>NW_027507748.1:366512263-367029763 GCF_037356315.1 Lithobates pipiens | reverse complement strand
AGCTGAAAAAAAAGGTGCTAGCAAAAATAGGTTAATTTTATTAAACAGCTGAAGGAAAAAAAAAGGCATCCATCCTCCTACAACACTAGGAAAATCCTGGAGGTGGGGGTTTACACTGGGCAGACCTTGAGTGGCCATGCAAGCACACCAATTGGTTTCTGCCTGTGAATTGAGCCTGTAAGCATCAGACAGCTGTGAAATGGGGAATGTAGATTAAAAAATCCTCAGTATAGCGACTCATATTTGGGGACTGCTGGTTAACATCCAAAAAGGCATAACATTTTTTTTCAGATTTGGATAGAGTGGAAAGTAATTAGAACACCTGTTAGGTTTTTATTGCGACCTCTAGAGAAATTCATCCTCCCCATTTGTCCTATTTACTGTCATCATTGAAAGTAAAAGAAAATGCCACATTTTGAGTTGTAACAGAGGGGAAATCTTCCAATGGGGACACTAATTTGGACCCCAAATTAATTTCCACTCACTTGCTGTTTTGCTATGGGACAGAACATTAATAAAAAAAATTTATATATATATATATATATATATATATATATATATATATATATATATATATATATATAATTTTATACCCATCCATTACTGTAAAAAACACAAAAAAAGGGTTTTGCCTATACTGTAATTCTACTTTAGCTGTCTGGTCAAGATAGTCTCATTTTTTTTCTGTGAATCAATTTCTATTTTCACCCCAACCATTCAGACCCTGCCCTATATTAAACTCTCCTTCATACATATTGGGTCCATTCCATCTGCGCCCCCCCCCCCCCATTTTCACCACATCATTCATGTTGCCCAAACACTGCCAAGATCTGTCTACCCAAGCAAGTAGTTGGTGCCAACTGCTGTCAGAGCTCTATCAACTCAAGCACAGCCTCCTTACATTTGAAGAGGAATGTTGTGAAAAGCTGGAAAACAATTGCTCCTAGATGATGCTGCAAAAAAGTTTTTTGCCATGGCAATCTCCACCTGCAACAGTGCCTACCACATTTTAAAATACGGATACTGATTTAAAAGATTGAATGACTGAACAAACATACTTTTCAAAAATCTGTTCTTCACCCATTTATTCTGCTTCTTGGCATATTTTTGAGTTCTCTGCTTCAGAGTTTCAATACCTAGAAAATAAATGTAATGTTGGTTACTCTCATGTCAATAAAATTTATTACACTTTGTGTCCTTAGTAACATGACAGTGAAATGCATAAGGACTGTGAAAGAAAGTGCACTGCTCACCTCTCTGTAGAAGAACCTCTTTCTGTTCTGGGTTACTGTTATCCATAGTCACCAGATATTCATGGAATTCCTTGAACCCAATTGACTGGAAAATACCATGTTGGTAATCTTGACTTAGGAAAAAGAAGATGGGTATTAAAACAATAGGCAGTGCAGTAGTTACAGTAAAATCATAGCAAAAAAAAAAATTAAAAAAAATAATGAATTTAGGAATATGCCTTTATTCCATTTTGAAAGAAGAATTTTGATTGGCCACTGCTCTATTGGTTGTGTTACTAAAGGTCAAAGGATGTTCTCAAACCAATACCTGCTCGGCTTCTGTGCCTACATGATCGTAATATTTCTATGGGGGGGGGGGGGGGGGGAGAGAGAAGACACAAAATCAAGCACGTATAATTTTCAAGTGCTGTGCCACACCTACTCAGATTGTGCAACAAGTCGTGCATTGTAGCGCTCATGAAAGTCTTGTAGCTCCTTTATCAGTCCCATCTGCAACATCTCATCAACCCTGGCATTGAGCCTGGTATTAAGTACTGTAACAGAAAAAATAAATAAACGTGATCAGAAACCATTTACATTAGTTCCTGAAAAGTACACCAAAATGGCTGTCTTAGGAAGTTTAGAAAGACAGACTTACCTTCCTGAGCTGAATGTAGCCACAGGATGCAAGGGTTTGGATACCTTAAGGACCCACCTAGGGGGCCTCCTCCATCTTCCTGTTGCCATCTAAGGTGTTCGGTATGGGGAAAGCCAGACTCCTCAAACACCTGAAGGCTCCTGCGTGGCAGACACACGGTCACTGGGTCATCATCAGGCACTGTTTGTAAGGCAGGCCAATGCTCTTTACCCCCTACTAACAGATCTCAGCATCAATTGAGATGAGCTGCAGAAATCTCCCAGCAGCCCTAGAAAAGGGAGAAGTACAAGTACACACTACAAAAGATGTCCTAAATAGGTTACAGACAAGTCAGTTCTTGCGAGAAAGTATGTTACCAGACTTGCTTTTCCACTATTCCTCCACAATAAGCACACTGGTTAAGATTACACAAAGCAAGCAGCACATTTGTACACTTCTAGATTTGGAGATACAATAAAAGCCTTTGTACACGCAATGTGATCAGGCATCAATGAATATACTTTACCCTTTACCCTCATTTTCTTAACCCACATACGAGAGGACCTATCAAAATCCTAAAAAGATATTTACCCAATTTGATACAGATATTTTGGTTTCCTTTAGATATTTGTAACTCAAGCTAACATACCTATAGACAAAGCTAAACCCATCTCTACAACTGCTCAAATGAATAATTCCCTTTCTCAGAAGTCCTTTTTGATCTCATTCCCAAATGAATGATGTGTCTGTTTATATTGCATTTATTTGAACAGAAGTAGAATTCTGAACACAGTGTATTCATTATGTCAAGTTCCTGTACCATGTAGATTCAGTTGAACAGGGGTTTCTATATATTTGTCAAAAAAAAAAAAAAAATTAAAAAAAAACCCCACACAAAAAATAAAAATAAAAGCTAAAAACAAAGTGGGGCCTGTGCTACCAAGCGAGCAGAGTAGATTAAAAAAAACACACACACACAATTTAAAAAAAAAAAAGAAAAAGAAAAAGAAAAAAAAAAAAATGTCTTTTAAATCAAAATTTTTATAAAATGCATCTAAAGATAGTTTTCTAGTTAACATATATTAATAAATTTTGTTTAATCAGCATGAAATGGAGCTCGTCTATGTAGCATGGGGCTGTATATTCTGCAATATTCAAATTTTTGGCAAACTCATTCAAATAATCCAAGCTCTGCAAGCGGAGATAACAAGCACGATATTTATGCATTCACACAGTTTCACTGTACCCATGAGATAAAACAAAGTTCAGGAATATTCCTTCATCCAATTGTTTTGCAAATCTATGCACACTACAAACTGTATGATTGTTTGAAGAGAAATGCACCTGTAGCAGGCTCCAAGTGTGAGAAGGAAGGGCAAGCAGCGAAACCTAAGCAGCTTATAAACCTGGTTATCTTTCTGCACATAGCTTGAAGTGCTTTATTATTCCATTGAGGAGTAAAATGGCAGCAGGCCATAAAAAGAGACCCAGTTTGGGAATATTTTAATGAAGTTCCTCAACCTATAGGTAAAGCAGGCATGTGTGCAAAATGCAACAAAGATGCATGGCCTGGTGGCCTAAATGAAACATAAGTTGACATATCCTGGCAGAATGTATGATTTCTTGGCCATTTTTCAGAGAACAACAACCACCTTTCACTCATGGTTAATGTTTGGCTGAAGCCATTTATTATCAATCAACTATCAACTGTGTTTACCCTCTTTAATCATAATTGCAACAGTAACTACCCAAATGACCCTGATCAAACGTTTACATACCCTGGTGATTTAGGCCTGATAACATGCACACAAGTTGACACAAAGGGGGATGAATGGCTATTAACCAGTTCCCGACCAGCGCACGCCGATGTATGTCGGCAGAATGGCACGGGCAGGCATATTGGCGTACAGTTCCGTCCAATCTTCAATTCCTATCACCCGCGATCGTCTCACGGGACGGCTGAATGGAGCAATGCTGTTGTAAACAGCATTTCTCCATTCTGCCTAGCAACTAGTGACACTGATCTCTGCTCCATGTGATTGGAGCAGAGATCAGTGTTCACTAAATGAAAGCCTAACCCCCCACAGTTAGTAACCCACCCCTTCACTGCCATTTACACAGGAATCACTCCATTTATATAGCAGTGATCGCTGTATAACTGACAATGGTACCAAAAATGTCCGATATAATGTCGCAGTCACAATATAAATATATATATATATATATATATATATATATATATATATATATATATATATATATATATATATATATATATATATATATATATATATATATATATATATATATATATATATATATATACACACACACACACACACACACACACACAATATATATATGGGAAGATTTATTATAACAAAATGTAAAAAAAATGTGTTTTTTTCAAAATTGTCGTTCTATTTTTATTTATAGCGCAAAAAATAAAAACCGCAGGGGTGATCAAATACCATCAAAAGAAAGCTCCATTTGTGGGGGAAAAAGGATGTCACTTTTGTTTGGGAGCCACGTCGCATAACCGCGCAATTGTCAGTTAAAGTGACGCAGTGCCGAATCGCAAAAAGTGGTCTGGTCTTTGACCAGCAAAATGGTCTGGTCTGTAAGTGGTTAAAAAGGCAATTATCCTCACCTGTGATCAGTTGGCGCATATAATCTATCTATCTCCGTTGGGTTTTAGGGTTAATTGTGCCAAATTATGATTTCAGTACCAGTCTAGCTGGATTGCACTGGGTTCTCCTTGGTCACAGGTGTCACCACTGGCAAGTATGAGAGAGCAGTCTTGCTAGGCGTATTGAGCGTCATTCTTTCTCGGAATCAACCCAGTGGGTGTGTCATCCTGATGTGCATTCTGGGAAAGGGTATTTAAGGTACTGACATCACGTGCTTCCGGGTTCCGCTCCAGAAGATTTTTGGTCTGTTTGGTCCTGGTCCTCCTGATAGCCCCCCGTGGCCTGGGGTGCGGATCCACCCAATTCTGAGTCTCAGGGCTGGCTAGCCCGAGGTAAAGTAACAGAGAAGGATTCAAAAGGTGGACCACGTGCCACCTAACCTCCATGTGCATCCCTTTACTGGGGCAACTCTCCATGCACTGTCAGCCACGGAATTCTCGATCACCCCCATTTGAGATAATCCAGACCTCCCTCTGGGATTGATGAACACCTACCTATTAAAGGAATGGCCATTTCCACAGATGCAGGCAAAACATTCCTTCCGCAGAGGCACAGGATCTCACTGCACTGTCTAACACCAAGTCCTTTCCCTCTCGGTCCTATAGGCAACTAAAACCCTTTCTAGATGTCCCAGCAAAAAGAGGAAAATGCACGAAAGCTCCTACAGTGTTCAAATCTCTGTGTTCAAGCTCCTTGCCCCAGAGTCATGTGATCTCAGCCCTATATGCCTCTATGCACTCAGATCATGCATTCTGGGAACCAGCCTTGGGTATGGAGATAGGTGACGCATTCATCTGTTTATCTACAAAAGTTCCCTCAATGTAAATACACAGGAAAATGGATATAAAGCTTAAAAGTAGATGGTATAAGACTCCAGAGTTGCTTTATAGGATCTTTCCAACTCTGCTGGAACATTACTGGCATTGTCCAATGGACATAGGCACTTTTCTTCACATCTGGTGGTCGTGCCCACCGATTCAGCCGTATTGGCGTAAGGTACATGAGGTGACGCCGGCTATCTTTTCACTCCGATTGGAGTTCTCACTGGCACAATATGTATACCGGTGCATTGGAGGGCCACGTTGTCTCCCTCACTAAAAGTATGGGCACTACGTATGGACCGCATATTGAGGAGCTGATATTCACTTCAAAAGATAAAATCTCTAGCTTTTCAGCTATTTGGGAAGCGTGGACCATTTATAAAAACTCCTAGATGTATCAGGACTTGTTGCGACACAAGTGATCTATTTGAGTTGCAGTGTTCTCTCCGACTGTCCACTCGCGTGAACCCGGAGACCATGTGGATGTATTTGGCCAACAGTAGATGGAGGGGGTAGCTGGCGGGATCCCACCCCCTCTCCATCTATCCCCTTTTGTAGGCGTCCCCCCTTTCTCACCTCCCCTTCCTATTCTTTCTTCATTCTCATTACCCAAGCCCTACTGCATGGTGGCTGTGGAGCTAGAGGCTGACTGAAGTAGTTGGCTCTGACCTCTGGGTTGTCTCTAAATAACTGCGCGATTAGGAAATTAAGAAAGTGCCCTTTCAGGTGGTTCTGAAAGATGCCTAGAGGGCCAGTAGACCAATTTAGACTATGATGCATATCTGGTCTCTTAGAATTTGTGTGTTCATAATCTGTAGACTAATGTCTGGACTACTACAAATGAAACCTGTATCCTAATTTACTGCAATACATTATATATTTCTTCAAAATCTTGAGGAGGAAGAGGAAGAGGAAGAGGAAGACCACAATCTACTGTACTGTAGATTGTATTGTATCATTTTACATCAAGCTAACACCATTCTGATCAAGGCTTTAAGTATTGTTTTGTATGCTCACCTTGCAATTTTCCTTTTATCATGTGGATGCAGTTTTGCTGCCATCTCAGGGTCCACCGCCTTCAGTCGTGCATAGAGCTCCAAGCCATCTAGTTTCTCCAGTTCCGACTTCCTGTCACTTACAAGTTGAAATGCATCACCTTCGTCATTTGTTTTTACTGCAGATGGGGATCCCTGTAAATAGAATGCATGCAATGTCACATGACCAAAGCATATACCAATAGAAAAATATTGCTCTAAATCAGAAATGTCTGCAATGCTGAAATTGAGACTAAATTTGGCGTTTGAAATATAAAAAAATAAATATCAGCTTATTAGAACCACCTATATCACAAGGAACAGGAGTATATAATGATGCATTTGTATGCCATTTGAAAACATTTAAAAAACTAACCCCAAACAAAAACCCATCCAACTGTAAAATAAGCTCAATAACCAGCTACTGGAAGATCATATCAAAAACTACAGGGAAAAGTGCTATATGCGTGACAGCAATATCAAAATACTACATAATAGAATATGTCTGTGTGGGATAGACTGTATAATAGCAGGATGGGGTCTTCCAGGTAGCGTCCAATGCAGTTTGACTGGTGGATCAGCAGACTGTAGCAAAATCTGCTTTAATTGGGAATAGTGGAGTACCAAACCGCCCCTTGGCACATGCATGCGCAAATCCACTTGCCCTGCTAACATAAGAGACAGCAGGAGGGAATTTTTTATTAGGTATATTGGCCACTGCCTGCGTTCCATCTAGTGGAACTCCATTAGCAGAAAGGAGGGATGGGGAAAATACCTACCATAACTGAAGGCACCGCCCTCACACAAGGAGTAACCCTGCAGGATAATGTTATAAATTATATTGGCAAGTGACTACTACAACTCAAGACAGACATTTTGTAACATAGGTATCTATTCAGAAAAATCATAAGATGCTGATACATAAAACAAATTGCATGAATATAGATGCTGAGCATTTAGTTCATGCTTATTGCTGTCTAAACTTTGTGGCCATAATAATTATTTTGTTATTTAGTGTACCAAAAACATTTTCATACAGTAGACATAGCTTATTATATGTGCCTACATCTTTTTTAAATTGATACTTTTCTAACAATAAGGCAAAGGTAATATACGATGAGCGCTATTACTGTGCATACAAATACATGGTTACATAATTTGTCTATCATTGTTAATACTAGTTGATTGCCAATATAATTTTTAACATCTTTCAAGTTAATCCCTTTGTGAGAGGAGGGTTATCAACTGGGTATTTTATCTGCCCCTCAATTCTACTACTTGAGGTCTGTTAGATTGAATGGAGGCATGCCACTATACCCAATACATCACTTCCTCCAGATGTTTTATGTCAGTGGATGACACTGATGACATATGCGCCAAGGAACTTTAAGGTGGTTGTAAACCTTCACGTATAGCCCAGTGAAATCATTGGCCTCAAATGATACACAACGATAAAAAATAAATAAAAGAGCCTCCTGCATACAGGAGTGCCTGTTTATCTGCAGTCTTTTGTTTATCTGTATCTTTATCTGTTCAAAGTGAGTATCCAAGTAAAGCTCTTCTGAGCATTAAGAAACAGGGGGTGGGGAGCTGACGTTACACTCTGTAGAGCTCAGTGAGGAGAGCACTGAGAGCTGATTAGAGGAGAGGGAAGAAGTCCTTTCACACAGAACACAGGAACAAAGCTGAGGCTGTCAATCAGTTGGAGATCCCTCCCGTCACCTTTTTTCTTTTGGTGTCAGGAAAACTCGTCAGAAGTGATTCATACTAATAACAGAGTAAAGAAGCAGCAGACAGATAACACTTAGTGCTCTTAATTGAGACATGTACACACTATAGAGAAATATGCTTTGTAAACCTCAAATGTGAACACTTTAAAGGCCCATTACAGATTGCTGCTCCACCATTCATGAAGCAGTTGGTATCGTGGTACATGTGGAATCTGCTGCTCCACCAGTCAAACTACATCCTGCTAATATTTGGGTTATCACATATAAACTTGGGGCTTTCACCATATCATATTATGTACTATTTTGATATCGGCATCATGCATATTGCACTTTTCCCTGTAGTCTATCAATCGGTACAATCATGGAAAATTTTCAATGACTAGTGACCCAAGTCATTGCAGCATTAACCAATAGCTGGTTATTGAGCTTATTTGCACACTAATGGAGGGATTTTTGATTGGGATTGGTTTTAAAGGTTTTTAATTATGTGTTTGTGTGCCATTTGGAAAGTTATGTGCTCCTTGGCACAGTACCAATACAATGAATCATATCAGTCATAGCCAAGTGTTTGGTCTCGATTTCAGTACAAAAGATATTTTTGGATCAGAAGCATATTTGAGTTTAATATGTACAATTTGAGATATATATATAGAGATAGAGATATACACACACACACACACACACACACAGGTAAGCCTATAATAAGGCTTAATAGTAGGTACAGTACACATCTGCTAAAAGTGCACCATTTAGGAGAGATTTACTTTAGCGGCTCCAGTGATATCACCGGCACATGCACACTGCACTCTTAAATGGACAGTATGCTGTCCATAGAGAGCCGTGCATTGGCATCATGAAGCTTGGCCAAACTGTGGCTGCCTGCAAACCTGGAAAGACGATCGGGTGAAGATAGAAGCCCTGTCATCATGCCTTTCATAATGTGATAGTATGTGATGCATACTAGCACATAAATAAATTAAATTCTCCCTGCAAATTAATGTTATTTTTTTTGCAGTTTGCTATTACTTTAATGATAAAAAAAAATTAAGAACTGGGGATATTACACACAGCATCTAATTTGGTTTTAGCAATCACTTCCTTTGTTGGACTGACCTAGAATTTAATTGGTTGGACTCTCCCTTTTCCTGGTTTCAATAAAGGAAGCCTAAAGTGTCAAAAAGAAGCAGGTACTCACCACATCAACTAAGACTTTCCACAGCAGTGACTCTATGTAATAGTTTGTTCCTCCCACAACAATTGGGACTTTGTCTCTGGAAAATATATCTTCAATGTTTGCATGGAATTAAGGAGTTTAGTTGCTAGTAATGCATTTGGCCTTAAAGTGGAATACAAGGCTAAAGCTGGGTGCACACAGCTATTTTTGCGCAATCCAGCAGGTTGCATGAAAAATACAAAAAACTGACAGCTCCAGTCAGAGCCGCTGTGATTTTAGCTCAGCAATTTCCCCTGCTGAGCTGTTGTGTTCTGGCAGGGGGATGCCAGCCAACCCCCTCACCCCCCCCCCCCCCCAAACACTCTGATAAGAGCTCTCCACCATTGGTTGAGAACATTGATCAGGAGTCCGTCAGCTGCTGGTTTTCCAGCATGCAAGTCCGACAGACCAACATACACATGGGCCAAATGTCTGCAGTTTTTTTTTTTTTTAACCTCCTGTTGCCTCGACATTCAGCCCGTGTGTACGGGGCTTAATACTAACTTATTCTTAAAAATGTTTCCCCTTCTACCTCTCCTGTATGAAGAAAGAAGAAAAAAAAAAAAAGGGGGGGGGGGGGGGGATCTGTGTGCTTACTTATTTTTTACCTGCAGCTCTGACTCCCCTGTGTCACTGAGCAATTACTTTAAGGGAGAGGAGGGTGCATCAACATTGGCTGAACCATGGGAGCCTAAGATTGACATCATGGCTCTGGGAATTCACGGTTACTGTCAAGTCCACTCATGCGACTGGATATTAAAAAAAATAAATAAATAAATAAAAAACGCAAATTGATTATCTCTGTATGTACACACTTTTTGTGCAATTTTGCAGTTTCATGCATCGCATTTAGGGAATCCTATTCATTTCAATAGGCTTCCCAACATGCGAAAACACTACAAAAAAAAGTGCATGACCCTTTTTAAACCACACTGCACCAAATTGCATGGTACTTTACCCTGCATTTTGGTGTGTCCATGAGCATTAGCAAAGTACCATTAACAATTTATGACACCGCTGGACTCCTGCAAAAGGGATGCACATTTTTGTGCATTGCAGGAATGCGCATGGTTTTGCATGCATTCCCACAATGCACAAATGTGAACCTAGCTTACGTGTTTTTTTTTTTAGGAATTTTTTATTTTTATTTTTTGTGTGTGTGGGGAACACCACTTTAAAATAAATCTGTCTCTACCTACAATGGTTTCAAAAGAAGCTGATTGCAAAACTGGAGTTAGTACTTACCGGTAACTCCTTTTCCGGTGGTCTTCCAGGACAGCCCTTGAGAGATGGAGCTCCTCCCATCGACACAGGAAACACATTGCCACAGTTCAAAAGGCGGTCCCTCAGGTCCCTGGTCAGTCATTCACCAAGAACCGAAGGATGGAACTGAAAAACATAAACCATAACAGGTAATAACATTAGTACATCACTACAATCAAATAAAGGGTGGGATCGTGCTGTCCTGGAAGACCACCGGAAAAGGAGTTACCGGTAAGTACTAACTCCAGTTTTCCCAAGTGTTCTTCCAGGACAGCCCTTGAGAGGATCCCCAAGTACTTACCAGATTAGGGGGGGACCACGGCCTGGAGGACTTTCCTCCCAAAGGCCTGATCCTGACTAGACATTAAGTCCAGTCGGTAATGCCTTGTAAAGGTGGAAAAGCTTGACCATGTGGCTGCTTTACATACCTGCTCCGGGGTGGCACCAGCTCTTTCTGCCCAGGATGCAGACAACGCTCTTGTTGAGTGAGCTTTAACACCCTCAGGAGGATCTCTATTCAAGGCCTTATACCCCTCTGCTATAGCTAGCCTAATCCATCTAGCTATGGTTACTTTTGAAGCTTTCTGTCCCCTACGCTGTCCGGAAAAAAGGACAAAAAGGGAGTCTGAGATTCTGAATGGATTTGTTATTTTAAGATATTCTAGAATACACCTCCTCACATCCAATAAATGAAAACGTTCCTCTTTCTCATTTGCTGCATTTTGACAAAATGAAGGGAGGACAATATCTTGGGACCTATGGAAGCTAGATGCTACCTTTGGTAAGAACCCAGGGTCTGTCTTTAGAATGACTCTGTCTTCTAGGATCTGTAGGAATGGTTCCCTGATGGAAAGTGCTTGGATTTCACTGACCCTACGGGCTGAAGTGATTGCCACCAGGAGAACTGTCTTAAAGGTAATAAGCCTTAGGGAGGCCTCTGAGATAGGCTCAAAGGGTGACCCCAAGAAAGCTTTTAGCACAACTGCTAAATCCCAGGATGGGACTTTTGTGATTCTGACTGGCTTGCGTCTAGCGACTGCCTTACAGAATCTAGCGACAAAAGGATTTTCCTGTAAGCGTTCATCTAGGTATACACTTAAGGCAGCTATCTGTACTTTAATAGTACTTAGGGTTAAACCCTTGTTTACACCTTCCTGTAAAAACTGTAGAATATTAGCCGTATTTATGTCCCGGCCATTCAGCCAGCTATTGAATTTTTTCCAGACTTTTTTGTAAATAGCTCTCGTGACTGGTTTGCGACTCTGTAGTAAGGTCGCAATTACCTCGTCTGACAGGCCCTTACTCCTTAAGATTTCCTCCTCAGTAACCACGCTGACAGCTTCAGTGTGGCGACCTGCGGATGGTAAAGAGGTCCCTGCGACAGGAGGTCCTGTCTGTGGGGAAGTCTTAGAGGCGGACAGTCTGTCAATTGTAGCAACGTTGTGAACCACGGTCTCCTGGGCCAAAAAGGTGCTACTAGAATCAAACAGGTTTTTTCCTTGAGGAATCTTGCTAGGACCCTCGGAATGAGATGAAGAGGGGGAAATGCATACGCCAGACTGAAAGTCCATGGAGTTTGCAAGGCATCTACCGCCAGGGGTTGATCTCCTGGGTTTAGCGAGAAAAAATTGGGAACCTTTGCATTTGTCTTGCTCGCAAAAAGGTCTACCTCTGGTTCTCCCCAGTGAGCTGTTATGAGGTTGAATGCCTCTGGGTGTAAGGACCATTCTTGGTTCGAAATCTTCTGTCGACTCAAGAAGTCCGCCTTGTTGTTCAGCTCCCCTTTCAGGTGAACTGCAGAAATGGATTCCAGATTGGCTTCTGCCCACTGGAGAATGCGTCTGGCTACCAACATCAAACGAGGACTTCTGGTTCCTCCTTGTTTGTTTATGTATGCTACAGCCGTCGTATTGTCTGAACGGACTTGTAGATGGTGACCCTGTATTGCGGGGTGGAAAGCTAGAACAGCTCTCAGGATTGCTGTTAGTTCTTTCCAATTGGAAGAGAAACATTTCTCCTCCGGGGTCCACTTGTCCTGGACCCAGCTTGAGCCTAGGTGGGCTCCCCAGCCCCAACTGCTCGCATCCGTTGTTAGTGTTGAAGTGATAGGAAGGACCCAATGAACCCCTTTGTTTAGGTTCTCCCTGTCCTTCCACCACCAGAGGGAGCGTTTTACCCTTGAGGGGATCGATACCTCCTCCTCCAGATCTCTGCCTTTTAATTGTTCTAACAGAAAACCCTGAAGTTCTCTTTGATGGAACCTGGCCCATTGTACGGCTGGAATGGCTGCCGTCATAAGACCTAAGACCGACATTACTTCCCTCACCGTACACTTGGGGCTGCATTGAAGAAAAGATATTCTCTGCCACAGATTCAAAATCTTTTCTTCCGGCAGTATAATTTTCTGATCTACAGACTTGATCCAGTACCCCAGATACAGGATCTCCTGTGTTGGGGTTGTCTTGGATTTCTCCTGACTGACAATCCACCCTAATCGACTCAGACTGAGTTGAGTCAATTCTAGGTCCTGAGAAAGACGACTCTGAGTGGGCTGTTAGGAGCAGATAGTCTAGGTAGGGGATAATTGAGACTGATTGAAGCCTCAGAGGAACTAAAGCCTCTCCGAGAACCTTGGTAAAGATTCTCGGAGAGGATGATAGACCGAAGGGAAGTGCTCTGCACTGAAAGTGGTAAACCTTTGTGTCTATCTGCACTGCCATCCGAAGGAATTTCTGGCATTCCTCCCTTATTGGAATGTGCAGATAAGCATCCCTTAGGTCCAGGGTTGCCATAAATGTCTCTTTCTGCAGGAGATTCTTTATGGAATAAATGGACTCCATCCGAAATCTCTTGTAACGGATGGAGCGATTCAGTGGACGGAGGTTCATAATTAGTCTGAATCTCCCTGACGGTTTTCTTACCACAAAGATGTGCGAGTAAAAACCGTCCCCTTGTTCCTGAATAGGGACTGGTGTCAATACTTCTTGATCTACCATTTCCCCTATTAGTAAAGGTAAGGCCCTGGCCTTTTCTGAGTGACTTGGAAGCTTTGTCACCAGAAACTTGGAAGGAGGGTTGCTGTGAAATTCCAGCGCATGACCCCTTTTTATTATGTTTAAGACAAACTCGTTCGAGGTTGTCTCTTCCCATTGAGGAAGAAATTTGCTTAATCTTCCTCCCACAGGAACCCTGACGTCACTGGGGTTTGGGATCCTGATTGGGGCGGCTAAACAGTATGCCCCCTTTTCCTTTCCCTTTATGTCCCGACCAATGTTTTTTGGGGGTTGAACTCTTCTCTGATTTAGAGGGTTCCTTAAAGGGACGAAAAAATTTTCTTTGAAAATTTTTCTTTTTTGCAGGAAAGGTTTTCTTTTTGTCCGCCGTCCTTTCTAAGGCGGAGTCTAATTCAGGCCCGAAGACTAAGTCTCCTGTAAAAGGGACGCTGCACAGGCGGGTTTTAGACGCCGTGTCTCCCCCCCAGGTTTTCATCCATACTGACCTCCTTGCTGCCACTGAAAGTGCTGCAGATTTAGCCGTAAATTTAACGGAGTCCGTGGAGGCGTCAGAGATGAAACTGGTGGCCTTAAAAAGCATAGGGAAGGATTTCAAAAGCTCCCCCCTAGGAGTGCCTGCCTTTAAGTGTTCTTGTAGTTGCGATAACCAGAACTCCAGGTTTCTAGCTACACAGGAAGTGGCTAGAGCTGGTTTTAAGCCTGCCATAGAGGCATCCCAGGCCCTCTTTAAGACAATGTCTGTTCTCCTGTCCATGGGATCTTTCAGGTGGCCCATATCCTCAAAGGCCAGATCAGCCTGCTTTGAGATTTTGGACAGAGGGGCGTCTAGTTTTGGATTTTTATTCCAGACCGCCTCTGGGCTCTCATCAAAAGGGAACCTTCTCTTAAGGGATTTAGGAAAGAAAACCTTCTTGTCTGGTTCAGACCACTCCTTAAGGACAAGGTCAGAAAGCACCTTATGTATAGGAAAAACCCTTGCTTTCCTTTTCCCCAGAGCCTCATACATTTGATCATGTCTGGATAACTGAGTTTCTTCCTCCTCAATTTCCAGCGTATCATAGATAGCCCCCATTAGCTCATCTACTTCCTCGAGAGATAATCTATATTTTGAGGCTTTAGATGCTGCTTGATCCTCTTCCTGACCCGAGTCAGTGTCAGAGGATTCGGGGCTAATCAACGTGGGGCTAGGCTCCCTGACCATACGGGGCTCCCCTGAGCTGGGTGTTGTAAGGCATGGGGAGGATGAGATTATAGTTGTTTTACTCGTGGAGGCAGCTGCAGCTGATCCCACGTCAGTGATTAACTCCCGGAGGGACTTAAAGGTCGACGCCATTTCCTCTTTAAAGGAGCCCAAAAAACTTTGCTAAAGGGGAATCTGCCTCAGATTTAAGCAAGCTTGCAATGCATTGCTTGCATAGGGCTTTGTTAGAGCCAGAGGACAACCTATTCCCACAATTAGGACACTTTTTGCGGCCTGTCTTGTCTTCCCTTGGCATCTCTTTAGCCTGAAAATAAGAAGACAAAGGATTTCTTAGCGTCAGCACCATGTCCCTCTTAGAATCACCACTAACAAACAACCTCACTGTGAGTAAACCGCCACCGTGGGGTACTACAGGGCCCAGCCTACAAACACCACCACTCCACCAGAGTAATAGCATGCCCAGCAGCCTACCTGGGTTTGGCTGGTGCCTGTCTCCGCCGGAGTATCCTGGGGAATAGCCTCCATGGTCCCCCTCTGACGCTCCGAATCCCGCCGCTAATCCGGTATAGCTGGACGCTGGTCGGGCTTTACAGGCACAGCGCTGGCTCTCCCTCTCCTCCTTGTACCCTTAGAGACCCGGAACCGAAGTCTCGGCACGCAGTGATGACGCGGTTCCGCCGGAAGTGAACGCTCGGCGTCTCCGACCCCCTGCAACGAGGAGGGAAGATGGAAGGTTCCACTCACCACTCCTGGGGGAAACCGGCGTCATTCTGCCCCTGGCCACCTCGGCACTGGAAGGAGGAGGGTAACGGGTCTGCTCCGGTTCAGCTGGACGGTACCCGAGCCAAAGAAAAAAAAGGTATGGACCCAAACTGCAGCCATAAACCAGGACCCGGTCCCTTAGGCTTGCAGGTTCTCAGGCAGCCCCTGAGAGGGGCCTCCAGGTTCCTGGCAACATGTTCCTCCGACGGAGGAAACACAAATGACTGACCAGGGACCTGAGGGACCGCCTTTTGAACTGTGGCAATGTGTTTCCTGTGTCGATGGGAGGAGCTCCATCTCTCAAGGGCTGTCCTGGAAGAACACTTGGGAAAATAAGTTTCATACATCTAACCTATATCTCGGAGTTTTGGAGCCCTGGAACCACAGGACGCAGAGAGCCACCATGCATCCAACATACCTGGAAGTGTCTTGAATGGTGAAAATTGTTTTGGTAGCCACATCTCTTTAACAGAGAGGTTAGAAGTCAATGCCCACTGGACTGGTAGATATTAACCATCTTCATTTGCAGGCTGCTTCTAAAAACTATACGAATAGCGACAGTCATTTTATTGGCAAGTCTACAGGCCAGGAATGTGTTTTTTTGCTCATTGTTCTTGACCAAACTGTGCCGTTGCTGTAACAGGGGAGGTTTATGGCCAGGCTGTGTGGACCAGTTGTCTGGATCTTAGGCAGGTAAAACACATCTCCCATAAACATGCAGCATTGCTTTGTGGGTCTCACTTTATGGAGTAAAGTGGCACACACATACAATCGTTAACACATTACTTCCCTCTTCCTATTTGAGAAAAGGGAACTTTGGTTGTATTTTCAAACAGGTTTGTAACTCTCCCTGAACAATTATGCGCTTCCATAATCAAAAAGCTTCACTACTGCCTCACTAGTAGTACTCCTTGTCTAAACATCACACAAAAGAAAAAGGTTTTAGAGATTCGCAATAAGAGAAACTGTTGAATATAATAAACCTGAAATGGGCTGCAAATAGGTTCCTAAAGGCTTTTGGGCCCCATCAATGCAAAGGTTATTAGATCAGATTCTCACAAACGGGAATGGCCATAGATGGATTGAACTTTGGCCAGTCCCGGCTGAACCAGCTGAATTTCGATCCATCAATGGCCACCTTAAGCCTACATAGCATGTGATAACAAAAAGGATATCAGAGCAACAGCTTTGTTCCGGAAATCAACAACTGTAAAACTGGTGACAAGAGGATCCACAAAGCTAATCATGTGATGTTTGCAGAGTTGCTGCTCCTCAGAGGTCACTTTATTTGTGATAATATCCAAGCCTTGATACACCTGAAAAGAGAATAAAATAAGAAACACTATAGAACAAACTGTCACGATTGCTCCATGGAAGATTACAAATTTCAACATTAAAAAACAAAATTTCTCAAAGAAAATAAAAATAGACCAAAAAAAGCTCAAAATTATGAAATGCAACACTAAGGGCCGGTTCACACAGCGAGGCGAGGCGAGGCGACACGGCTCGCCTCGCCTCGCTCCCGCAAGTCGCCCCCATTCAGTACTATGGAACCGTTCTGAGAGGAGCGACTCGAGTCGCTCCGACTCAGAAAAAAGGTTCCTGTACTACTTCGGGGGCGACTTGCATTGACTTCTATACAGAAGTCCTCTGCAAGTCGCCGCTGAGCTCCCCGCAGGTCGCGGCGAGGTAAGTCGGAGACGCCTCGCCGCGCCTCGCTGTGTGAACCGGCCCTAAATCATGCATATTCTCTAGTCTTGGAGAGCTATGCTCATTTTTGAGATCCATCTGAAAAGAGTTCACAAAGAAGTCTAAACAAAACCATATGCATTATGCATGGATCTCAAAGTCTGAACAAAATCATTTACAAGGAACTCAAAGTCTGAATGAAACCACACACATAGATATGATCTCAAAGTTGGGTTAAAACCCATTTACAAGGATCTCAAAGTCGGAACAAAACCATATTCGCCGAGCTCAAAGCGGAACTTCAGTAATTTTTTTCATCTTTCCATCTATTAAATCCTCTGCCCTCATACGAGGGCCAATAAGAGCTGCAGAGCTGGAGGTGTGCGTCTGTGTAATTCCAGGAAGTGAATAGGCAGCAGCTGCCCAGTTAAAATGGTTGCAGCCAGACTCGGAGGGAGATTTCTGCAGCATATTTTGCAAGTACAGAATCACATTATATATAAAATATGCAGTGATTGGAGGAAGCTTCAGAATAGCAAAGATGTTTTTATTACAAATTATGTGAGCAGACTGCCGTTCCTCTTCAAAGTCTGAACTAAAACAATATGGAGAAAAAGGGAAGTCCTTTAAGCCACACATTACTGCAAGATCCTGTGTGGAAGTATGCATCAGGCTCAGCCCAGGCTCCAACCAGGCCATGCCCCAAACATAGTTAACTCTGCCCCCATGACTAAGCCCCGGGGCGCAGCAAAGCGCATTGGGGGGGTTGGGCCTGGTTGGTGCTCAGGCTAAAGATGTTACTTACCTACAAGGTCTTGTAGTGATGTGCTGCTTACAGGACTTCTTTTCCCCATATTGACATTTGGAGCTGGGAGGAAGTCCATTCTTGCCTGCACTCCCAGCAGTTGGTTACAGAAGAGGACCTGTCGGAGCCTCAAGCAGCACCCGCAATTTTGGCATTGGTTCAGTCTGAACAGTTCATGTGGGTCTCATAAGTTAAAGAGGAAGTAAACCCTGATGGGTTTACTTCCTCTTTTTTTCCCTGCAAAGGTAAAGCATAATGGACTACTATGCATCGCATAGTAGCTCATTATGTGTCACTTACCTGACACAGGAGCCAGCGAAGTCGCCGCTGTCCCCTGTAGTCCGCCGCATCCATGTTGCTTGTGGCGTCTCGCAGCTCCGACGAATCACAGCGGCGCAACCGCGATGACGTCACTCCCGCGCATGCGCACGGGAGTCGCGCCTCGCAGCTCCGCCGCTGTCATACGGCGAAGCCGCGATGACGTCACTCCCGCGCATGCGCACGGGAGTCGACAAATTTGGCAAATCCATTCTTGGATTTGCCGCATTTAGTGCGCATGCGCGCCGATGTCTACGGCGCATGCGCCGTAGACAGCGGTGCCCATTTTCGGGCAAATATCTCCTAAACCATATAGGTTTAGGAGATATTGCTTGGACCTACAGGTAAGCCTTAATCTAGGCTTACCTATAGGTCCAAGTTGTTTGGAAGGGTTTACTTCCTCTTTAACTTTAGCACTTCAGAAGATCCACAACCTGCCCACAGCTCCTTGCTTGCCATCACAATTGGGGCTTTATTAACCACTTAAGCCCTGCACCATTTTGCTGGCTTAATACCAGAGCACTTTTTGTGATTCGGCACTGACACTTTAACTGACAATTGCGCAGTTGTGTGACGTGGCTCCCAAACAAAATTGACGTCCTTTTTATCCCACAAATAGAGCTTTCTTTTGGTGGTATTTGATCACCTCTGTGTGTGGTTTTTATTTTTTGCACTATAAAAAAAAAAAAAAAAAAAAAAAAAAAAAAAAAAGCATTTTTCTTTATTTTTTGAGGATATTTATTATAGGGAAAAAAGTGTATATAAAAAAAAAATGTTTCCTCAGTTTAGCCTCATACGTATTCTACATATTTTTGGTACAAAAATCGCAACAACCGTTTGGTTGGTTGGCACAAAAGTTATAGCGGTTACAAAATAGGGGATAGTTTTATGGCAATTTTATTCGTTTTTTTTTTTTTTTTTTTACTAGTAATGGCGGTGATCATCAATTTTTATTGTGACTGCGACATTATGGCAGACACATCGGACATTTATTTTTTACACATTTTTGGGACCAGTCATTTATACAGCAACCAGTGCTATACAAATGCACAGATTCCTGTGTAAATGACACTGGCAGTGAAGGGGTTAACCGGGAGGTGGCAGTGTAGGGGTTAAGTGTGTCCTAGGGGCATGGCTGTGATTTACAGAACCGCGGGGGCAATTTTAAATGGATGTACCTGTACGCCAATTTGCCTGCCCGTGCCATTCTGCTGACGTACATCATCGTGTGCCGGTCGGGAGGCGGTTAAGCACTTTGTCAACGTTTTTTGGTTGATTTTATCTTAACCATTAATTTAAGCCATTTCAGCGCAGGAGAAAAGCCTATAAGGGTCCATGCACACTTGGCTTAAAAAAAAAAAATTAAGAAAAAAAAAAAAAAAAACACAACAAACAAGAAAAACAAACAAAACAAAACAAAAAAAACTCATATAGAGCATTTTTTCTACAAAGTTTGGGAGAGTTTTACGGGTTTTTTTTTTTGGCAGAAAATAAAAAAAGAAAAGAAGGGGGGGGCGCAATAGCCCGATAGAACCGGGCTAATAAGGGGTTACTACTAGCAACAATAGATCAAGTTGAATAGAATTCATTTAACTAATTTCATTAACCCCTTCCCGCTGAGTGTACGCAGATGTGCGTACTCGGCTTTCGGGGGTTATGCCGGGATCATGCCCGCACATGCAGGCATCATCCTGGGTACAGTTTTTCAGAGCCGGTGATCGGCTTTCCAGCCGATGCAGCTAAAAGCCGATCGGCTGTTATGCCCGGAGGAGCGTGAGGGGACTCCCAGCGCCGCTCTTGCCGGGGCTCCCGTTCAATTGGGAGCCCCGATCGAACATCCGCCGCTTCTGGCGGCTAGGGAGAGACCGGCTTGAAGCCGTAGGCGGCTTCATTGCAGTCTCTTAATCGTAAACATGGAAGTGACGCCATGACGTCACTTCCGGTTTACTCGACTGCCAATGGCGCCAGTTTAAAAAAAGAAAAAAAAAAAAAAAAACAGTATTCAGAATTGCTGAAAACGGTGATCTGAATACTTTGAAGTGTGAGGGATCGGGGGTCTTTTAGATGATCCCTCCATAAAGAGTACCCGTCACCACCTATTACTGTCACAAGGGATGTTTACATTCCTTGTGACAGCAATAAAAGTGGTTTTAAAAAATAAATGTTTTTTTTTTTTTAAATAATAAATAACCCATTTTTAAAGCCCCCCTTCGCTGCGAGCTCGTGCAGCAAAGAAAACGCATACGGAAGTCGCACCCGCAAATGTAAATGGTGTTCAAATCACACATGTGAGGTATCGCCGCGATCGTCAAAGCGAGAGCAATAATTCTAGCACTAGAACTCCTCTAACTCTAACCTGGTATCCGGAATTTTTTTTTAAAGCGTCGCCTATGGAGATTTTTTTTTTAGGTACAGTAGTTTGTCGTCATTCCACGAGTGCGTGCAATTATAAAAGCGTGACATGTTTGGTATTAGGGATGCACCGAATGGGTTTTTTGGTGCCGAAACCGATACTGAAAATGAAAAATACACTAGGCCGAAAACCGAAACCGCACAGTTTTAAAAAAATATTTTTATACAGGAGGTGGTCAGAGACTGGCGACACGATAAGAGATAAGTGTGTTGTCCCCCGTGCAGCCAGTGTGTTGTCCCCCGTGCAGCCAGTGTGTTGTCCCCCGTGCAGCCAGTGTGTTGTCCCCCGTGCAGCCAGTGTGTTGTCCCCCGTGCAGCCAGTGTGTTGTCCCCCGTGCAGCCAGTGATGCCGCCAAGAGAGAGGAGAGCCGCCTCCGCCGTCTGGTTCAATAGAGCGTCGGGAACATCACAGCTTTAATTTCAATAGCTGTGTGTTCCCCCGTTGTCGCATACAGCCCCTCCCCCTTGTCCGGGGAACTGTGATAGACAGATTACCCGTCCAGATTGGACGGGGGGAAACACACAGCTATTGAAATTAAAGCTGTGTTGTTCCCCGACGTTCTATTGAACCAGACGGCGGAGGCGGCTCTCCTGCATTATAGATCTCCCATGATGGGCGGCACCAGGGGCGGGGCTCCGCCCCCACCCAGGCCCCGCCCCATTTTTGGTTCAATTATGGGCCAATTTTTCCTTTCGGCAAATTGGCGAAAAGGGCATTTTCGCCCAATACGTTTCCCTATTTGGTATCTATTTACTCTGCGTAACATTATCTTTCACATTATACAAAAAAAAATAAAAAATGGGCTAATTTTTGTTTTTTTAAAATTCATGAAAGTGTCCCTTTTCCCAAAAAGTTGCGTTTAAAACACTGCGGATTTTACGTTGTAAACACCAAATGTCAAAAATAGGCTTAGTCATGAAAGTGTTAAATATCAAAATATTTTAAAAAAAATGCAGTTCATAAAAACGAGCCTACATGATCAGACATTGCTTAAATTGCTATAGACAAGTTAGACCCACAGGACATACATAGAAACAAAAACACAAAACTGTGTTCCTCCTCCCTTCTCTGCGCTGTGCTTGATGCTTGCCAGAGCCGTTCAGTGTGTGAAACTGACAACAGAGGAGGATCTGTCAGATTTGAGCTTGATGTCGGAGGTGGGTGGGACCTGGCCAGGGCAGGCGGGACCCAGCAGCTATCAAACACCAGCCAATGGGATCTAGGCGGGCCGCTACATGTGGCCCCGCCCCTTTTCTTAAGCAGCCAATCATTGGCTGGTGTTTGATAGCTGCTGGGTCCCGCCCACCCCAATTCTGACAGCTCCTCTCTGCTCTCGTCTCTCTCTCACACACACACACACACACACACACTTACTGAGTTCTCAGTGTGAAACCTGCCAATGACCACCAGTGCCACCGCCAATCAGTGCCTGCCAATGCCACCTGCCATCACCAGTGCCACCTCCCAGTGCCAATAATGCCGCCTGCCAGTTCCAAACCAGTGCCAATGCTACTTGCCAGTGCCAACCAGTTCCTCCGCCAATCAGTGCCACCTGGCAGTTCCAAACCAGTGCCACCTGCCAATGTCACATGCCATCTGCCAATCAGTGCCACCTGCCAGTTCCATGTGCCAACCAGTGCCATCTGTCAGTCCCAAACCAGTGCTACCTGCCAGTGCCAACCAACCAGTTCCATCTGTTGCCAGCCTTAGTCTTTCTGGTCAGCCCATAACCCTGATGTAACAACGTTAGATTAGAGTTATTGACTGGGTGCTCCGTTGTGAGTTAGACCCCTTTCATACCACACCGCCCATAGCGTCGGCGGTAAAGCCGGATTTGCGGCGCATTTCAGCCGCTAGCGGGGAGCTTTTACCCCCCGCTAGTGGCCGAGAAAGGGTTAAAACCGGCAGCAATAAGCCTCAATAGCGGCGTTTTGCCGGCATTATTACAGCGCTATTGATTTCAATGGGGAGCAGTGGTAACCACACCGCTCCAAAGAAGCCGATGGCAGGACTTTTCCCTGACATCCTGCCAGCGCACCGCTGTAGTGTGAAAGCCCTCGGGCTTTCACACTACAGACAATGGTGCAGCTTTTTTAGGGCGGATTGCAGGCACTATTTCTAACGCTATAGCGCCTGCAAAACGCCCTGGTGTGAAAGGGGTCTTAGGGTGTGAAAATTACTGGCCTTACCCTGGGAGCTGGCAATCCATTCCACACAAAAAAAAAAAAAAAAAATAAAAAAAAAACTGCCTCCTAGATTCAAAGCAAAATTTGTCAAGCCCTACTTTAGGACCCTTTCCCATGGGACGGATGGGTAATGATCCGCCCCATGATGATCTGCTTGCTCAGCGGGGGATCACTCAGTTTATCCCAACTGAGGATGACAGGGCGGTCCCTGCACACTGTGCAGGGACCGCCCTGTCAGATCTCCGCTCTCCTCTATGGGGGATCGGATGAACACGGACCGACTGTCCGTATTCATCCAATCCGCTCTGCAGATGGATAGAAAAATAGGATTTTCCTCCGTCTGCAGAATCGGACCATAGCGGAGACTGACGATATCGGGTGTCAGCGGATGTTCATCCACCGAAACCCGCTGTCCCATAGGGATGCATGTATGTCCGCATTTCATCCGCAAACAGATGGATGAAATACGGCCTTAAGTGGTTAAGCTTCCAAAATTTACACAGTTGTTTAAAAACTTGGCAGACTGCCTGGATTTTTTTTCACACAGAAGTTTATCCCTTTGATCTAAGAAGGAAGAGTTAGCTACAATGTAGCATTTTAAAAACTTGTCAGACTGCCCAGATGTTTTCTTTTTAAAGCTGAGTGAGCAGATAAGTCTCTCCACTTGTTATATGAAAGAATCAGCAAACTCTGAAATAGAGATTGTCAGAGGGGGTAGAATCCAGACCACCATTTAAGGATTAGTTGTGCAGCTCTAGTAAACACTGTTAAGTTCTTTCCTACCCTTATGATACCCATGCCATTTGAGAGATCGGGAGCCCTTATACAGATAGAGGGGCGTCAGATTGCTGGATTATTACCCCTAAGGAGAAGGGTGACATTGGACCCCATTGTGGGTCTCTTTGGGAAGTGAGCGCACAGGGTGACCGATGAAGGGCACTGTGGTGTGCACACTCACTATTTGGATTGTCACTACTGGATACCTAGACACTTGCACCAAGAAGAGAGCATGAATTGATGAATTACCACATCAAGTTCACTACCTGTATCAACTTATTAATTCATGGACTCATGTTTGCTGAATTTTTGTATGGTATATTGCATATTGTTTCACATTGCTTATTTATCCAATATTTGAACTCAGCAGGGAATAATTGGATGAGATAGCGCATCACTATATTTTGTTAGCTAAACTCAGACGTTACCTTGTAAAATCAGCAGTGACAACATCACTTTACAAAGATCAAAGCTGTGGGAGGGGCCCTGTAGGTCCACTTACTACAGGCTGCCAGAAGAAAACTACAAGAGGGGGTTGAGACAAGACTAGTCGCCTTGCGCAATCAGAGAGAGCAGCAATGATGGGTCTTTACTGCAGAAAGCTCCTGCACAGAAGCAAAGTTTCACACTAGAATATCGCACAGATCCCAAAGAAATACACAAAACACACCAAGACTCAAATAAGAACACACTTGTGATAAAGTGGAACTTTAGTCAGAGAATTAAGTCCTGCTAGATCACTTCAGGCTGGCCTGTTTTGCAGTTATAGCTAAATAAAATATTAAAGATAAGTGCCTATACTGTATAAAATCTAGTTGAAGATCTGGAGGAGAGCATACAGGCATGTGGTTAGCAAACGACCCAGACCTCCCACTTGGGCGACACAAAAATTGTACACGCAGGAAAATTTCCTAACATTAAGTTCCTTATGTTAGACCGCGTGCATCCAAACCCAAGAGGAGGGGACTGGAATAAGTCCCTCCTCCAGTTGGAAGAACGCTGGATATATAGTCTGAAGGCCACTCAAGCACCAGGTCTGAATGAGGCTATATGGTTCAAACCCTTTTTGGAGTGTTTTTTCCTCCGGAGGGAACGAATATTCACCATCAATATAAAAGAAAAAATAATTTATTCCCCGCCTAACCTCCTTAAATATAGGGTTAATGAAATCAGTAGCTGTCTGTCATGATTTGAACTTATTGTACAGCTCTGTATATATATATTTGACATACAGTTTTTTATATTGATCAATATGCATGAATTATATGTATGTTTATACTCTAATTCAGGTCTCCAGGTATTCTAAACAATGTATATGAATTTGCATGTTTATATTCCAATGTATGTTTCCACTTTAATACTTACTGATTTTTGTATTTTTCCTGTTACCATTTGTTACTATATCATTACATTTCTCTTTTTGTGATGTGTCACCTTTAAAGAGGTAGCCACGCCACACTTAATGTTTTACACTCATATGATGACCAGCAGTATTTTAGGTTAAAAAGTTATTATACATATTCATTTTACTCATGTAATACTTTTTAGAGCTACGATCCTGCGGAAACGTAAGGCCCTCGGTGTAGGCAGTAGGTCAATCCTCACAGGTAGACAGCTATATTAATTTAAAATTCTCTTTTTTATGGTACAAGTTTGGATTATATACCTATATTTTATTTATCTTACTTTGTAGGGCTTTCTTTTTTGTCTCCGACCCCAGTGTGCCCTTTTGGATCTCTCCGCCTTTCGCGGTATACACGTTACCCTCCCTTAGTGGAGGAAGTGGAGTTATCATCTAAGCACTTTGCAGTCCCTCTGCTGGCTGATGGGCATCGTTTTCTGGGGACCCCTACAGTGAAGACCTGTGAACGTTTCTGTCATAGCACATGGTTTTAAATCATTGAAGTGTTTCTGCACATAACGTTTAGAAAAATGGAGAAACCCCCTAGAAGTGGGACTTTATAGGCACTACCATATTCACATACGTAGGAAAATATATATATAAAAAATATAGTTACAATATCACAGAAACATAAATAATCAAGGATGCATAACAATACACAAACAATCATGGATAGGTGTAATGTAGTAACACCTTCCTGTCCGTCCTTTCTGGCATGAGCAGCAGGTGAATGTGTCAGGCTGGCCTCCCCCTCAGTTGTATGCATTAGTGGGATCTCTCATTGCAGATTTTTAATCTCTCTGAAGATTGGATCTGTCCAGTGTGTGGGCTCCAGAGCCCCTTACAGGAGATCTGAGAGGGGGGATCAGGCACCTAGGGGTGTCTGGCAGTAAAGAGAACCCGTCAATGTCCACTCAGGTCAAAGTAAAAAGATAACTAGAGCCGAGCGCCTCCATTGTGGACACCATCCCTGCACTCAACTGCCATCTGTCTGTTTGTAAGGCACCTGGTGAATGCTTTGCTCTGTGCCAAGTCCCCATCCCTGGTGTGGGGGCACATTAAAGCTGACATTTAACTGAAAATCTAAGGCTGGATTCACACCTATGCTTTTTTAGTCCTTTTTGCACTACAGAACGTGTTCCATAGAAAACAATGTTAAATGGACTGTAGTGCAAATCTACAAAATGCAAAAAGCGCCAAAAAATGCATAGGTGAGAATCCAGCCTAATTGGGTACACACTATTCATTGTTTTCTCATTTAACCAGCAGGCTGAACGAAAAAGAAAAAGCTGACAGCTCTGGCCAGGGGGTGGGTCTGGGTAGCAGTCCCACCAATACCAAACATCACAGCTTGGATCTGACAGGAGCGGCACAGTGCACATCCAGCTGGCTTGCTCGCCAATCCCTGGATGGTAACACTGCTGCAGGTCCTTTCAGCTAGAAGTTGACATATATCGCTGGCTGGGACAAGGATGTAAAGTGTCAGGATCAGTTGTTCACCTCCCCAGTTTTTTTTTTTTTTTTCAGCCTTGTGTAGCTCTGCACTCACAGATCACCACTTTCACTTACTGCCTAGGTTCACACTGGTGTGATGCAGGAACCCTGCAAATCCCCGCATCGCACCCAACTTGCACAGCAGTTCACACTGTCAATACAATGTTAATGACAACCCCATATCTGCTCAAATATCGCACTGCGAACTGTCAGTTTGGACATGAATTGGATCGCATAGGTGTGAATACGCATGCGATCCGATTCTGGTGGGGACCAACAAAAGGGTTCTATGCCAGTTTAGTCTGGATGTGATTTCAGTCATACTATCTGTATGGTTGAAATCGCATCGCATGTGACTTTCCGCTGTCAAAAGAGGCCAGCCACGGGTCACCATCTCCCTGGTAGGGGCCCTAGTGCACTACTTTGCCCAGGGGCCCATGATGCTTTTAAGGTAGCACTGCTGTCACATTTGCCTGTGTCCTCAACCAAACTGTCAAACCATCAAATGGCTGATGTCATAACTGATCACGTATGCAGCAACGTGGCAGCTGCAGATCAGAGGCTAATGCCTGGTACACACTATGAGATCAGACAAAATGATGGTCCATTTGTTTGCATGCTAATCTCACATCAAAAATGAAGAGTTTACTAAAGTTACAAAAATTCTCATACAACAGAATAAAAATTTAGAAGTAATGTGTTTTAGTGTATTTGCCTTGTATTTTCAAACAACTGTACAGATTAAAGGAAAATTATATCGTACAAGAAAAATTTGCATGCTTGTCCCATCGGATAATATCAGATGAACTGTTGTGATCAGCTCTCGAAAGCTGTGTATTAAATGATCAGATTATGGCATGACTGCTTCAAAAGCGACAATTTTCGGTGGTGGGGGGTAGTTACAAACTCTGATCTCCCTGTATAACTTTCAATAAACGAGCCGACATCTGCTTCTCCCCCTCTTCTTCCCACGGCTTTCAGCTGCTTTACTGAAAGCTATACAGGGAGATCGGTGCTTGTAATGGCCCCCACCACCGCACCGATCATCTCCGGCTGTCCCGTGTCCCGAATCTGTTGGGATGGAGAGCGGAGGAAGGAGCTGGTAAATATGTCATATAATCGACTCCTTCCTTTTCTGAATGAACAGTCAGTGATCACGGACTGTCCATTCATAACTGAGCATGGTATAAACGGTTTACGATGCTTCAGTTTATAAATGCAGGAGGAGCCTCTGTCTCCTGTCTATTTATCTTCAGTGCAGCTGAGGCTGCAGAGAAAGCGCGCCGCCTCCAACAGGGCTGATAAAATTAAAAAAAGAAGGAATTGTAATTAACCGCTTGCCGACCAGTCGCCATCATTATACTGTGGCAAGGCGGCGCGATCCACGAATCGTCGTAAGCTGTAAGCCGGCTTGGGAGCCCACTTTGGTGGGCGCGCGCTCCCACCATTGGCCAGTGGGTACGGAGGACTCCATGTTCGCCAGCCACCCCGAGATTGTTCCCTGCAGTGCCAGAATGGGCATCTGGCTGCGCAAACAAGGCAGATCTCCGTTCTGACAGAGCAGGAAGGAGGATCTGTGTGTTTCCCCAGTCACACAGTCCCCCATACAGTTAGAAAACATCTGCAGGGAACACATTTAACCTCATTGATCGCCCCTGATGTTAACCCTTTCCCTGCCAGTGTCATTAGTACAACAGTAGTGCATATTTTTAGCACCAATTACTGTAATAATGTCACTGGTTCCAAAAAAAAAAAGTGTCAAAAACTTCAGTTAAGTGTCCGATCTGCCTGCTGAAATGTCGCAGTCCCGCTAAAAATCACTGATCGCCATTACTATTTAAAAAAAAAAAAAAAAGCTATAAATCTATCCCCTATTTTGTAGACGTGATAACTTTTGTGCAAACCAATCAATGTACGCTTAGTGTCTATTTTCCAGTGACTCTCTATTAAATCTTACCAACCATAACCTCTGCTGGATGCGTTACATCGACAATGCGTTCGTCTGGACAAGCAAAGACACACTGGATAAGATCAATTCAATCTCACATTCACATATCATTGTGATAAACAAAAAACAACCTTTTTTTGCATCTTACCATCTCCAAAGATAAAAACAATTCTCTATGTGCACCTGAACCAGTGAACAGAAACATCCCCGACTCAGGACTGCAAACTGCAGCCACGCGTGTGAACCCAGCCTCAGGCCCCATTCACACAGGGCGATTACCTGCATGCCCCGTGCAGGGCTGCGTTTTGCTGGCAAGGGGGATGCATAGGTGTCCTGTGCATGCTGCTGCTGGCAGACCCATAGATATCTATGGGGACATATGGTTGAACGGACACAGCTGCTGTGTCCCAAAGTGACATCCATGCGGGTACATGAACCCACGCAGATGTCTTATTGGGGTGGAATGTTTGTGTATCCCCTTGCAGGCAAGTAATCACCCCATGTGGATTGGACTAATTCTGCATGGCTGTGTGTTGTTCAGCCCAGTGATCTGCAAACAGAAGCCTACAAGCACCATCTCCCAAAGATTGTGGATCTTACTGGAGTACCAGTGTGCTAACAGGCATCCTAGTCCATGGATTACTTCTTCCAGTCCCATAACAAGAGGTCCACACCCCCATATGTAGCTGGGGCTGGAGGGATAGTCTGCAGGAGCCTGTACACTGCACCCATCATCTATTGGTCGCATCTGCAACACTACAGTCTCCAAAACAACTTTACAGAAGGTGTACTATGCCTTTAACATGGAACCTGAAATGCGCTCATACACAGTGGCTGTTGTAATAAAAGAACTCTATAATGCACTAGCCCTATATCAGTAGACGCAGCATGCCCTCCCCCTCACCTCCATTACCTGCATGGAGTCCGAGCTGATAATTTCCCCTCCCAGGCTCCGACCTAATTGGATAGCCAGCTTGGACTTGCCGGTCCCGGTGGCCCCAAGAAGAACCACAAGAGGTAAAGAACGCTTCACGCTGTGCGCCGCCATCTTGCCTACGTCACTGACCCGTCTGAGAGCAGGAAGAGGCGGGGCCTTGGAGGCCGCCTGTCTTTCTGTACTACATGAAGTCATTTGTACACAATGAGAGTGAGGTGCATACAGCTTGGAGTCATGCATAGGTCCCAGAGCAAAACCTCTGTCCCTCATTTCTACTTGAGCCTGTCGGTGAAATAAAGACATAAAATAACATATCCCCTGCTAAGGAGAACTTAGGCACCATTTACATGGCCCCTTTAAAGCCGAACACCTTTGAATTACACAGGTTCTGAGGCTAATTAAAAGCAGACAAGGCACCAAGTGAGTTTAATTACCACCTGAGCCAAAGAACCTGTGTAATTATTATGTGTTCGGGTTTAAGGGCCGGTTCACACTGCAGGCGAGGCGACTCCGACTTGCCTCACCGCGACCTCAGCGGCAACTTGCAGATGACTTCTGTATAGAAGTCAATGCAAGTCGCCCCGAGGTCGCCCAAAAGTAGTACAGGAACCTTTTTTCTGAGTCGGAGCGACTCAAGTCGCTCCTCTCAGAACGGTTCCATTGTACAGAACGGGGGCGACTTGCGAGAGCGAGTCGTGTCGCCTCGCATCGCCCGCTGTGTGAACCGGCTCTAAAGGGATGAGGCGACAACCATATTAGACAGGCGTTTTGCCATTGTGCAAATGTCAGCGGCAGGATTCTAATGATTACAGCCACAGCCACCAGAACCGTATGCTGCGATGACAGGCGTTTGGCAGGCGCAGCTATTCATATCTGTTTGCACAGCCAGCAGTGGTGTTGCTAGGGGGTGGCTTTTGGGGCTATAGCCCGGATCTGGAGACCATAGCCCCAGGTCTCTCCAGGAGTCCCCAAGGGGAGAGGAGGCTCTCTGGGGACCCTGATGTAAGTGAGGGGCTCTCTGGGAACCCTGATTTAAGGGGGGGGGGCTCTCTGGGGACCCTGGTTTATGGGGGAGGCTCTCTGGGGACCCTGATTTAATGGGGAGGCTCTCTGGGGATCCTGATGTAAGTGGGGGGCTCTCTGGGGACCCTGATGTAAGGGGGAGGCTCTCTGGGGACCCTGATTTATGGGGGGACTCTCTGGGGACCCTGATGTAAGGGGGAGGCTCTCTGGGGACCCTGATTTATGGGGGAGGCTCTCTGGGGACCCTGATTTAAAGGGGAGGCTTTCTGGGGGACCCTGATTTAATAGGGAGGCTCTCTGGGGATCCTAATGTAAGGGGGGCTCTCTGGGGACCCTGATGTAAGTGGGGGGGGGTCTCTGGGGATGGATATATATATATATATATATATATATATATATATATATATATATATATATATAATGTGTGTGTGTGTGTGTACGCCTGCCCAAGAGTATGACTTTCTTTACTACGCTGCTATGGGCTCTAGCCCCAGATCTTTTGTAGACCTAGCAACGCCCCTGACAGCCAGCATCCACAAAGTGCATGACCACGGGTGATCACTGGCTGTGAGAACAGGCACAAATACCTGCGGCTGCCAACAGCCTGTCACTGCAGTGCTCAGACTCGTTAGCCGGAGCTATTCACATGCAGCCATCAATCCCTGCAGCAGTAATCAGTAGATTCCTGTCGCTGGCATTCGTAGCATGGCAAAACACCCATCTGCTGCCTTAGAAAGTCAGCCCTCCTGCGATTGGCAGTAGTAGGGATGAGCTTGGGTGTATATAGCGCCCAACTGTCCCTGGTTTCCCTCTTTCCTCCTCATTTTGGTCTTATCTATATAGTTCTATATAAAATGCACTTTTTATCTTTCAAATAGTGTTTCGCAGTGCTAAACCTTTCATCCAAATCCTAAATTGCTGCATTTGTAAATTTCAAAAGCCAGTATAAAGGAATAGTAGTGGTAAAATAAAGCCCCTGTGGGTTTAAAGGGGTTGTAAAGGTTTTCTCTTTTTTTCCACCTGCATCCTATGCATTAAGATGGAAAAACACCTGTCAGTGAGCAGCCCCCAGCCCCCAACCCCCCCCCCCCATTTTACTTAACCAAACCCTCAAACTTGACCCATGGGGACACCCTGCCTCTCTGTCTGGGGTTCTCCGCTGTTGATTGGATAGATTGATAGCAGTGCAGCTATTGGCTCCCGCTGCTGTCAATCAAATCCAATGATGCGGGGGCGGGGCCGAGTCCTGCATAAGGAGGTGGAATGCTGGACTCGGGAGCGTGCCCGCAAGGTAATCGCAGGGGGTTATCCGCTGTGGGGAGGAGCTGCAAGAGCCGCTGAGGGACCCCAGAAGCCAAGGATCGGGGCCACTCAAAACAAAACAAGCTGCACAGTGGAGGTAAGTATGACATGTTTGTTATTTAACCGCTTGACGTCTGCGCTATACCTGAATGACGGCCACAACACGCACCTGAATTTCCAGGAGGCCATTATATGACAGCCTCCCCTGTGCAAGCTCCCTGCACGTACCCTGTACTCACGAGTCACTGAGACTTGGGTGATCACCAATCCAAGTAAGGGGCCGGTCCTGGCCCCTTACCATGTGATCAGCTGTCAGCCAATGACAGCTGATCACATCATGTAAACAAAAGCTCGGTAAACGGGTTTCTTTTCTCATCACGCTGACAGCATGACGAGAAAAAAAAGCCAATCATCGGCTCATCTGCAAGGGACATCGACGCCTATCGATGCCCATGTGTACCACCTATCAATGCCCACATGTGCCACCTATCAATGCCCACCAGTGGTGCCAATCAGTGCCACCTAGCAGTGCTGCCTATCAGTGTAACCGATCAGTGCTCATTATTGCCACCCATCAGTGCCCATCACTGCCACCCACCAGTGTCCATTAGTGCCGCCACATCAGCATACATCAATGAAGGAGAATAATTACCTGTTATAACATTTTATAACAAAATAATAAAAAAAAAAATTTAATTCAGTCTTTTTACATTTTTTTAACAAAGAATAAAAATTGCAGAGGTGATCAAATACCACCAAAAGAAAGCTCTATTTGTGGGACAAAAATGATAAAAATTTCATTTGGTACAGTGTTGTATGACCGACAACGCTGAGAGCTGAAAATTGGTCTATACAGGAGGGGGGTTTAAGTGCCCAGTAAGCAAGTGGTTAAAAAAAAAAAAAACCTTTAGTGTCACTTTAACTAATCAAATCTTATTTTTTGTGTAATTCTACTTTAAGGGGACGTGGCAGTGGGCTTGTCCTATGCCTTATAGGTGTCCTTCGTTCCCATCTCAAAAAGTTTGGAGGTACGGGTGTATTTAAATCTTAGTCTGAACCCACCTGAGCGATCCTACCAGGAAGCCGTCACTGTACTGGGCCAAACAGAAGCGGCCGAGGCATTCCCCTCCTTGAGGCATTCCTTGCAGCCACATGTATACATGTCCCTTGTATATGTGCTGCTTCAAGGTGAAGAGTGGACTGCCCCAACTCCCTGTCAGGATCGCTCAGGTGGATTCAGACTACGTTCCAAATAAGCCCCAGCTTGTTCCTAATTGTCAGCAGTGCTGAGCATCTAAGGGCTTCACTGCAGGAGGAACATCAATTTAGGTCCCTTTTTAAATATGCCAGTTTTGGTCTCATTCTTAGACCTCTGTAAAAAAATAAAAAGTTTTATTTAAAGCAACTCTAGTTTAAAAGGTACCCAACAGCAGAGAGTTAGAGCAGACCTTCTATGCCAAACCTTCTTGCCCCCAAACCTTTCCCCAACACAAATGCAGCTGGGCAATAAAGCCTACATTTGTTTTTGCCACAAATGCCTTATGAAGTTTTCAAGAAGTTAAATAGTTAGAGTTAGTTAGAATAGTTAGAAAATGTATTTCTAAACAAACAGATGATCCAGAAAAAAAAAAAAAATTTGCTAGAACCCAGCCTGCAAAGCTTTCAGGTGGCATGGGTGACAACATCATGCCTACCGGGATAGCTGGGTTCTCAAAATCCAAGGCACTCTTGCGATGTTCTGGAATGCATTCTGGAAGAATTTGAAGTTCCCAGTTCTGCAGCAAGGTATGGTGATGTCACCTCTGCCCCTTGGAAGGGTCGCAGGCCAGGGCCAAGGTAAGTATTTTTATTTCCATGTGATGTTTGCTCTTGCCTATTGCATTTAGAGCCTATTTGTATATATATATATATATATATATATATATATATATATATATATATATATACAGTATATAGAGGCAGGGAAAGTCAGTTTTAATGCCTAGCAGCTATACATATGCATCCACTCAGAGGTTTTGAGCTGAACCATGTTCCCAGCACACTGACTAAGCTGTCACAGCTTCTGTTGAGGAGCCAGCAGGACAGGTTCCCAACTATGTGACTGCTTTGAGAGCCAATCACAATGCAATGGACATAGGAGATAGCATCCAAACCACCTTCCAGGCATTAATGTGTGCATATTGTAAATCTTGCCTTTTTATTGATGTAACAAATGTTCAGTTGTTGCTTATTTATTGTGACAAATGCTTGTTTCTTTCCTGTGTATTGTCACAGTTGTCTGTTTCTCGCTCACACATTGTCATAATTACACGTTTGTTGCATGTACATTGTAATGATTAATTGCCACAAAATGAAACAGCATAAATATCGGGTATCACATTAATTCCCCCCAAAACTAAATATTCAAAATTCATACAAAAACATATGTGATCCCAAAACTTGAAAGATCTTAACCAAAAATGATTACAGCACTCTGAATATCCTGTAGGGTACTAAATCCAAATGCATGTAAAATATGTGATGCCAAAAACATCCTGTTTTGGGTGCAGTTAATGTGATCTCATTAATAGATTTAAGAATGGCAGATCATAGCCTTTAGTGCGGATAATATAGCCAGTTGACAGGGAGTTAGATCAGGGGGTCTCCAAACTTTCTAGACAAAGGGCCAGTTTATTGGCTTGCAGACTTTGTGGGAACTGGACTGTGGTTAGTGGGAGTAAAAAATGCCCCAGCATCAAAAGGGAATGGACATTTTCTCAGACTTGGTGGTCAGTGGGAGTAAAAATACTACATGGCACCTGTGGTCAGAAGGAGGAGGAATAGTGCTCCATCATTGGTGTGGGAAGAATAGTGCCCCATGGTTTGTATCAGTGGGAGGAATAGTGCCCTGTGGTTGGTGTAGGTGGAAGGAATAGTGCCTCATTGTTGGTGTCAGTAGGAGGAATAGTGCCCCATTGTTGGTGTTCATGGAAGGAATAGTACCCCATTGTTGGTATCAGTGGGATGAAGTGTGCCCCTTGGTTGGTGTGTGTAGGAGGAATAGGGCCCCATTGTTGGTATCGATGGGAGGAATAGTGTCCCATGGTTGGTGCTGATGGGAGGAATAGTGTCCCATCCTTGGTGTCAGTGGGAGGAATAGTGCCCTATCATTTTTGTAAGTAGGAGGAATAGTGCCTCATCGTTGGTGTCGATTGGAGGAATAGCGCCCCATGGTTGGTGTTGATGGGCGGAATAGTGCCCCATTGTTGGTGTCGTTGTTGTTGGTAGGGGGAATTATGTCATACTGTTGCTGTCATGTTTTTCTACCATTTATGTGTTTGCAGGAAGAAAGGGAGCTGGGAATGTTATTTTCACAATAGGCACATTGTATTACCTTCAAAGCAGACCTACATTTTTCATTATGTACCTCTCCTCCAGGGATGCAATGTCTGCAAGCTTGTTCAGTAGCACCAAAATGTTAATCGTGTCTTCTTTCATATGTGGCATTTTCAGCCATCTTCATTAGCTAGCTTGAGACCAAGGCATGCTAAGAATGTACACTGAGTTGTGCATGTGCAGCTCAGTGTACATCCTAAACCAGCCTTCCTCAACCAGGGTTCCTCCAGAACAGGGGTCTCAAACTGGCGGCCCTCCAGCTGTTGCAAAACTACAAGTCCCATCATGCCTCTGCCTGTGGGAGCCAGGCTTTAACTGCCAGCCTTGCAATGCCTCATGGGACTTGTAGTTTTGAAACAGCTGGAGGGTCACCAGTTTGAGACCCCTGCTCCAGAAGGTGCTAGGTGTTCCTTGAGCAATGAGCAACAGATAAGATTTTTAGCTATATGTTGAGGATAGATGGTTCATTCCAATGACCACAAAAGCAAGGAGCAATCTTTCCAGTAAGCATCACACTAATGTGCAGTGAGCTGTAGGTAGAGTAATTATTAGCAGACATTCCCTGAGCCTGAAATATTATTTCAAGGACTCCTCTATGTTAAGAGTAAATCCACTTTTCTAAAAAAATAAAAATAAACCCCTTCTGGGTGATAAATGTACATTGCAGGGACAATAAAAGTTGTAGCAGATACCTACCTTTTGTTGCTGTGCTCTTAGTTTCACCAAACTGATTGCCTACTCATCCTGAATGGAAGGGTCTGGTTCATTATTAATAAGCTCATGCACTTTCTGGGTTCTAATGAGAAAGGCTACAGTGTCTGTAAAAGTAATTAACTCTGAGGAGTATCTCTCCAAAACGTACATTTCTGTTGCAGGGGATACCTAAAATCTGACTTGTAAGTTGTATCTTAGTGCAGACTTCTGGGAAAATCAGTGAGCCAATCAGAGAAGCAGGACATTTCATTTTTTCCATATGGCATTGAATTTTACAAAATAATTACAGCACAGCAAACTAAAAGGAAAGGTAATTTTTAATAACAAACGTATATGTCATATTTTTTTTTATTTTCTATATTTTTTTCCACAAAGGTGGAGTTACCCTATAAGCTCACCATACACTTTACAATCTGTACAATGTTTTTTAGAGCTACCAACAATTATGAAGTTCACGGAGGGCCTGCAAGGTTGGGTACAAATTTATTGGATAATTTAGCTAGCTCCTTAAAGTTATTCAAGGAAAAATGAAGAAAACAAAAATGTTATACATACCTGCTCTATATAATGGTTTTTCACAGAGCAGCCCTGATCCTCCTATTCTTGCCCCCCCCCCCCCTGCTGGAGCTCTTGGCTCCTCCCCCTGATGAGTGCCCCCATAGCAAGCCGCTTGCTATGGGAGCACTTGTATGAGCTCCTGGCTCCTGAGCCCCGTGTGTCTGGCTCCTGCTGCTGTGTCTGAGCCAGTGAAGAGAGAAGTCCAGGAAAGCAGCTGCATTGATCACTGGATCGAGATTGGACTTAGGTAAGCGTGTGTGTGCAAGAAAGTGCTTAAAACCTTCAGCTTTTAGAACAACTTTAAATTTGGCAAATTAAAAGTTCATTGTACATACTGTAGATTGTATTGTCAGGTTGTACCATGCATAGTGATCCTTAAAATTACTGTTCTAAAGCATCCCATGCAGCCCTTATATGAAGTGCTTACACATATGATCACATACCTTGTGGTCCCTGATACCTGGGGTATTCTGATATGCAAATAGCAACTTGAGTTCCTGAAGCCGTGGTTGATTCAACTCTCTAGAATTCCAAGCATCGCTATTAGTTCATCACTATGAAGGACAGCATTAGGCTACATTCACATGGCCAAAAAGCAGGGACCAGGGGCCTATAGATTCTTGCCAGCGGTTGTAAATTCTGCCCGGATGTACGGTGTGTGACCAGCAGTAGCTGTCAGATTTGCAGTGTAAAAACTCCTCTTTATTATTATTATAATTTAAGGTACTTATATAGTGCCATCAATTTACGTAGCGCTTTACTTTATATTGGTAATCAGTAGAAAAACATCCAAACTTGCATTTGTGGTCAATTTCTAAATCACCCTTACATTGGTGGTCCATGTGGAATCCCCCTTTATTGGTTGTTGATGTAAAATCCCCCATTACATTGGTTGTCCGTGTAAATTCTTCATTACATTGGTGATCAGTGTACATTTCCCTTTACATTGTTGGTAAGTGTAGAATTGCCCTCACACTGGTGGTCAGTGTAAATCCCCCCGTAAACATTGGTGGTCGGTGTAGAAGTGTCACCTTACATTGGCGGTCAGTACTATTCTCCTCAGCAATGGTTGTCAGTGTAGATTTCCCCTTACATGGAGGTCTTTATATATTCCCCCTTGCATTGGTGGTTGGTGTAAATGCTCCTATTACATTGGTGTCAGTGTAGAAATCCCTCTTTAAATTGGTAGGTGGCACAAAATCCCCTATTACATGGTGGTCAGTGCAGATTTCCCCTCACATTGGTGGTCATTGTAAATTCACCCCTCACATTGGTGGTCATTGTAAATTCCCCCCTCACATTGGTGGTCGGTGTAGAATCCCCCACTATATACTTGCCAATGATTTCCAGCTTTGCTTTACATGATTCAGAATTTGCCACAGTGTAATGTCTCCTAACTAACCCAAACCTCCTCCAAACCACTGCCACTGATCCCATCAACTCCTCAGCATTTCCACTGATCACATCCCCCTCCTCCAGCATTGCCACTGATCCCAGGAGTCCTAGGATCCCTAGGAGTTTTCTGTCTGTTGATGGGTCCCCTCGCCTCCCCAGTCCATGGTGTGCAGGCAGTGAGGAGATAATGTGCTGTAACCTTTAGAAACCAATCAATGAGCAGTATTGATGTGCACTAACCTCTTGCAGCCAATTATTGAGCAGTAAGGATATGCACTAACCTCTAGCAACCAATCAGTGAGCAGTAATAATGTGCAGTAACCTATAGCAGTCAATTAGTGAGTGATAAGGATGTCCAGTAACCTCTAGCAGCCAAGCGGTGAGCAGTATTGATATACAGTAATCTCTAGCAACCAAATAAACAAGCAGACATCATGTGCTGTAACTTCTAGCAAATAATTAGTGAGCCATAATGTGTGCTGTAACCTCTAGCAGCCAGTCAGTGAGCGGTATAGATACACTGTAACCTCTGACAACCAAACGCAATCGCTGCCTGATCTGACTGAGCCTGTGAGAATGTAGCCTTATTGACCAGTAATGTAAGAAGCAATGGGACCAACCATGACTTTAAGAAGTGTATTTTCTAGTAGCATGTGAAAGTTCTCTGGGAGGTATGTAACTAAAACTGCAGCTGTCTTATTCTCCATGTTTATGTATCTTCCTCTACAAAGTTTCAGCATGCTATATTTTTATTATAAATGTTAGATCCGAGTCAACCATTAAACATTTGTGGCAGGAATTCACTAAATATATAGGTTTGTAATAACACTTCACAATAATATCTTTAATATATTTATTATGTATGAATTTGCAAAGATGGAGTCAGAAAAGCTCCATTGGCTCATGTACCAGCTGTGCATTAAAAAGCTATAAGACACAGTGAATGCAGGAAACAAAACACATCCTTTTTATTTTCATCTTGGGACCCCGTTAAATGTGAAAGATTGTTATTTTTTTTTTCTTCCCTTCCACAGCAACAGACTGGAGGTAAGCACTAAGTGTTTCCAGACAGATGGAGGCTGTACCCATGGTAACAGTGAGGAATAGTCCTGTATCAGCACTAGGTCCCATAGCAACAAGACGATTTGACGGGGATTCTGCAGAAAAAAAAGAACCACTAGCTATCCAATAGCAACCAGAAGCAGCTCTGACAATCATCAGCAACAGTTACCATAGGAACACGTGAAAATGCAGAATTTATAGGTTATATGGTTTGATAGGTTTGTCTGTGGAATTACACTGGGTGTGTAAGCAGATCTGCATCTGCTTTGGGTGCTGAAGCCAGACAGTACAGAACAAAGACAAAGGAGACAGTGATGCAACACACGCAGGAGTCTGCACATCAGACACAATGATCCTTTTTATTGCTTTAACAGATATGATGCTGGAAACACTCATATATTTTCAGGTCTGATTTGCATGCCTAGAAGCAAGTATAAAGCCACAACATTTGAACAAAAATAACATATTAAATTCCAATATATAAAAATGCTACTGGTGGTATTAGTAAGCCAGCTCTGAACCAGCAAGGCATATGGTACAACAATGGTTAATTACCATTTCAATCACTCACACTCTAATGGTTTTATTACTAAACACAATGGAATTGAAATGGCGACATCTATCTATCTATCTATCTATCTATCTATCTATCTATCTATCTATCATCACCTTTTTAAGCCATGCTATTTTACGTCAATTTAAGTGTATGCCTCATTTGTGGTTATACCTTAAAATGTCTAATCACAAATAATGTATACAGTGAAGTAATGTGCTTTTTATGCTTAGACCTTAAAATGTAAAATGCTGCTTATTAAATATATGTTATAATAAAATGAATTGTATTTACCAGAAATGTGCGGAAATCTGCAGCTTGTCTTCATTTTTCCACACCAAAACTCTGTCGGTACCTATGTTTCTATGCACCTCAACTGTGCATAGAAATTAATTAAATGTCATTTTGTGATATTTTAATAAAGTTAACAAAAAAAGGTAAACAGTGTCTTGCATTGTAAAAACAAAAGGCACCACCTCCTAAAGTCAACATCTGCCCACACAGGAAAATTTATAATTTTCCTGTGTGGGCATTGTGAATGAGCCCATATATATATATAATATAAAAATTGGTGCTTCTACCCATCATGCCCCAGCTATATAAGCAAGCAGTACACAAGGCCAAAAATGGAAGAGGGATGGGACCTGTCTCCTTCAGTAGACTTCAATTAAACAATTTTAGATTAAGTACAAAAATCTTATTTTCTTTATAATGCTTCGAGGGACACAGGAATTCAAGAATTCTGATACAGCCAGATCGTCCAAAAGCAACCCAACTAACTGGTAGGCAACAGCCACTGATGGATCTAAAATAGAACTATGGTACATCTTTTTTTTTTTTTAAAAAAGCCTATGGCGTGCAAAACACACCCAAAAAACTTCCACCCGATGCCAAAAAAAAGTGCACACACATAAAGAGTGACACACTAAAAACGTGCAACGGGTGTCTGATATCCTCCACTAGGAAGGATCTTAGCCTGATCCCCCGGGGCGTTAGGCTCTAGACAGGGACTGAAGTACCAGACTCATGGCCATCCAGCCGAAGTCGGACGAGCGCCTTTCTCCGGAAGGTCTGCCGAAACAGACCCACCCAGGTACTAGGGACTATGGGGCTCCCCCGAAGGGAGACCCCCCAATAGAGGGCAAACCAAGCCAGAAGGCCTATGTCCACCCTCCCACAAGACTTTCAGGATAGGTCTGAGGACCTACACCCTACTCATCAAACGTGAAGTGACAAGACGTGACACACAACACAAATAAAAAGTGAGGAAAGGGATAGTGAAGAGGAGAGTGAAAAGGTGGCCATTGTGCAATACAATGACCAGGCCATCTGCAAGAGCTAAGGGACCAGTGGCCAAATCTGAACCATAAGAGGGGAAGTCCTCTACAGGAGAAGGGATCTGCTAAAGACCGAGGAGACGTCATGGAGGGTCAATCTGATGCTCCGGCCAGAACAAGAATCACCCCTAAATGGAATGACTACCTCAAAGGACACTGAGTCCACACCAGCAGAAACTGTGAGCCAAGCTCCAAAAAACAAGTGTAGTAATAGAATTATCTGAATGGGGAGAACAGACCAACAACCAGAATCCTTGTCAAGTCAAATAAAAAGAATATTGTAAGTTTCCCAGCCTCAAAACAGACCACTAAAGGAAAATTGGACATTTCAACCCTAGGCATCAGAGATGAAAGTCTACAAGTAGAAGTAGGGATGTCTAGGACAGCCATCCAATTATATATGAGATAATCTATTATATGGGATAATCAAGATGGAGATCTATCTAGCATAATACCCCAAGGGGATGGCAAAGGATCCAAGGAATCTGAGACAATCCTAATGACAAACTGACTGGACAAAGGATGCAAAAATACCACCCACCAAAGTAGTCAGGAGAGGGAAGACAACAATTCCATAGTTTCCAACAGTAGAAAACAGTAAGACAAGTCTAATAATGGGCTCAGGGGTGTTTGGGATCCCACCAGACCGATCCCTCCAGGAAGCTGACACTGCACACCGCTAATCACAGGCAATGAGACATTTTCTGGTCCACAGTTGCACAGATCGGGAGTGGGCAGGTGGGTTGGGACTAAGATCCCAAACACGCCCAAGCCCATCTCTAAAGTAGACCTGTCCTTGAGGACACCTGGCAGTGTCATTGAAAGCTGACAGAACCCCCTGCAGTACCTCTGTACCTCATCGTGGAATGCAAGTTTACCTTGACATGATCCAGTAAAGCAGGGGTGCTCAACCTGTGGCTCTCCAGCTGTTGCAAAACTACAAGTCCCATCATGCCTCTGCCTCTGGGTGTCATGCTTGTGGCTGTCGGAGTTTTGCTATGCCTCATGGGACTTGTAGTTCCGCCTTGTAGTCGCCTTACTTCAAATAATCCAAACCCATGGGGAATGCTGTATGTGTGCTTTCACCTAGCGGGAGTGCTTGCAGTAGGGTTGTAGTGTAAGCTGTCTGCTGACAGTCAATCAAAGGAAACACCAAGCCCTCAAGTGATTTTTTTTTCTTCCTGGTGTGGAGAAGATAAAGCTCACCCAAGTGTACACATATTTTTCCAACAGAATCCAGGTCAAGGGACCTACTCACAGTGCCCCCCAAAGCTTTAAAAGAAAAGAATTCAGAAAAACTTTTGTTTGCACATATCAGAAAATATTAGATCTATAGAGACAACCTGCACATCTTGCTTCAGGTTCAGGATTTCAGAAAGCAAGGGGGAAACAAAGGAAGACTGATGGTCCATCTGGTCTGTCCTGAAAGTTCATCAAGTCCATCCTGGAAGTGCTGACAGAGAAGAGGAAGAACAGCAGGGATTTCAAATCCCTATGACTGCTGGAGCAGCTGAGGGGTTTCTGACAGCTTGGCAACCCCCAATTAAATACAGTGGGGACCAGGGGGGTGGAGATGGTGCACTGTGTTAGCTCACGTTTACATTTTTTTTGTAATGAACTAATAAAATCTCAGCACCTCTGGATGCTTTTTTATTCTTTGGATCCCTAAATAATTAGCCAGTGAGCTAAAGGGGGTATTATGAGGATCCAAAAGCCAAGAAAGCCTGATACCCAGGGACAAATCCAGTTGTGGAAATAGCCTTCCCCCCTGTAGAAGTACTGAAAGCTTGCCAGTGGCTTTAGAAGATCTCCATTTCTCTGGACTTATAAGTGGGAGTCAGATTCAAAGGATCTGCAAGTGCACACTGCTAAGGCATAAGAGGTAGAGTGACCTTTCAACAGATCTCCTGAACTCTGGTAGGATAATAATGTGCCTGTCCAAGGTGTTGTTAATGACAGTGTCAAGAGCCAGTCTAAAGAGACAACATTCCTCAAAGAGAAGACGGATCAGCTGTTCCTTGACCATCTCATCAAAGCCCCATGTATGTAGCTAGAGTGCCCTCCACATTTGTACAGTCATCAGTTATATGCTGGTCACAAGTTTAGAGGATTGTTATAGCCTGTCACAAGGCTGTAGACACCTTCTCCAACTGTTCCATGATGCAGGGATCTACCTCATGTTGACAACTACAGGCAGTAAAAGGGACCCGGAGACTGGATATCCATTTGCTGCTTCAGGAACAGGATGGTGCTATTTCCCGCTGAATGGCTGGAAAGAATGCGGAGAGCACTGTACAGGATGCCAGGGATGGGTCCTGGACTGGAGATACATGTCACCCCTATTTGGGTCATGGTCCCTTTTAAGGGGGACAACTTCAACACAATTGTTGAGTATTTAAGGGTTCTCACGCATGCAGAGTGAGAGGTTCCAAAGTAGCCTGATTGAAGAGAGGACTGATTTACTGTACTATCATGATTGTTAAGTTATCTTTTGGGACCTGGAATTTGGAGACTTGGAGAGCCTTTGGATGAGAAAAAAACCTCCATCCTTGAATACACAGACTTTGGTCCTGAAAGGGTTAACTTGTCTGCAGGGGAGTCCAGAAAAGGACCAAGAAACAGCCAGCAGGTGTCTGTGAGGTGGAGTAGAACAAAACAGAATGAGCAGTGTGGACAAGCAGGTTGCTGAACTGTGGAGACCACCTTTTTGGAATCCATGAGGCAGGTGTAAAGCTTCAAAAAAACCTATTAAGGGATGAGTGTTACTGGTGGTGAGCGGATCCTTTATTTTTGTACCAGAAATAGATGGACTATTTCTGTTTATTTTTCCTTGCTCAGGATAAGATAATTATTTGTTTGCCTGTTTTTGAAAACAGACTGTTTGCTTTTTCCAATATGGCTGGCTGGTGATCCCAGGCTTCCACATATTAAAGCACACAACACTCCACCTAAAAGATGACAATAGTGTTCAATGCCTCAGCCTAAACCTTTCAGCAGTTAGTGGTATCAGGATTTTTTTTTATACATACTTTATTTATAATTTTCATCAGGGATTTTTTCAGCTCCTCCAGCAGTGGCCCTGTGCGCCCCACTATTTACTGTCACTTGTAAACACAGAAGCCCTGCTTCTGTGTTACAAGTAATAGCTCACCTCTCCCAGCAGCTCCCACAGTACCCTCCCTGCACAGCACTCGGAGACTCGGAGACATGGGTGGGACAGCTGGAGGTGCATTGTGTGTATGAAGGTTGCGGGGAGGGTATTCCACACTGGGCTGCAGCCTTGTGTCTGGATGCTGACGTAAATCCACTATCAAAGGAGGAGTCTCAGGGCCTACAAAGTGATAGGTCCAAAAGGGGGTCACTATGTTCAGTTTCAAATGCTCATGAGTTTTACGTATGTGTATCTGGGTCTGGTGCCTGACGAGAAACCAAAAAGCATCAGTGGTATGATTTTAAAATGCCACCAAATGCTACCAACTGTGTGGTTGGTACCTGGTACCCAACCAGCCTTCTTCACTAAGTTAGCCTTCAGAGAAAGGGTCATACGAGAGGCTGTACCATGGCTCTGGACCCGGAAAGTACTCTGTGGCTAACTAACATAATATGTACATTCTGAAAAGAGCCACAATGCGGAGCCCAGTGCCCGAAAGTCACATTCCAGGCTAGCTCCTCAATCTTCTGGGTACGGCCTCCAAAACTGATGCTGAGGGTACGCTTGTCTGGATAGTGCTGTGTAGAGACTAGCTCAAACATTAACTTTTGAAATCTTGATTGACCTCATCAAAGAAAAAAATTATCTACTGTGCACGAAGTATCTTGAAGAAAAAAACAAAAAGATGTAATGAGAATAAAAAAGCTAGAAAATTATCGTTAAGCCGGCCACGGTTGCAGGAAAGAAAATCACTTGATTCCCCCATCAAGACAGTTAGGGGTTTATTAACTAAAGGCAAATAGACTGTGCACTTTGAAACGTGCAGTTGCCCTCTTTAAAGCGGGGTTCCACCCTAAAGTTGAACTTCTGCTCATCGGAACCCTCCCTCCCCCTCCAGTGTCACAGTTGGCACCTTTCAGGGGGGAGGGGGTGCAGATACTGACTAAGACAGGTATTTGCACCCACTTCCGGGAGTCTATGCCTCTTCCTGTCCCGGCGCGCTGTCTGCTGGGACACACACGGGTCCCAGAGACAGCGCGGACCATTCCTATTGCGCTGCGCGTCTCGTGCATGTGCAGTAGGGAACTGGGAAGTGAAGCGGGAAAGCTTCACTTCCTGATTCCCTCACCTAGAATGGCGGCGTCAGCAGCCGAGAGCCGAGCAATCGATCGGCCTCGGCTGCCCGACATTGCTGGACCCTGGGACAGGCGAGTGTCCATTTATTAAAAGTCAGCAGCTGTAGTATTTATAGCTGCTGGCTTTTAATATTTTTTTTTTTTCAGTGAAATCCCTCTTTAAGTGCAGTTGCTCTAGAGCTTAGTAAATGAGCTAAGGCTTCCCATTCCCATTACAAGGAGTACCCAATTACCTGCAAGGAAAATAAAAAAAACAGCATTTTTGCTTGCACATGATTGGATGATGGCAGTCATCAGAGCTTCTGCTCATTTACTAAGCTCTGAAGCAACTGCACTTGCAGAGTCTTTTTGCCTTTAGTAAATGAACCCCTCAGTGTTCATGGTGGAATCCCTCCCGTTGAGCCAAAGGGTTCCTCCAGCAAATACTGGGAGAACACAGTCAATATTGCTGGTGGCTATAACAGCCGCTAGCAATAATCGCATGTAATCGCATGTAAAATCCGACAGTCTGATTGTACCCAAGTTGATAGATCAATCAACTTGGGGACATTTAGCTTGTCCATACATGGTTCGAAGCTCTTGCCCATACAAGATTCAAACCATCTATGGCAGGCTTTAGAATTTTTAGGGCTGAAAGAAACGTGTCCAACCTCTCCAGACCCGAGTGTAGATGTCAAGACAGTTAGAGGCAGGGTTATACGAAGGCAGGCCGTTTTTTTTTGTTTGCTAGTGTCCAAATCACATGTAGTACATGCAGACAACAGCATATGCAGCATATACTGTAAATCAACTAAATCAACTGTTTCAGAATTTCTGAATTCCAGCTTCACACCATGGATGATAAAGAAAATCCTAAAAAAAAAAATGGTAGCATTTTGGTGATGATTGCAGGTTAATAATAAGCATTTAATGTAGATGGATGCATAATTTTGCATATAAAAAGAGATGCATACACAGTAAACACATAAATGCAAAACACACTGGGTGGGCTGGCACCACTCAGTCCACAAAATAGCTGTGTATTGTCAGTCCACAATAGGACTTAGAAGCTGTTTGCATTTCTAGAAGATCAACATACTTGAGGGGATTGTAGCCGTATTAGTGCAATTGTGACAGAGAAAATTGAGCACTGTCCGTGATACTTTTTTTATTTGCACTAACATACAATTTTTCAGGACAAGCTTTCAGGGTATGTCCCCTTCTTCAAGGTCCAAGTAGTACTGATTCACAAAAGTTTTAGCACAATCTCTGAGGGAAAGGAAAAAAAAAAAAAAGCAGCAGAGCTAGTGAGATAAGACAGAGGGAGAGCTATAGACTGGAGGGGGTGATGATAGTCACAGAGGGGGTCGTAAAACTGTAGTATAAGACTTAATGTACATGGAATGTTTTTACAACCTCTCCTGAACAATTTAACTTGACAGATAGTAACCCACGTTTAAAACGTTTTGCTGCGTTTACATGCCGCGTTTAGCGGTGTTTTGCCCCATTTACGTTTAGAAGCGTTTGAAAAAAAAAATGTATTTTTTTTTTTCAAAATAGCCAAAAATGAAAAACGCCTGTAAATGCTACGTAATGCGTGTTACCACGTTTAGGCGCATTTGTCTTTTGAAATGCCTCTAAACTCAGCGTCTGAAGTAATTTTTTTGCTTTCCAAAAAAGGCCTCTAAACTCGGCTGCCTAGAAATGACTATAAACGACCCTGTGTACATGTACTGATAAGATAAGATAGAGGAGAGTTCAGGAACAGTTGATGCCCAACTGCTCCTAAACATCTGTTTAGCAGCAGCAGTGTACATCAGGCCTTATGGATAAGAAAACCAATATCTAAATTTAGGCCATTATTTTTTTGTGTCAAAAAGAAGTATCATTCTAAGACCCCTTTCACACTGGAGGCATTTTTCACGCGCTTTAGCGATAAAAATAGCACCTATAAAGCATCTGAAAAAAGCCTCAGCTGCAATCCCAGTGCGAAAGTCCGAGTGCTTTCACAGCGGGGTGCTGCGCTGGCAGAATACACTGATCCAAAAGTGCCCCTGCCCATTGAAATCAATGGGTGGCGCCGGAAAAGCGCTGCTGCAGCGGTGTTTTGCGGGCGGCTCTAACCCTTTTTTCGGCTGCTAGCGGGGCAAATAGCGCTGCTAAAACTACAGCAAAGCACCACTAAAAATAGTGAATGCTTTACCGCCTACACCCGGGCGCTGGCACTCTGCAAGTGCTCTTAGTTCTAACATTTTCCTTTGCTAGATAGTTCTGAAATTCCCTTTAAGAACTAAAACATTGAGGTCTTCTATAGTGTGGCCCATTTGTGAGAAGTGATGTCCCACAGGTGTGCAGAAAGTGTCTTCATTATGTTCCTTGATAGTATGTCTGTGCAAATTCATCCTCGCATGCAACTTCTGTCCTGTTTAGAAGATCAGCCGGAATTTTGTGTACTTGAAGGATCACAGGGAAATTGAATGTATTGCAGGGATGAGCTGCATTTATATTTTTTTCATTTTGCCTTGACATACGCTACAGAGTAGCTAAACAGGAGTTTTTAAGTCACATGGCAGAGCAACTAAAATCCCTCCAATCAATGCCTAAATGTTGAAAAAAACTAGCTCTGTATGGTGCAATCTATATACAGCACAGGCTTAGCATTATGACTGTTTCTGCTTGTCACTGGGGACTTTTTTTTTCAGACTGACAGTTTTATACTCTTGAAAAAAAAAATATTGTATGTTCTTGTCTTTTAGAAAGCTAGACTTAGGGTCCTTTCACACGGGGCGGATCAGTTCTGATCCGCCCCGTGGATGTCCGTTTGCTCAGCGGGGATCACTCCGCTGATCCCCGCTGAGCAGGGAGATGACAGCTCCGTCTCTGCACACTGCGCAGGGACGGACCTGTCACAGCGCCGCTCTCCCCTATGGGAGATCGGATGACGACGGACCGCAGTGCCCGTCGTCACCCGATCCGATCCGCAGACGGATGGAAAAATAGCTTTTTCCTCCGTTACACTTTTTCGGATCGGAGCGGGTCGGATGTCAGCGGACATGTCACCGCTGACATCCGACGCTCCATAGAGCTCTATGGAGCACCCGTTCAGGTCCGCCTGAAAAACTGACAGGCGGGCCTGAACGGGACGTTAGTGTGAAAGAGGCCTAAGTGTTTTGGAAGCAAGGTATATTGATTAAACCCCAGCTTGAATATATTTTGAATGTTAACGTTTACAAAGTTGAAGAAATTGTAATCATTTATACAATTGTAGCAAAGTCCCAGGCCTCTCCAGGCCTAATGGTGATCTCCAGAGTTAGGGACAGTTAACATCCTTCTGTGTAGAGTGGGTTACGAGGCATGGTGGGTGCAATGTAAGGTAGATTAATGGGCGCCAGACACTTCTTGAATGCAAAGAGATTTATTTTCTCTTAACAGAACTGTGGCAAAGAGGGTTAGGGCTAGGACACCCTTTAGAAGTTGGAATATTAATTAGCAGAATCAGAAACTTCTATAGGTAGACAGCCATGCAGTGAAAGGCATCCAGCTGGACACCACATCTGCATGTGTAGACATGCTGTCTCCTATGGCAACAATCTTGAACAGTTTCTAACAAAGGTTGTAATGAACTATTTCACTTCCTTCACAATCTTCTTCTTAGATCGTCACTCAACTGAGCATCTAGTCTATCACCTAGACCAGCTGATTCACTGCCACTGGATCTCCTGAGCTCTTCCAAACTTCTCACTGAGTATCTTCCTCAAGCGTCAACCCCTTCATCCCTAGCTTAGGACTCACAGATACTCCTCAAGCATCACCCCACTGGCCTGCTCGGTCCCTGACTTGGCACACAAGACTGCTCTGCAAGCGTCACCTCTGCTAGCTGGGTCCCTAGCTTGACACCTGCTGAAGTTTCCCAATTCTTCATCGTCCCCGGTTGGTGAGAATACTGCTTCAGCTGCTCACAGTGGTCCCAGAAAATAGAGTGTATGGTCCCTTAGTGGCGACAGCTTCCCCTCGACCACGACAGGTTCTCCGGCCGGCAGAATCGTAACTTTTGGTTGGACTGCAAGCCACAGTCCCAACTAGGGATGAGCCGAACACCCCCCGGTTCGGTTCGCACCAGAACTTTCGAACGGACCCCAAATTTGAACGAACTTTAGAACCCCATTGAAGTCTATGGGACTCGAACATTCAAAATTAAAAGTGCTCATTTTAACGGCTAATATGCAAGATACTGTCCTAAAAAGGGTTTGGGGACCTGGCTCCTGCCCCAGGGAACATGGGTCAATGCCTAATTTTTTTTTTAAAATGGCCGTTTTGGCGGAAGCACTGATTTTAATGACGATTAAAGTGAAAAAAAAAGTGAAATATTCCTTTAAATATGGTGCCTGGGGGGTGTCTGTAGTATGCCTGTGAAGTGCCACGTGTTTCTCGTGTTTAGAACAGTCCCTGCACAAAATTACATTAAACGGAAATAACACCATTTAAAACTGCTTGCGATTTTAAGGTTATATCTGGTTCCTGCAATATGGTTGAAAATCATTGAGAAAAATGGCATGGGTAGCCCTCCCTGCCCATTACCAGCCTATTTGGGTCTTGTACGCATATTAAGGGGAACCCTGTACCCATATTAAAAAAAGGAAATGCGTGTGGCCCCCAGGCCCTATATACTCAGAACAGCAGTATACAGGCGGTGCAAACAAGACAGGGACTGTGTAGGTTTGTTGTGTTAAGTTGAATCTGTTTGTAATTTTCAACTGGTACATTTTTAAAGTGTAGCTCCAGTCAAAAAAACTATTTTTAAGCTTTTTGGAAAACATAGGGAAGGGTTATCACCTCTGTATAATTTGTTTTGTCGTCCATCTTTTTTCATCTCACTTGCTGCTGTCTCCTTGCGTTTGCAAGTAGGAGATGTTTGTAAGTTGGATGTTTGAAAGTAGGGGCCTGCCCTATATGCTCTGCAGAAATGGCGGAACAAGGTGTTGGTTTTGCCACAACATTGTAAGCCCTCAAAGTGACTCTTGGTGGGTGCTGGAGCGCCCTGCTGTGAACGATTATATCAAGAATTGTAATTACATGCCATTGTTGAACAGTGGTAGAAAAATTGACCTTTGGTTGTTGTGGTGCTGGTGCCACAACACTATAAGTCCTCACCGTTACTCTGGGTGGGCACAGGAAGGGGCCCTCCTGTGAAATATTATATCAAGAATTGTAATTACATGTCCCTGTTAAACAGGGGCAGAAAAATTTGGCCTTAGGCACTGCTGCTGGTGCCACCACACTGCAACCTCTGCCATATACTCTAGTTTTATTGTAGGAATTAGCCCTGCTGCAAAGCATTGCATCAAAAATTGTAATTAAACGCCCCTGTTAAACAGGGGCAGAAAAATTGGGCCTTAGGCACTGGTGCTGGTGCCACCACACTGCAACCTCTTCCATATACTCTAATTTTATTGCAGGAATTAGCCCTGCTGCAAAGCATTGCATCAAAAATTGTAATTAAACGCCCCTGTTAAACAGGGGCATAAAAATTGGGCCTTAGGCACTGGTGCTGGTGCCACCACACTGCAACCTCTCCCATATACTCTTGTTTGATTGCAGGAATTAGCCCTGCTGCAAAGCATTGCATCAAAAATTGTACTTAAACGCCCCTGTTAAACAGGGGCAGAAAAATTGGGCTGATGGCATCAACCAGAACCAGAAATGTTCTTCCAACATATCAGCGGAGGAGGAAGAGGATAGACAATCAACATAACAGGACAGTCACTCAGCATCAGCATAGGCAGTCTTGAAGGGATGTGATATTTAAAAAAAAATTATTCTGTTACATCAGCTTCAGGTGCTTGGTAGCTGTGGGTGATCCAAGACTGATTCATCTTGATGAAGGTCAGTCGATCAACTGATTCGGTGGACAGGCGCACCCTGTGATCGGTAACAAAGCCACCAGCAGCACTGAAGGTGCGTTCCGAAAGAACGCTGGATGCAGGACAGGCCAGTAGCTCAATTGCATACTGTGCAAGCTCTGGCCAGTGATCCATCCTCAAGACCCAGTAAGCCAGAGGATTTTCGGTGGGAAAGGTGTCCAAGTCTGACCTTGCCCCTAGGTATTCCTGCACCATGTAAATCAGACGCTGGCGATGGGTGCTGGAACCGATCATACCTTGGGGCTGCGGACTAAAAAATTGTCTGAAAGCATCAGTCAGACGGCCACCTTCTCCACCGCTCCTTCTGACCGATGCCTCAGCAACACATTGTCCAGGACCAGGAGTTTGTAACCTCCCAGTCTCTGGGAACGCTTTGCACAGACCTTTCTGCAAGGCCTCCTGGAGATGTCTCATCCTCTGCTCCCTCTGCGATGGCAAGATAAGGTCGTCAACCTTACCCTTGTACCGTGGATCAAGGAGAGTGGCCAGCCAGTAATGGTCCCTCTCCGAATACGAGGATCCTTCCGCAGGCTTTGCAGGATCAGGGAGGCCATGCAGCGTAGGTTAGCTGAGGCATTCGGTCCGGAGTCCTCTGGGTCACTAAGGACAACATGATCCACAGCTACCTCCTCCCAGCCACGTACAAGTCCACGTGTTTCTTGGGACTGTAAATCATCCCTACAAGACTGCTGCTGCTGCTGATGCTGCTGATGCTGAGTGCCAGCCTCCACCTCCATGCTGACACAATCATCCTCCTCCTCCTCTTCCTCCTCCTCATCCTCATCCTCTTCCTGTGTGATGGGTGGCACAGCAGGAACACTGTCTGGATAAAGGGGGCCTTGAGAGGCAAGGAAGTCCTCCTCTTCCTGCCTCTGTTCTGCCTCAAGTGCCCTGTCCATTATTCCACGCAGCGTATGCTCCAAGAGGTGGACAAGAGGTACAGTGTCACTGATGCATGCACTGTCACTGCTCACCATCCTTGTGGCCTCCTCAAACGGTGACAGGACAGTGCATGCATCCCTGATCATGCCACACTGGCGTGGTGAGAAAAAACCAAGCTCCCCTGACCCTGTCCTGGTGCCGTAGTCGCACAGGTACTCATTGATGGCCCTCTGCTGCGTGTGCAGCTGCTGCAGCATGGCCAACGTTGAGTTCCATCTGGTGGGCATGTCACATATAAGGCGGTTCTTGGGCAGGTTCAACTCCTTTTGGAGCTCAGCCAGCCAAGCACAGGCATTAAATGATCGGCGGAAATGCACACAGACTTTCCTGGCCTGCTTCAGGACATCCTGTAAGCCGGGCTACCTGCCCAAGAACCGCTGCACCACCAGGTTAAGGACGTGAGCTACACAGGGCACATGGGTCAGTTGTCCCTGTCGGAGGGCGGAGAGGAGGTTGGTGCCATTGTCACAAACCACCATTCCTGGCTTAAGTTGGCGTGGCGTCAACCACCTCTCGGCCTTCCCCTGCAGAGCTGACAAAACATCCGCCCCAGTGTGGCTCCTGTCCCCCAAACAAACCAGCGCAAGCACGGCATGGCATCGTTTTGCCTGCGTACTTGCGTAGCCCCTGGAATGCCTACGAAGCACCGCTGGTTCTGAGGACAGAGCACTGAAAGAGGCCATGGAGGAAGAAGAAGAGGAGGGGGTGGAGGAGAGAGGTGTGTCACAACCAATAGTAGCATTTTGGAGGCGTGGTGGCGGAACAACCTCCAACACTACTGCACCTTGTCCTGCATCCTTCCCAGCTGCCAGAAGAGTGACCCAATGGGCCGTGAAAGACAGGTAACGTCCCTGTCCATGCCTGCTGGACCATGAGTCAGCGGTAATATGCACCTTACCGCTGACCGCCCTGTCCAGCGAGGCAAGGACATTGCCTTCCACATGCCGGTAGAGAGCCGGAATCGCCTTCCGGCGTTTGGGGACCTGCCACTGAGGAACCGCACATTGTACAAACTCACGGAAGGGGGCCGAGTCTACCAACTGAAAAGGCAGCCTGTTGAAGAGCAATTTAGCCAAGCTAGCATTCAACCGCTGGGCATGTGGATGGCTGGGAGTGAACTTTCGCCAGTCCAGCAGCTGGGGCAGGGACATTTGCCTGCTATAATTGGACGTGGGTGTACCGCTAGCAGAGTTCCCGGAAGCACTTGGCTGTGACACACCTAATTCTACACCTTCATTCCTCTCAGAGCAGGTTTCAGAGAGGACTGAAGGTCTAGTGGGGTTGGAGATGCCAGCTGATGAGGAGCAAGGAGAGGTCCGCTTTGTTCTTTGGTGTGGGTCTTTGAGGTACACTTGCCAACGAGCTGCATGGCAGGTCAACATATGTCTGGTCAAGCATGTGGTGCCCAAGCGGCTGATGTTTTGGCCATGCGAGATACGCTTGAGGCATATGTTGCAAATAGCAGCGGTGCGATCTGATGCACTCGTCTCAAAAAAGGCCCATACCAAAGAACTTTTAGAATAACGCGCAGAGGCAGCGCCCTGCACAGGCGGAGCTCTGCGGTGTGATTCAGTCGGTGTGCTGCCCCTAAGCTGGCCCCCGGAGGGCATCCTGCCTCGTTGGACATGTGCCTCCTCCTCCTCCTCCTCCTCTCTCCTTCCAGGCACCCACGTGGAGTCAGTGCCCTCATCATCCCCTCCCTCTTCATCGCTGTAGCAAAGCTGGCAGTATGCTGCAGCTTGTGGAACATGACTGCCAGATTGCTGTCCTTCTTGAGCATCCCCTCTCTCTGCGCTCACGCTACTGCCTTCCACTAGCTGAGTGTCATCATCAGAGCCCACAAAACACTGGGCATCCTCCTGGAGCATGTATCCAACACTGTGCTCAAAGAGTTCAGGAGACTCCTCAGGAGGACGTGGTGGGTCTAGGGAAGGAGTCACTGATGATGACATTGAGAGGAGGGAAGACGATGCGTTGGCAGCTGCTTTGCTAGTACCCTGAGACTGGGTGAGAGAGGATGAGGAGGATGAAGAGGGCTTGGTCATCCACTCTACCAAGTCGTTGGCACGTTGCGGCTCAACATGTCCAGCTGCCGAAAAGAAGGACAAGCGTGTCACATGGCCACGTGCTGATGACAATGCACCGCGTCCACGACCAGCACTGTTGTCTCTAGACACAGAGCCTGCTTGCCCTCTTTTATCAGCTCGCGCCTGTCTGCCTCTCCTTGCTGGCCTACCAGACATGGTAATGGCCTGAAGGGAGTTGGGTAAAAAAGCAGTTGGGTAGTGTATATTGTGCTAGAGGCACACAACACCCACTAACTCCTGCAGATGCCTTTATTATAGAACACCAGAGATAAAGGGGTATATACAGATGTATACTGTGCTGTGCTGGAGGCACACACAACTTCCAATAACTCCTGCAGATGGCAAGTGGTCTCAAATAGAGAAGAGCTATGTAGGTGGATATAGCGGTATGTACTGGGTACAGAGCACGCACTAGCTCCTAACACTACTGACTGCAAGCTCTATTATAAAAGATAGATCACTAGCTATATAGGTGAGGTGAATATAGCGGTGTATACTGCGGTCAGGGCACGCAGACAACAACCACTACACAACAGCAAGATCGAAAATCGGCCGAAAACGATCGGTGTGTACTGTGTTGAAGGTACACAGAACACCCACTGCTTCAGACGCCAACACACTACACAAGGCCGCTGCGCTGGCGGCCTTATATAGTGTGGGGCGTGCACTACACAGCCTGAGCTATGATTGGCCACAGGCATCCTGCCTGTGGCCAATCATGGCTCTCCTCGCTGCTGGCGCTGCGATTGGCCAAGCATGTGGGGTCACAGTGCATGCTTGGCCAATCATGAGCCAGCAATGCACTGCGCCATCGCAGTGCATTGTGGGCCGTGAGCGCCACACGAATTTGGCGCGAACGGACCAAAATGTTCGGACTTCGCCGAACGGACGAACAGCCGATGTTCGAGTCGAACGTATGTTCGAGTCGAACACGAAGCTCATCCCTAGTCCCAACCCTGCGCTGCTCTCTCTTGCTTCTGAATAGGCCCTCAAACAGCCTAACAGCCAGAGGTCCCGGGATAGGCTTTGGCCTAGCAGCCCGGGGTAGTACAACACACGTCCACCCAGACAGCCATGCAGGTGGCACAGAACCCCGATCACCTGACCTCACCCAAATAAATAGGCTCTCCTAGCAGGCTAAGGGACCCAAAAAAATCCCTGCCCATTGGCTTAGACCCCCATCTATTCCTTATCTGTCCTTGCAATGCCCTTGTCTTATTAACTGCCACCAGATACCCGGACGTTTAGTGACAGAAGATTGAAGTGCGGCAATTCCAGAATTAGGGTGGATTCAATTGACCTCCTATCAATCGGCCAGGGCAACTATCACTTGGCAGGTAAATTTGCTAGCAACTCTGCCTAAACATCAGGGTGCTACACAATATTTTTACTTGATAAAATTAAAACCATTAAAGGGATTCTTTGGTCAAAATGTAACATCATAAATTAATTTCCACATTGTATTTCAATTATTTCTAGCAGGCCCCTCTGGGTATAATCCCTGCCATGGCCAGAACCAAAGCATCACGACTGCAGCATTGGTACACCCCCCTGCGCTGCCTCAGCAGTTAATAGGATAGCATTTGGGGGCAATAAAATCATGGCTTAACCACAGAGTTTTACCCCAACCAACTGCTAATGTGAACTGAACAATCTTGAGGTTTAAAAAAGTTACTGTGAAGATTCCCACACACTTTCTTCCTTGAATTCTGTGACACATTTTCACTATGTCCTGTGAGTAGGCCCTGCTGTGTCTTACATTTCACAGATCCTGCCTTCTTAACTGCTGCGGTACTGAGAGGGGGAGTTTCAGGAGGTGAAGTCAGTACAGGAATCACAGCTTGCTTGTAGCAAGAAACCATGGGATATGTAGTCCTTAGAAATTGAACGTAAACGGTAGAGGAGAGGTTGCAAAGCAAGCAGGGAATACAGGTTGTGGAAAGAGATGGCCAGCAGACAAGTAGAACTCACAACATCAAAGGAGATTTTTCAAGTAAGATTATACTGATGAAGCACCCTTCTAGTGCTAGTAGAAAGGCAAATTTAGTTGTTTTGGGCTCTGCTGTAGCCAGTGGAGCCGGTGATTGCTTTTTGCTTACTCTGGGTTTTGCAGCTGCAGGCTTGCCCGTCTCCCCTGTCTTTCCAGCAATCTTTGGAGCATAGTGGATGGAGAGGGTAGAGCCTGAGATAGCCCTATATACAACCTCAGCCAATCCCTGGTCTGGAAAGTGACCAGCAGGGGGCTGAGAGGGGAATATAGGGGCTGGAGCAGAGAGTAGCAGGGTCCTTCGCCTACTAGGGATTGACATAGCTTGGAAATACTGTTAAACCTTCCAAGGTTTTGCAGAAGCTTTATGAAGTCCTCGATGATTCTAGCTCAACAAGGATCACCCCAAAGTCGAGGGACCACCCTATGGCAAAATCCAAAGAGGATCTTCTTGGAAAAGGCCTTCAGATTGCCTGGACCACAGTGAGCAGGCCTTCTCAGACTAGGATGCTTTTAAATGAACTGTGCCCAAGATCGTTTGCCCCCTCACTGCACCCCCACTGGTCTGCACTCACGCTTGACTATCAGGAAGTGTTCCCAGGCACACTGACATCATCACTTCTGCTTCTGTACACAGCAGAGTTCTGTGTTCTGGCATGGTTTGCACTCACACTGAAACTCACAGATCCTGACTTTATAAGACAACTCAGCCAAAAACAAATGATGAACTTATAACACTAACTCTCTTATTTGCTCTCTTTTGTCATGTTAACTACATGCCATTGAAAGCATTTTGTTGTATCTGTTCAACAATAATACCTACAGTAATAATCCTGCTCGAAATCTTCAGAGTTTATAACACCCTGTTCTCTCTGCTATCAGTTATATTCCTCCCAGTTATCTTTTCAGACTACAAAACACCTCACCAGTGCCTTGAAAAAGTATTCATACCCCTTGAAATTTTACACATATGTAATATGTTACAACCAAAAACTTAAGTATATTTTACAATGTGGCACATCTTCTCTATAACATACAGTGCATTGAAAAATTATTCATACCCTTTGAAACGTTCCACATTTTGTCATGTTACTACCAAAAACGTAAATGTATTTTATTGGGATTTTATCTGATAGACCAACACAAAGTGGCACATAATTGTGAAGTGGAAGGAAAATGATAAATGGTTTTTAACATTTTTTACTAATAAATATGTGAAAAGTGTCACCTGCATTTGTATTCAGCCCCCCCTGAGTCAATACTTTGTAGAACCACCTTTCTCTGCAATTACAGCTCCAAGTCTCTTTGAGGATGTCTCTACCAGCTTTGCACATCTAGCGAGTGACATTTTTGCCTGTTCTTCTTTTAAAAATAGCTCAAACTCTGTCAGTTTGGATGGAGAGCGTCTGTGATCAGCAATTTTCAAGTCTTGCCACAGATTCTCAATTGGATTATGTCTGGACTTTGACTGGGCCATTCTAACCAGGGCTGGTGCAAGTATTTTTGACACCCTAGGCGAAACCTGATGTTGCCTACACTGACCTACCTGACCCCTACACTCAGGGCCGGTGCTACCACTAGACGGACTAGGGCGCCTGGCACTGGTGAACCTTCTCCCGCTCTCTCCACAGAGCCTGCAACTATCAACCAGGAAGCCACCTGGATGCTGGACAGCACCCCCCCCCCCTTTCCCCATGGAGGCTGCTCTTTATCCTGGCTTGTGTCCATGTTGTCACTGGAGCAGAGGCTGGACAGTAACCACCCACCCCCCCCCCCATTGGAGGCCACTCTCCTGGCCTGCCCTGGCAGTGTTACTCACTGGAGCCGAGTCACTCATGGGCTATAGCGTGGCACCTGGCAGTGGTGCGCCAGGCTTGGTGACAGGTGGAGCATGGAGGAGGCACTTACCGTGGCAGACGCAATAGAGTTTAACATTATTGCAAGCGAGGAACACCAAGCACAGGGTCACATCGTTGGTTATAAAGCAGTTTGCTGAGCCCGAGACCGTCCCCTGGTGTGGTGAGTAAAAACTGTTGCTGGCTGAGATTGTATTATCACATGCAATGTGTATATGTATATAGTGACTGATATGTCAAATGCCAAGTGTGTACCGAGGGCTCTGAGGAAGAAGGTATCCCTTTGAAACGCATCAGCCTGCAGTGTCCCTCAAAATATTCTCTATTACCATCTGAAAACTGTTGTCGTCAGACCGATTGCCATCACCTGAAGGCTATTTATATGGCAGTTTTCTTTCACATGTTTGTGAGTAGTTTTTAATTTACACCTTTAATAAAATATATCTAAGGATAATGCACAAGGTTGGTGCACCCTGTTTTTTCCATTTCTCTTTTGTTAGGATACCCCTATCTTTGAGGGCAGCAATGCCCTCAAATGCCTGAGGCATTGTCCACCACGTACTTTATTCCACCTGGTTAACTCACTTGTGCGCAAGAGTATTTGTTTTCTGCATTACACTGACCTACCTGACCATTACACAAACCTACGTGAGCCCTACACTGACCTACATGACCATTACACTGACACATACAATACATTGATACAATGACCCACCTACCTGACACATACACTGACTTACCTACCTGACACATACACTCATCTACCAACCTGCTACTTCCTGCACCACTCACCCCACCCCCCCATCCCCCACACACTCGGTGTAGATCGGGCAGGATCCATCTTCTTCCTTACCTCTGCTCGTCCTGGCTTCATCGACTATCACATCAGGGCTCTCCTCAGTACTGGGCGGGCAGTATTGCTTAGGAGTCCCCGCCAGCACCACCCAGCCGCTCCGTGGTGTCCCCCGCTAGAGGAGCCCCGCCCCCTCAGCTGCGCTGCACTCACACAGACACACAGGATGTACCTGAGGGACAGGCTGGAGTAAAGGAGTCCCGGAGTGACGCTGTCAGATATTCCTGTGTGAGGAGATGTGACAGCGGGGCACTCAGCAGGACACATGGGGGGATTGGCAGCATGCAACGGCTGTGTTCCCGAGACAGCCAGCCCGGCACTGTATGGGGGTGAACAATCAGGAGAGGAGAGCTAAACTCACACACGCCTGGAGCTTCACCGGGACAGAGGCCTTGGCCCTAGGGGGTACTGCGCCCTAGGCGGCTGCCTACATGGCCTAGTGGTAGCGTTGGCCCTGATTCTAACACATGAATATGCTTTGATATAAACCATTCCATTGTAGCTCTGGCTGTTTAGGGTCGTTGTCCTGCTGGAAGGTGAACCTTCACCCCAGTTTTAAGTCTTTTGCAGACTCCAACAGGTTTTCTTCTAAGATTGCCCTGTATTTGGCTCCATCCATCTTCCCATCAACTCTGACCAGCTTCCCTGTTCCTGCTGAAGAAAAGCATCTCCAAAACATAATGCTGCCACTACCATGTTTCATGGTGGGGATGTTGTGTTCAGGGTGATGTACACTGTTAGTTTTCCGCCACACATAGCGTTTTGATTTTAGGTCAAAAAGTTCAATTTTGGTCTCACCTGACCAGAGCACCTTCTTCCACATGTTTGCTGTGTCCCTCACATAGCTTCTTGCAAACGGCAAACGGGACTTCTTATAGCTTTCTTTCAACAATGGCTTTCTTCTTGCCACTCTTCACAACAGTTCATCCGATATTATTTTATCGGATATGCAGGAATATTTTTCTCGTATGATACCAGATCGTACGATTTTCGTTTAATCAGTTGTCGTCCGAAAATACAATACAAATACACTACAACACATATAGAGAAGAGGAGGAGGTGTTGTTCTGTAATTCCTAGTGCAATAATGTTGGATCTCTATAGATACAGTATGGTGATTGAATGTTGTCATTCTAAGACAAAAAGGATGTTACTGGCAGAGTCAAGTGAAAATAAAGGGAAAAAAGTCTAAAAATAGAAAACAAATGCAGCAACCACATCTGAGGACTGGTAAGCTGCAATATAATGCATTTTTGTTCTTGCGTAACTATTATATCAGTGGCAGCAGGAATGTCCACATAATCCCAGCTCTACTGGAGAACACTGGCTGTCTAGTACAAGAAGAAATCACTTCTATATCTAAGATATGATTAGACCCCTTAAAGCGGGGTTCCACCCTAAAGTGGAACTTCCGCTGATCGGAACCCTCCCCCCCTCCGGTGTAACAATTGGCACCTTTCAGGGGGGAGGGTGGTGCAGATACCTGTCAAAGACAGGTATTTACACCAACTTCCAGGCATAGACTCCCATGGGAGTCTATGCCTCTTCCTGTCCTGCCGCGCTGTCTGCTGGGACACACACGGGTCCCAGAGACAGCGCGGACAATTACTATTGCGCTGCAAGACTCGCGCATGCGCAGTAGGGAACCGGGAAGTGAAGCCGATTCGCTTCACTTCCTGATTCCCTCACCTAGAATGGTGGCGGCAGCAGCCGAGAGCCGAGCGATCGATCGGCCTCGGCATCGCTGGAACCCGGGACAGGTGAGTATCCATTTATTAAAAGTCAGCAGCTGTAGTATTTATAGCTGCTGGCTTTTAATATTTTTTTCCCCAGTACAGTCCCGCTTTAAGAGCCATTCCCATGCACCCCGGAGTGAGAGCAATAGTAATTTCAGGGCTAACATTCATGGTAAACTTTAAACTGAGGAGCAGTAAAGGCCTTAAATTGTTGCCTATGGCCAATTTTTGGATATCGCTTCATGGGTGCATGCAATTTTAAGGCTTGGCATATTTGGTATCTATTTACTCAATGCAACCTCATCTTCCGATTTTAACAAAGAAATTGTGTATTTCCATCAAATAATTTATTAATACATTTTTTGTATTTTTTTTTTTAACTGAAAATGATCAATTTGATAATAACAAAAAGCAAACAAGGCCTTAAATATGCATTGTAACCCCTTACAGCCTCCCGGGGGTCACATAATGGGGGGGGGGCTTGTCCCCCCAGCTCCCTATCACAAACAGAGACTAGAGATGTCTATAACAGCCTTGGCCACCATAAGCACATATGTGTGGCATGTGGACGTTAAGGCCCACACTCCCTTTTGCCGCACATATGCATAGAAACTTCTATAGGTATTAAAGTGGCTGTAAACCCTTACACACCACTTTTCACTACAGGTAAGCTTACCTGTAGGTACCATAAATATCTCCTAAACTTGCACCATTTAGAAGATATTCACTGTATTGGCACATGCACACTGAAGAAACGGCTTGCTTGTGACATTTCTTCAGCTGCTGTGCCGTGACCGGCGGCGCATGCGCAGGAGTGACGGCATCTCGGCCCACAAACACAGAAGTAACTGGAGAGACATTTTGCCAGTCACAGCCGTATACGGGGACCACTGCACCAGCTTTGATCTAAGGTAAGTATTTTATAATGAGCTAGTATGCTGACATCTATGACAAAACAGGTAAGGCAGAGCCACGCACCCACGTCACTTCCGGTGTGCAATCAGGGAGCCTGGCACGCTGCATACCGACCCCTGACCATTTGTGTCCATCATAGACTGTAGTCTCATTTAGGAGGTTTTTCACCCATTGCATGGGACGTTTGTTTTTCATTCGTTTTTTAATAAAAATAATCTTTCCTACTACACTATGGGAGCCCATATCTCTTCCTTATGAGTATTTATCACTGGAATGTCATTGAAGTATTTTTGGAACCGCTCTGTACCTGGGAATTGCTGGATACAATAGAGGAAAGCCTAAGGTATCCTGACCTAGTTAACCGGCTGGAGGAGCCATCAAGGGACAAGACGTCTGGTTATTCCTATATGCCAACTACCCCTGCTGGGTAATAGGAGCTGGTAAGTGGGGACCCGTAAGGGGGAGCACAAGTCACCTGATGATCTAAGCACCCGTCACCTTGGAATTTCCCGCATTTGCCACAGCAATACTGGATTTTTTTGATTGGACTATTTACTTTTTATAGTGTATACATGAACTTTTAGTTATACTTTATTATTTCATTTTTTGAGTTTGATTATGGTGTTTTGAAAAATGTAATTCTATATATTTTTATTTTTGATGCTATTTGGTGCCACTTTACAGTTGAAATTACTTCTGTGCTTTTCACACATAATCATTTCACTATATGTCATATTATAGGATGCTTTTATGTTCATCAACACTTGAGGTTTTACAATTAGTGTAGTTTATTATCTTTATTAGTTGTCGGATCATACACATACCCACCTTTGCGGCAGCTCCAGATGGGTCCCAGTGATGAAACGCGTAGGGAAGCACTAACAGCGTTATTGCATCACTTCCGGTTTCAAGCCGTGGAGTGCAGATTGCTCCGGCTTCGTGATTTTAAACGTTTTTTTTGCTTGAATGATATAAAAATATTAAATGTGAATACCCAACAGTATTACTAATAAATATTTGGAAATTTGTACGGTATCGCACTATGGAGTTTCTTTCCTCTCTACATGTGGGCAAAATTCTAAGAGGTTAACAGTGAGGAGACCACTTACATCACAGACAAGGAGGCACTTGGAGGATACAGGACAGGAAGTTTTCCTACTCCACAGTGGCTCATACTGTGAAAGTGAAATACCTCCTTGTGGGGTGAATAATACCCTGTTTCCCCGAAAATAAGACCTAGCGTGATTGTCGGTGATGGCTGCAATATAAGCTCTACCCCCCAAATAAGCCCTAGTTAAAGTTCTTGTAGGTCTTATTTTCAGGGTAGGGCTTATTTTTGGGGAAACGGGGTAGGGCTTATTTGGGGGGTAGGGCTTAAATTGCAGCCATCACCGACAATCACGGTAGGTCTTATTTTTGGGGAAACGGGGTAGCAGTGAGTGTGTTTCTTATGGGGCACTGTTTTCTAAGAAGCACAGAACAATTTGAAGGAGCACATTGTCACTTTATTATTGGATATATGCATGTTTCTGAGACCAGTTTCACAGCAATACTATATTCCAGTCATATGTGTTTTATTTTTTTTGGGATTTTACACAGGAAAAGTTAGTGCTTTTCTATTTGTTTTTTCATTTTATTTTATTTTTGTTTGAATGCACATAGCTTCTAACAGTATGCATTATAAATAAGCGATTAGTAAGTTTACACAGTAGGATATTCTTTACATTTCTTATTTTCTATACTTTTTTTTGACTATATGCGTCTGTGGTACACACACCTCTTAAGTATCTAGAGGTTGCAGATCTATCTTTCCTTTTTTTTTTCACATTTCTCTAGATTTACCTTAGGGTATATTTATTGATAAAGGCTGCAGTTCTTCACATATTTTACATTTAATTTTCATTTGTACCATAAGCATGGGAGTCAAATTTTTTTTTTTGGGGGGTTTACAACCACCACTTCCCGACCAGCGCACGATGATGTACGTCGACAGAATGGCACGGGCAGGCATATTGGCGTACAGGTACGTCCAATATTCAATGCCACCCTGCCATCTGGTCGGGACCCCCGTGAGTCCGGTCGCGGGACCCGAGGACTCGATCGCCGCGGGCATCCCCGCGATCGTCTCACGGAGCGGCCGAATGGAGGAAATGCTGTGTAAACAACATTTCTCCATTCTGCCTAGCAACTAGTGACGCTGATCTCTGCTCCATGTGATTGGAGCAGAGATCAGCGTTCACTAAATGAAAGCCCAACCCCCCCACAGTTAGTAACACACCCCTAGGAACACTTAACCCCTACACTGCCACCCACTGGTTAACCCTTTCACTGTGAGTGTCATTTACACAGGAATCACTGCATTTATATAGCAGTGATTACTGTATAAATGACAATGGTCCCAAAAATGTGTCAAAAATGTCCGATGGGTCGCCCACAATGTCGCAGTCACAATAAAAAAATCGCTGATCGCCGCCATTGCTAGTAAAAAAAAAAATAATAAAAAATTATTAATAAAAATGCTATAAAACTATCCCTATTTTGTAAACGCTATAACTTTTGCGCAAACCAATCAATAATCGCTTATTGCGATTTTTTTTACCAAAAATATGTAGAAGAATACGTATCGGCCTAAACTGAGGGAGAAAAATGTTTTTTTATATATTTTTGGGGGATATTTATTATAACAAAAAGTAAAAAATAATGCGTTTTTTTTTCAAAATTGTCGCTCTATTTTTGTTTATAGCGCAAAAAATAAAAACCGCAGGGGTGATCAAATACCACCAAAAGAAAGCTCTATTTGTGGGAAAAAAAGGACGTCAATTTTGTTTGGGAGCCACGTCGCACGACCGCGCAATTGTCAGTTAAAGCGCCGCAGTGCCGAATCGCAAAAAGTGGTCTGGTCTTTGACCAGCAAAATGGTCCGGTCTGCAAATGGTTAAAAGAAACTTATCACTTGTGCATTTATTGATGTGCACTGGCATTAAGGCAACCTATTTATTTTCAATGTTTTTGCAGTTAGCGGTAGAGAGACAGATTTACACTATCAGGATTGTAACACAACTCATAAAAAAAAAAAAAAAAAAAAAAAAAAAATTGGCCCCAATATCAGCCTCTTGTTTTCAACAGTACAGCAAAACAGGGAGAAATGAATTTTCTCTGTGTGTTTTATTAGTTTACCCGGAGTTCAGCTTTTAAAGGATAACTAAACCCAGGACCAAAAATGTGACATACACTATAGTACCAAAAGTATTGGGACATCAACCTTTACACCAGGGATAGGCAATTAGCGGACCTCCAGCTGTTGCAAAACTACAAATCCCATCATGCCTCTGCGTCTGGGTGTCATGCTTGTGGCTGTCAGAGTCTTGCTATGCCTCATGGGACTTGTAGTTCTGCAACAGCTGGAGGTCCGCTAATTGCATATCCCTGCTTTACACGCACATTAAATTTAAAGGCATCTTAGTCCGTAGGGTTCAATATTGAGTTGGCCCACCCTTTGCAGCTATAACAGCTTCAACTCTTCTGGGAAGACAGTCCACAAGGTTTAGGAGTGTGTCTATGGGAATGTTTGACCATTCTTCCAGAAGCACATTTGTGAGGTCCGGCACTGATGGACGACAAAGGTCTGGCTCAGTCTCCTCTCAAATTCATCCCAAAGGTTTTCTTTTGGGTCAAGTTCCTCCACCTCGAACTTGCTCATCCATGTCTTTATGGATCTTGCTTCTGGAAGAATGGTCAAACATTCCCATAGACACACTCCTAAACCTTGTGTACAGCCTTCCCAGAAGAGTTGAAGTTGTTATAGCTGCAAAGGGTGGGACAACTCAATATTGAACCCTATGGACTAAGACTGGGGTGGCAATAAAGTTCATGTGCGTGTAAAGACAGGTGTCACAATACTTTTGACAATATAGTGTACAACAGGTTACAGTCCTTAGATGTGGTGGCTGTATTTGTTTTTTTTTTCCCTCAAGTCAAGAACATTTTCAGAAAATACCTTTTGATCTTGCCAGAAATGCAGGGTCCTTGTAACTTCCTGTGAGCTTCACCAAAAAACATCTTCTTTTTTCACTATCTTTTATGAGCTACCAAAGGTCCTTCCCTAAAGTAATAGGGATGAAGAGATGTAGACAAATTTGGAGTCCATATCAGAAGAGCAGCCTTTTTTTTTACTTTCTACTGTAATACTTATCCAAAAAAAAAAAATATATATATATAAAAAAAAATAATCATCAGTTTAAGCCAATATGTATTCTGCTACATATTTTTGGAAAAAATAGTTGCGCAAAAGTTATAACATCTACAAAAATAGGGGATAGATTTATGGACTGTTTTTTTTCATGTTTTTACTGGTAATGGCAGTGATCTTTGATTTTGTGGTATTGCCGCGAACAAACCTGACCCCAAGTGACACTTTTTGGCAGGAGTCAAGTCCTGGGGAAAAAAGTGTGGGAACTCCCACCCAAGATCCACTCCCCCACAAAAAAATAAATGATACGCTCATATGCATATATATTTCACAGAAAATGCGGCAGACCTCGTGGGCTGGAGGACTCGGAGGCTCAGCTCAGGAGAGGAGAAGATGAACTGGAGAAGTCTGGCAGCTCAGAGTTAGACTGCACTGCTGGCAATGTGCTACAGCGGCTGCGGGAGTAGTTAGCGGCGGCCCCGGGACTTTCTGGCCCTGACTGGGTAGTGGACACAGGCTGGATCCTTACCAGCAGTAAGTATGGCTCTGTCTGGTGTGAGGTCTGTGGCTGCCTGCTCTGCTCTCTCTCTGAGGTGCTGTTCAGCCTAGCAACCCGTTACTCAGGCATATGCAGGATGCGGCTGCTAACAGGAACTGAGTTCCTGTTGTGGAAAAAGTACAGGAACTCCGTTCCCATGCGTTCCCGCAGGACTTGAGCCCTGCTTTTTGGGGACCAGCACAAAAGAAAAATTCACTGATCAAGGTATAAAATGACACTGCCAGGGAAGTAGTTAACACTAGGAGGAATCAAGGAGTTAACTGTGTGGGGGGATGGGCTTACTGGAACACAGATCACTGTTCCTGATCACTAGGAATGGCAGATCTCCATGCTGTCCCCTGTCAGAACAAGTATCCGCCTTGTTTACGTAGACAGATCACCCTATTCTGCCTCCCTGTGCAGTGATCATGGGTGGCTGGCGGACATAGTGTCCACCATACCACCCCCTGCCCACACTATCTGTTGCATGAAACGACAAACATACGTAATTTCACACAATAGAGCCACTCTGCCGCAGTATCTGTGCAGCGGGTAGTCTTAAAGTGGTTAAGATTCAGTAATACACTGTCTCACCATGCTCTGCACATGCTCAGTTGTGCTTTTTTTGGGCAATGCTCCTTTACACTTCAAAGTATTCAGACCGCTGAAAAACGACGATTCTGAATACTGTATATATATTTTTTTTTAAATCCGGCGCCACTGGCAGCCGAGTAAACAGGAAGTGATGTCATGACGTCGCTTCTGTGTTTACAATTAGGAGACTGGAATGACGCCACTTACGGCGTCATTCCAGTCCCTCCCTAGCTGCTGGAAGCAGCGGATGTGAGATCGGGAGCACCGGTAAGAGCGGCAGGAGAGGGGGGGGGGGGAACCTTTGGCATAACAGCCGAGCGGCTTTTAGCCACCATTGGTTTTCCAGCCATAACAACCGATCGGCCGCTCAGAAAAACAGTACCGGGATGATGCCTGCAGGTGCAGGCATCATCCCGGTATACCTCCCGTAAGCAGAGTACGCACATCTGCGTACACGCAGCAGGAAGGGGGTTATAGCACACACTAATTTTGGCAGCAGAATTATGGTGGAATGTATGTTCCTTGCTAAAGAACATTATTTTTTTATCAATTTGTTATGGGTAAAGTGAAAACAATTCAATCCCCTGTTTTTACCCACAAATTAGCCCTCACTGGATCAGTAGTTAAAAGTGTTACAGCGGCCTCAGAAAAACAAAGACTGCTGTTGCAGCAAACATGGAAACTGAAGCACCACATCACTATGATGTCCAAGTAAACCCATTAACTCCAGTAAAAATCAAGGGGACAATCCAATTGGCTTTGTAGCTGGGCCTCTTAGCAGTGGTGTGGCATTTCAATTCCTGTTTCATTACACTACAAGCCAAGGAGAGCCACTGGGGTATATAAACCACCTGCCTGGGAACCAAATTATTTGCATGAATGCTTTTAAGACAGCAATGCCATTGTAATAACCATATGGATCCAGTTCTATTGTTAGACGATTGAAAGACTGCACCATAGATATACTTTGTCTATATGTCCATTTAAACTACCATACCTAGGTTTCTGGATGAATAAGGGCCACGTGAGATTTCATTTACTATATAAAATGTGTTTTGGGAGATACATTTTCTGTAGTGTAACCTGTGGCACTACACAGCTTGGAAGGACAAGTCTCTAAACCACCCAACTTAAATTTTTCAGTTCATTGGAGTTGGGGCTGGTGTGCACCAAGCTACAGTACACACAAATAAACACCTAGAAGTGTTGCACTATAAAAATGCTACATGGACATCTAGTTCTGAGAGTGAAGATAGGCTGCAATGGAGTCAGTAATATCACTACAAACTATACTTTATATATACACACTTTATTTTGCATGAGCAAAGTGACCACGTCTAACTTATTTATTTTAAATTTTCTGTGCACTTGACCTATAGGTTTTAGTTTGGCTCCACTGTAGTCTTCAACACAGTATAGTTTTAGCACATATGGGGTGCGTTTGTGCTATACCACCAATAGAGACAACTTACCGTACCTCCCACTGCAGCAATCTCCTCTGATTTTTGTTAAGCGCTGACCCTATATAACAATCATCCACCAAAATAAGCCAGTTATTCAGAGTGTAGACTTGCTTCTCTGTAGTGCATGAAGACTGTGGTCCATATGCACAGGTAGCATTCTTGGATGTTTAAAATATTGAGGAGTGATTGTTAAGTTAGTTTGATCCAATATAAAAAAAAAAAAAAAAAAGTGTTGAGTATGGAAAGGAAGTGTAGGAAACAGGCATTTTGCAAATGACATATGTTCAAAGTGTCTTATTGAAATACAGGGCAATCCATGTATACAGCTTTGGGACAGCATAAGGTGTCAATGCCAATAAAATCTGCAGGTGTGAATGACACCCCAATTAGTGTAACTTCTATACAGCTAGCATTCGGCTAAGAGGGGAAAAAAAAAAAAAAAAAAAAAAAAAAAAAAAAAAAAGACAGAAACAGATGAGGAAGAAAGGGAGGAAAAAAAAAAAAAAAAAAACAAACAAACTGCTGCACATAAGTAAACCGGTATAAATGATTTTGTTATTAAAAACAATTACTGGGAGTGAAGGGCAGCCACTCTCCAATACACTTTACCATCCCCACAATGGGTGGCACCCAGGAGTCAATCCAATTAGTTCTAGTTTACCTAGCAAGTCAAAGTGTACAAAGGCGTCAGATTGTTACTTGCAGTGTAGAACCTTTCCATCACGCTCCTGGAAATATTTAAGCTACAGGAATTGTAGCATGTTATATTGCAATATATTTTAGTATAAATTACCTTATTACTCATTTCTTCTAACCTGTAACTTATGCAATTGAAACAGACCAAAGGCAACCAAGACAAAAACCACATAAAATAAAGGCAATTTGCAGGTTGAAATTTTGCTTTATTAGTGTTTGTGGTGTGTATATTTTGCGCCACAAAAGAACATCTGAGCATTACCAATTGTCACCTTCAGATACTACAGCAGCATCCATGTTCTTTTAAAGGCAAGAGCTGCCCTTCTACCCATCATATGCAAATCCATGCATCTTTGCTACATGACATGCTTTATTATAGATAATCTGCCAAAAAGGCAGGTGCTATATAGAACACTCTCCATCAATAGATCACATGTGACATTCATGATTAATCTTAAGTATCATAAAACAAAGTTCAATCATGGATATCCAAGAGCATTTACCTGGGAAAGGAATCTATGGATCCCTGGTTTATCATTGCACAGGATGGGCAGGATTCAGGACAGACAATTACATATAGCAGAGGTCATTGGATTTCAAATGCCAACATCAGGATTTAATAAATTTTGCTCCAAAAAAAAAAAAGTATACAAAAATACAGTATAAATTTGTCATTCAGTACAAAATCCAGCAAGCAGCAGGTTCAAAGAAAAATACAAAAAATCACAAAAACAGACAAACCAGTGTAAAGTGACAAGAGTGAGGTATAGAGTGGTTCACACCAGACAGTCCCCAATGTTCTTTGACAATGTGGCAGTCCTTCTGGTCTACAAGTAGTCTTTAAACAGCTTTATACGAGCAGATTCATTAGTAGCATTACACTACCACAAGCAAAAGGAATTTCTAAAGAGTTGTTCAATAAGAATCCCTTTTGTTGACCAACAAACATTTAAACAGTTTTGCAAGAGGAAAGCAAAAGGCCCCAATACAAGATCTGGCAATGCCAAGTGCATAAAGTGCATTACAGAAATAATTAGGCAAGGGATTATGCAAAAGTTAGAGCCCATCTCCAGCTATAAACATCAGTTTGGCTACAGCAAGGTAGGAGTTTGACCTTCTGTTGGCATTTTAAATTGCCAGCCATCTAACCACTCCAGGACTGGAATGAGGGGAAATGGGTCTCAGGACAGGAAGACAGCAGTTAAACCCGACAGTCTAAATGAAGACTAACTTGTTTGTTGCTGTCCATTTCCCCCCCAATAGAGAGTTATCACTGCCCCTTTCTGCACCACTATCACCATGAAAGGAATCAGTGAATCTCCCCAGAGTACAGAGACTACAATAAAAAACCCGATCAATGTTAACCCTTTCCCATCCTTTCCAAAAGGAAAAATGAGGTGGCTGGAGTAGGGCTTTACATTATCAAGTCTAGAATCACAGAAATCAAAGGTGTTAACCCATGTTCTTGTCTGAGGGCTCAGCCTATAAAAATGACAGCTGTACATAAAGTCTTGTGGTGGGCAGAAAACGATCAGTGAAAAATGAACTTTTTTGCCAACTAGAGAGAACAAAAATCATTTGGATAACCTGAGGACCCAGGAAACAAATTCACCTGAAACAGGACAAGCCCTTTCCCCACTCGTGCTCTATAGAGCACACCAACTCAAAGTGATAGTCTCACTTCTGTGCAATCCCAAGACACAACTCCTCAAATGTGCAAATGTGCCAGGCAGACTTCTGACGAGTGTCCATTTCAACGACTTTTCAGTTTGGAGAGTTTTCTCAAAAGTTGTTGGTGACGAGATCGAAGCTTCGTTTTCTCTGCCACGAGCCTTTCCTCGTCACTGATCAAGCCTTGCAAATATTCCGTTGCTTTGCTCAGCACTACTACTTTAGGTGTTTTGGAAGCACGAGCAAGACCAGGTACTTCCTCTCTAAGGGCCAAGAACCGAGAACGCAAATCATTTCTTCTTTTACGTTCCATGTAATTGTGATTTTTTCTTTTCACTAGATCCTCACTGTCTGAACCACCAGATGGTGGAGGGGACCCCAAGTCAAGTGGACTGCAGGGTTGTACTGAGGAGCAGCTTATTTCTCCAGGCTCCTCTTCCACAGAGGGGGATGGAGAATGTGGGGGAGGAGAGGTAGGGCTGGGTTCAGGAGGAAGCCGTGCCGCGTAGTTATGTTGCTGTTGGTGGATGGAGATGTGAAAGAGCTTTGTGGCAGTATCAAGTGGGTCAGCGCGAACTGTGATAGTAACTGGTTGACGGCCACGATAAGACTTCCTCTTTTCCACAGTCACCACATCAATCTCATCCTCCTCTAGAGCAAAAAAAAGCAAAAAATGGATTAGTAAACTGAGATGACAGTCTAAAATCAAAGCCAAAATAAGCAACTTTTACATATTTACATGCTTGCCTTTCCAAATTTGGATGACTGTCATACATGATTTGTAGGTTCTCCCTTTGGAGTGATCTTGTTTAAGAAGCAGTCTGCATCCTGTTACAGGATTGCTGATAAAAGCTCAGGACAGAATCGAATGTGTCTGAGCAGATTAAGACTTTTAACTCTACATGAAGAATTAGATTTATTACCTTAACTCATTTTACATTAAGCAGATAACTTGCAAACAACTGGGGGTTTCTGATCCGCTGATAACAGATTAATGGGAATCTGTTGCCCATCTAAACAAGTAGGCTGAGTTTGCCAAAATGTGTTCAGAGCTGAAACAATTACATTGTATATAAATACTGGGTGTAGTAGGTCTTGCCTGCACTTCCCTTTCATGGTTTTATTGTGCGATTTATCTAGTAAACTTTATTGTTACAGCTTGCAAGAAAAAACAAGAACCCAAGACTAGCCAATGTGTATAAACATGTATGCATGAGAAAATGCCTTTGCATCACGCTACACCATGTACTGGGCAAGCAGTGTTGCCAAACAAAGGGCTGAACTGCACAGCAATGAACAAGGGAGTGTTAGAAGTCTAGCAGCATGTGCAAGGGGGGCTGCATGAATGGGTGAGGTGTTGGGGGAAGGGTGTCTGCAGTTTAATACAAAAGACACTACAAAGGACTGAATTATGTAAATAGGCTCACTTCCCCATTAATAAATCCTAGTCACATGTCTAAGGACTCCAATTGGTTTAATACTCTGTTCAAAACGCTGAGTCCGTTCTCATTGGCTGGAGATAGTGTCTGACCCCTGCCGACTGCAAGCTGTTGCTTTTTGTCTGGCCATGTGGCTGCCTCATTCAGCAGAAAGCATATTGTGTAACTGTTTGTGTTGGGTGGAGGGGGCACAACTACAATTCCCATCCACTGAACCTTACCAACATCGACTTCTATGTACGCTACAATAAAACATTCATTGTTACTTTCTTCATAACCCACTCTGCCTTCTAAGGAACTGGGCATTAAGACCGTTTACAAAAAACATTCTCTGAACAAGGCAACATTACAAAGCAAGCACACAGAGGCAACTATTCAAAAAGGGGAATCGTAAACGTCCAATTGTTATGCAAGCCTTTACAGAGATAAGAATGCAAATCAAATCCATTCAGATCCATAAAACTGTACTTTAGACATTTGCCATACACTGAGAAAGTATCTGGCAAACTATTCAATAGAACAGCTACATACTCATACCAATCCTCCCCCATAACAGAGCAAGTATCTGGAAAATCAGCTATACCCATACCAATTTCCCCTCCATTCATAACAGAAAATATAAAAGCTACATAATATGCCCATACCAATTTCTCATTACAGAGCAAGTATCTGGCAAATTACAGTCAATACAACTGCCACATATGACTATACCACAATCCCATTCATGACTTGTACATTAGATGGCCTACTTTACATCTTTGGATCTAGGTTACTGAAATCATTTACTTTCCTATGCAAGTCAAGCACAGTAAGGTCCATAACTGATAAAAAAACTCAGCTACCCAAAAATCTTACATCAATGAAAGCCATATTTATGTTTAGTGATGTCAGGTGTTAAATACCCATTTAACCAAATAATGGGCACATCATTAAACTATTTTCTCTAGCCCAGAAGAGTTTATTTCAGGAGCTGTACACATGGTGAATCTTGCAACGGACCCATGTACTCTAGAGACCAAATCAGTTTGCCATCGAAAGCAAGGTAATGAAGCTACTTTACCTGCTCTGCACCTGCTATCAGTACTAGGTGTGTACAAACAGCAGGTACCAGCTTGTTGGTTAGAAGGAAGTAGCATTTCTATTATGTTGCTGCTCCACCCCTGTTATGAACACTGCTGGTGTATATAACCAAAGACTTCTAGGAGAGCTATAGACATGTGCGGGGGAGGGGGGGAAGCCACATGCAACCTATAGACCATGTGCTATAGAGGAGAAGCCACATGCAACCTATAAACATGTGCTATAAGGGGAGTGGGTTAAAACGCATGCATCCTATAGACATAAGCTATGGGGGGGCTTAGCCACGTGCAACATAGGCATGTGCTATAGGAGGATGGAGGGTTAAGCCACATGCAACCTATAGACATGTGCTATAGGGGGGAAGCCACATGTAGCCTATAGACACATGCTTTAGGGGGGAGAGGGACATGTAACCTATAGACATGTGCTATAGAGGGGAGAGGGACATGTAACCTATAGACATGTGCTATAGAGGGGAGAGGGACATGTAACCTATAGACATGTGCTATAGAGGGGAGAGGCACATGTAACCTATAGACATGTGCTATAGAGGGGAGAGGCACATGTAACCTATAGACATGTGCTATAGAAGAGGAGCACATGTAACCTATAGACATGTGCTATAGAAGAGGAGCACATGTAACCTATAGACATGTGCTATAGAAGAGGAGCACATGTAACCTATAGACATGTGCTATAGAAGAGGAGCACATGTAACCTATAGACATGTGCTATAGAAGAGGAGCACATGTAACCTATAGACATGTGCTATAGGGGGGGGGGGTTATGTGCAACCTATAGACATGTGCTATAGAAAGGGGGGCCGATGCAACCGACAGACATGTGCTATAGAAGGGGGTAAGCCACAGCCAACCTATAAACATGCTATAGGGGGAAGCCACAGCCAACCCATAAACACGTGCTATAGAGGGGGGGCATAGTCAGAGCCAACATGTAAACTTTTTAAACACTTGCACATACTTGGTAACACTATAGTAAATGACCAGGATACTTTATTACTTTCCAATCAGTCCTTCACATGCAATAAAGATGCATAAACCTTTCCCTCTGCAGTTAAGTTGTCCTTGTCAAAATTCTCCAACTGACATCCATTTTTAGATTACAATGACAAATATTTGATAGCTTGGCAAGGACTGAGATAAGGGCCATCACCAGCTTATCAAATATGGCAAGTGGGACTAAGTAGCCCAGTTTCCATGCAGTGTTTATGAAGGATGTGCAGCAGCACAATACAGTCACCATCTACTGAAAAATGGACCATCAATGTATGTTCTTACCAGAGTCACTGGTATTCTCCGATCCAGAGGAATTAGGAATCTTTTCAGGATGGACTGTTGGCACAACAACTTCTGGTGTTGCTGGCTCTGCAGGGCCACTCCCAGTCTCTGTGATTTCAGGTTCTGGAACAGTTTTAGTAGCACTTGCCGGCTTTGAATTGCCACTTGTAATGCGTTCATTGATTACTTTTTCCAGGTGTTCACGAGTTGAGAAGCCACTCCACATACAGTCCCTCAAAAGAACGACAGAGCTGAGCTTAGAGAGCTTCACAGGGGACTCCCATCCCAAATCCATGATCTCGGATCCCCAGTCAGTACCACTCCCCCCCAGACATCCTGCATTGGATGGAGAGCAGCCAGGTACAAGCTCAAACTTCTTCCAGATATCTTCGCTGGGAGCAATGTAGCGATAGAAGTCCTCCTTCAGATCCTCATCGTAGAAATAGTGTGTGCTATAACACCCAAGATCCATTGTCCTACAAAAACAAAAAAAAAAAAAAAACAGTACTGTCATTTTAGTGCTGTCATTTGGAGACACACATGTTCAGTCAGTCAGGGAATATAGAGCATTGTTTGATTTTAAACATTAGATCGCAGGACAGGCAAGGATGAAGCAGGAGGCAAATATTTACCACCCCTCCTAATCTAGTGGCAAGAATAAACAGTGGCTGGGTTATTGTGCTAATGAAGCCTATTGGGCAACAGAGCCTTTTAGGAAGGCTGAGAACAATGCAACAAGAAGGCAGCTAGAGATGACCTACTCCACATAGACACATGCTCAATGCTGGAGACAGGGAACCACCCTGGGAAAAAGCTGCCATTCACTTTAATGGAACAGGTAAAACTAGAACTAGTTTAGGACTTGGATTAGAGGGAAAAGAATAAGCAACTCAGAAAAAGTGGAATGTTCATGAAGCCTTACGCTGGCCATACACTAAACCATCTGATCGCCTTAAAAGGTCAGCATACAATCTGATGACCTTTAAATGTGCCTTTAGGACAAGCTTAAAGCATTTAAAGGGCATCAAAAGCACTAAACGATGAGTGGTAGAGCTAAAGGAGATTGTATAGTGTATGGCCGGTCTTCAACTTACCTAAAACTATATTAAAGACGACAAAGCCTACATTGTATTTATATCCAGATAAACCTTTGCACTACATTGTGGATGGCAGATCTAGAGCAGATTGTATAGTGTATGGCCATCCTTAGACTTACTAAAACTAGAATATGAAGAAGCCAAAGCCTACATTGCATGTATATCCAATCAGGCAGTTCCCTGCATTAGTGGATGGCAGATCTAAAGCAAATTGTATGGTGTATGGCCACCTTAGCAGAAGCAGAAGATCCCTACCAGCTATAGGCTGATGACCTGTGACATGCCAGCTGTAGGACACTGTCTAGGTAGGACATACTTCAGGAGAGAAGGAAGAGGAGATGTCACGTTGTAGGTTATAGAACAGAGCTGTCAAACACAATGAAAGTTCCCTGCATAGTGCCCAGAATGCTGCAGAGCATGTCTAGCCCAAGCTTCCAAAGGCAGGTGTGTGTGATTACACAAGCCCTCTCCCTGCCACAGAGAATAATGAGGCCAGATATCCCCCATCAGCCCGCACCCTCTCTTACCCCCGGTGTCCCCGCACGCTCTCTCGGACACGCTGAGTCTGACCCGGTTCATTGTTCCCCCACATTGTTATATGAGCTTGGTTGGCCCCTCCCCATGGCGGGCGTGGTCAGGGAACACCGGCTGCACAGACGGCTGTGAGGAGGGCGGAGGCTGTGCGGGCCACATTGTTCAGGCAGACTGTTATTGTGTGTGCTGACAGGAAGCTGGGAGACAAAGCTCTGCTCACTCCTCACTGCCTCAGACTAGTCCATAACAAGGCACATCACTCCCCCCTCACATCACTCCTCACTGCCTGAGACTAGTCCATAACAAGTCACATCACTCCCCGCTGCCAGAGACTAGTCCATAACAAGGCACATCACATCACTCCCTTCACATCACTCCTCACTGCCTGAGACTAGTCCATAATAAGTCACAGCCACTCTCCTCACATCACTCCTCACTGCCTGAGACTAGTCCATAATAAGTCACAGCCACTCTCCTCACATCACTCCTCACTGCCTGAGACTAGTCCATAATAAGTCACAGCCACTCTCCTCACATCACTCCTCACTGCCTGAGACTAGTCCATAATAAGTCACAGCCACTCTCCTCACATCACTCCTCACTGCCTGAGACTAGTCCATAACAAGGCACAGCCACTAGGGTTGCCACCTTTTGTTCAAGTCAAACCCGAACACTTTAGCGGAGCACGACCAATTTTTTTTTTCTTATAGTATAAACTATACATATATTTTGCTATTAAATGACATTTCTAATCATATGAAGTTAATAACAAGAGTCCCCCTTTACATCAGAGCCCACAGAGTTCCCCTTTTTACATCTGAACTTGCTGAGTTCCCTTTCACTGTAAGGGGGGACTCTGCAGACTCTGATGTAAGGGAGAACTCTGGTGACTCTAACATAAGGGATGCTCTGGGAACCCTGATGTAAGGGGGAACACTGAGAACTCTGATGTACGGAGAGGACTCTGATGTAAGGGGGAACACTGTGGCCTCTGGTTTAAAGGGGAACTCTGATGTAAGGGGTGCTCTGAGAACCCTGATTTACCTTAGTGTACTCACTCAGAGGCAGGAGAGAGAAGGGGGAGACTTCAGTCACAGACAGGGATGGATGGTGAGCTCACTCACCCCTTGGCAGTCAGCATCTCTTATCCAGATGTATCTGAGGCTGCTGAATTACAATTTTTCCAGCCCCAACTTTCTTTTTCTGAGGCACAGCACAGAGGATTGGAGTGTGTGCAGACCCTGAGGGGTAGGGGTGGGGGGAAGAGGTGCTGATCGAGCCCTCTCTCCTCTCCCATCTGTGTGTGTGTTTGGGGGGGGGGGGGGGTTAGTGCTGGCTTTGTGCAGTGTGAAAGAGTGTAACAGACACTTTCAGCTTAGACAACTGCAGCCAGCAACCCTGCTGGGAAGCCATAGTCCAGTCTAAATAATGTGTCCGGGTTTCAGGCAGTCTGAAACCCGGACGCATGATTCCAAACCCGAACTGTCCGGGTGAATCCTGGACAGGTGGCAACCCTAACAGCCACTCTCCTCACATCACTCCTCACTGCCTGAGACTAGTCCATAACAAGGCACATCACATCACTCCCTGCACAGCCACTCTCCTCACATCACATCCCTCCCCTCACACCATTCTTTTCACATCACTCCCTTCACATCACTCCCCCCTCACATCATTCTCTTGGCATCACTCCCCTCACAGCATTCTCTTCACATCACTCCCCTCACATCTCTCTCCTCACATCCCTCTCATCACATCACTCTCCTCACATCATCACTCTCCTCACATCACTCCCCTCACATCACATCCCTCACATCCCTCCCCTCACATCACTCTCATCACATCTCTCTCCTCACATCACTCTCATCACATCATTCTCCTCACATCACTCCTCCCTCACCCCATTCTCCTCACATCACTCCCCCCTCACCTCATTCTCTTCACATCACTCCCCTCACAGCATTCTCTTCACACCACACCACTCCCCTCACATCACTCTCTTCACATCACTCCCCTCACATTGCTCCCCTTACATCCCTCTCCTCACACCACATCCCTCTCCTCACATCCCTCTCATCACATCACTGTCCTGACCTCACATTGCTCCCCTCACATCGCTCTCATCACATCACTGTCCTCACATCACTGTCCTCACCTCACATCACTCCCCTCACATCATTCTCCTCACATCACATCCCTCACATCATTCTCCTCACATCGCTCCCCTCACATCGCTCTCCTCACACCACATCCCTCACATCACTTCCCTCACATCCCTCTCCTCACATCCCTCTCATCACATCACTGTCCTGACCTCACATTGCTCCCCTCACATCGCTCTCATCACATCACTGTCCTCACCTCACATCACTCCCCTCACATCATTCTCCTCACATCACATCCCTCACATCATTCTCCTCACATCGCTCCCCTCACATTGCTCTCCTCACATTGCTCTCCTCACATCGCTCCCCTCACATCGCTCTCCTCACATCGCTCTCCTCACATCACTCCCCTCACAACACTCCCCTCCCCTCACATCACTCCCCTCACATCCCTCTCCAAACATCTCTTCTCACATCACCCCCCTCACATCCCTCTCATCACATCGCTCTCCTCACACCACATCCCTCACATCACTTCCCTCACATCCCTCTCATCACATCACTGTCCTGACCTCACATTGCTCCCCTCACATCGCTCTCATCACATCACTGTCCTCACCTCACATCACTCCCCTCACATCATTCTCCTCACATCACATCCCTCACATCATTCTCCTCACATCGCTCCCCTCACATCGCTCTCCTCACATCGCTCCCCTCACATCGCTCTCCTCACATCGCTCTCCTCACATCACTCCCCTCACAACACTCCCCTCCCCTCACATCACTCCCCTCACATCCCTCTCCTTACATCTCTCTCCTCACATCACTCCCCTCACATCCCTCTCCTCACATCCCTCCCCTCACCTCTCTCTCATCACATCCCTCTACTCACATCACTCCCCTCACCTCACATCGCTCTCCTCACATCCCTCTCCTCACATCCCTCCCCTCACATCCCTCTCCTCACATCACTGTCCTCACATCACATTGCTCCCCTCACATCACTCCCCTCCAATCCCTCTCCTCACATCACACCCCTCACATCACTCTCTTTACATCACTCCCCTCCCCTCACATCCCTCTCCAAACATCTCTCCTCACATCACCCCCCTCACATCCCTCTCATCACATCGCTCCCCTCACATCACTCCCCTCACCTCACATCTCTCCCCTCACATCCCTCCCCTCACATCCCTCTCCTCACATCACTGTCCTCACATCACATTGCTCCCCTCACATCACTCCCCTCAAATCCCTCCCCTCACATCACTCCCCTCACATCCCTCTCCTCACATCAGTCCCCTCACATCTCTCTCCTCACATCCCTCTCATCACATCCCTCTCATCACATCCCTCTCATCACATCCCTCTCCTCACATCCCTCCTCTCACATCATTCCCCTCACATCCCTCTCATCACATCCCTCTCCTCACATCCCTCTAATCACATCTCTCCCCTCACATCACTCTCCTCACATGCCTCTCCTCACATCACTCTCCTCACATCTCTCTCCTCACATCCCTCTCCTCACATCCCTCCTCTCACATCATTCCCCTCACATCTCTCTCCTCACATCTCTCTCCTCGCATCTCTCTCCTCGCATCTCTCTCCTCGCATCACTCCCCTCACATCACTCCCCTCACATCACTCCCCTCACATCACTCTCCTCACATCACTCTCCTCACATGCCTCTCCTCGCATCACTCTCCTCGCATCACTCTCCTCGCATCACTCTCCTCGCATCACTCTCCTCGCATCCCTCTCCTCGCATCGCTCTCCTCGCATCTCTCTCCTCACATCCCTCTCCTCGCATCCCTCTCCTCGCATCACTCTCCCCGCATCACTCCCCTCGCATCACTCCCCTCGCATCCCTCTCCTCGCATCCCTCTCCTCGCATCCCTCTCCTCACATCCCTCTCTTCACATCCCTCTCCTCACATCCCTCTCTTCACATCCCTCTCTTCACATCCCTCTCCTCACATCCCTCTCTTCACATCACTCTCCTCACATCCCTCTCCTCACATCCCTCTCTTCACATCACTCTCCTCACATCCCTCTCTTCACATCCCTCTCTTCACATCACTCTCCTCACATCCCTCTCCTCACATCCCTCTCCTCACATCACTCTCCTCACATCCCTCTCCTCACATCCCTCTCCTCACATCACTCCCCTCACATCCCTCTCCTCACATCCCTCTCCTCACATCCCTCTCTTCACATGCCTCTCCTCACATCCCTCTCCTCACATCCCTCTCCTCACATCACTCCCCTCACATCCCTCTCCTCACATCCCTCTCCTCACATCCCTCTCTTCACATGCCTCTCCTCACATGCCTCTCCTCACATGCCTCTCCTCACATCCCTCTCCTCACATCACTCCCCTCACATCCCTCTCCTCACATCCCTCTCCTCACATCCCTCTCCTCACATAACTCCCCTCACATCCCTCTCCTCACATCACTTCCCTCACATCCCTCTCCTCACACCCCTCTCCTCACATCACTCCCCTCACATCCATCTCCTCACACCCCTCTCCTCACATCACTCCCCTCACATCCCTCTCCTCACACCCCTCTCCTCACATCACTCCCCTCACATCCCTCTCCTCACATCACTCCCCTCACATCCCTCTCATCACATGCCTCTCATCACATCCCTCTCATCACATGCCTCTCATCACATCCCTCTCCTCACATCCCTCTCCTCACATCACTCCCCTCACATCCCTCTCCTCACATCCCTCTCCTCACATCCCTCCCCTCACATCCCTCCCCTCACATCCCTCTCCTCACATCCCTCTCATCACATCCCTCTCCTCACATCCCTCTCCTCACATCTCTCTCCTCACATCCCTCTCCTCACATCTCTCTCCTCACATCCCTCTCATCACATCCCTCTCCTCTGCAATGGGGGACATTACATGCATCAGTTACTCAATAATAATCTTTCATTCAGGAATCTCCATTGCTATAGGTATTGCCAGCTGATGCTGTCCCAGGCGGAGCACAATTGGTATCACCTGGCCTGTGACAGGAGCCGGTGCTATACATGAAGCATTAGCTTATGCGGCCCTGCTCCCTCCGGCTCTGGGATGATGGGTCGGAAACCCGTGGTCTGGGCTTGCTGACACACCATCCCAGAGCAGGAGGTCACGGGCTACCTCAGCTAACCAGCAGTTGTGCACCCCTGTGTTAGAGGGTGGCTGTGTTCATTCTTCATGGTCCCACTGAATGTAGAAACGTAGCTACCCTCACCCTCCTAGACTATGGTCTATCACTATAGGATGTGTAGTGTTCATAGGGCAGTGAACATGACCATAACTAGAATGCACTGCTTGTTCCAAACAATGGAATGGAGGGGGGGAAAAGGAGAGGTTCAGGAGAATGGAAGACACTACAAGGAGGTGTTAATCACACGGGGCACCATTTGTTAAGGCTATTTTGCCGACCTCACTTATATACTTACATATAGATAAAAGCTTTTTAACCACTTCCCACCCGGCCAATGCATATATACGGCCGGGTGGGAGCCGTCTAATCCTGATAGGACGTTCAGGAAGTCCTTCAGGAGTAGCGGGATCGCGCGCCCGCGCAGCGGCGCGATCCCGATGTGCTCGTGTCACCCGGACAAGGCACATCTCAGATCGGCAGGAGGGCTCTGTGATTGGCTCTCCTGATCACATGACGGCCGTGTCCAATCACGGCCGTCATGTGATGTAAACAAACAGCCGGTTGCTAGGCAATCGGCTCTCCTCTCCTCACACGGAAGTCACCGCTGAGGAGAGGAGAGGAGAGCAGAACGCTGCAGCCGGGTGATGATAAGTGAGTATGAGCTGCTTTTTACAGCTTTTTACTCACTGATCATCAGTGTAGTGTAAACACACAACACACCACACAGTACAAACACAGTCCCCACATATGTCCCCAAAACACACATGTCCCCAAAACATACATGTCCCCAAATAATAAAAACACATGTCCCTAATAATAAAAACATGTCCCCCACATATGTCCCACTAAAATCACATGTCCCAATGATTATCTGCACACATATGTACGTGATCACCTGCACACATATGTACATGATCATTTGCGTACATATGTCCGTGATCACACAAACCAATTATTATACACTTAACGGAATTTTTTTTACCAAAAACATGTAGCAGAATACATTTTGGCTAAAATTTATGACAAAATTTGATTTTATTGGATTTCTTTTCAAATAGAAAAAAGAAAATATTGTTTTTTTCCCAAATTTCCGCTTTTTTTGCGCTTATATCGCAAAAAAAAAAAAACGGAGTCGTGAATAAATACCACCAAAATAAAGCTCTATTTGTGCGAACAAAATGATAACAATTTCATTTGGGTACAGTGTAGCATGACCGCGCAATTGTCACTGAAAGCGCTAGAGCGCTGAAAGCTGAAAATTGGGCTGGGAAGGAAGGGGGCGAAAGTGCCCTGTATTGAAGTGGTTAATCACTTATTTTATTTATAGGTAAGTATATAAGTGAGGTAGGCAAAATAGCCTTAACAGAGGCAAAAAACAATTGAGACTGGGTTCGCAATATTGCAGGTTCCCCGCATCCATTTCGGTTCACATATGTCCGCTGCGGCTCCGGTGCTAGTTTGCACAGGAGCCCTGTGTGTCTTTTGGTGTGTTTTTAGGTCTGAATTCAGACAAAAATCCAGGCTGAAATTGGACCTGAAACTGTGAACGGGGATGCACCGGACCCCTGCTGTGAGACGCACAACCTTAAAGTTGAATTCAAGGACAAACATAACTAAATATCTTTATTCTCCAAAAATAATCCATATACATCCACTACATAAAGTAGGCTAAACCAAACTAATCTTAAAATGACCCTTCCCCCTCCTAACACCTATGCTGACTAACCTGTGTAAAGCTAGATGAATTGAATCTCTGCCGGTTCAGCAGGGACTGGCTGAGATTCGATTAATCTATGGACGGGCTGGTTGTACTAAAGCTTACCTATCAAGTGACTTCAGTACAACCATCCTGTTGGATTTTTTTTCATGTGATCACTGCCAGTGGTGCCCCCGATAGCAGAATACAATAGCTCAGTGGGAGGGATTCCCCCATCAACACTGACTGTGTTGATGGGGGAATCAATCGATTTTCTTTCCTGAATCATCTATGGCATGCCTAAGAAGGATGTAATGTATATACTAACCTCTTTTCAGGCCGCTCCAGTCCAGTCCTGTGATCCCTAACCACTGTTTCAAACAGTGGCAGCTGTAGGGGAGAGGAGAGAGCACCCAGCAATGACTGGCAATGCCTGGGAATGGTGATGTCACCCATAGGCTCCCATGGTCCATCTGATGTCAGCGCTCCTTCCCCTCCCCTGCAGCTGCTGCTGACTGACACAGGGAAGCCGGATCACATGACTGGACCAAAGTGGCCTAAAAAGAGGTAAGTATTTACTGTACATCTTTCTTACACAGCTTAGTCAGCATAGGTGTTAGGAGCTGAGAGGGAACATTTTTAAGATCAGTTAGGGTTACGTAACTGATATGTATGGATTATTTTTGAAGGCTACCTTTTAGTTCTCATTTACACAGGAGGCTAGGTAGTGGTAAATGCAGTCATTGGAGCCCCAGTTTTATCCCCCCAACCTCCCACCTAAACTAGGACATGCGGTCTCTTGGGTCTGTACACATGCTTTTCTTTTTTGCGGCCACAGCAAAGATGAAACACCATTATGTACTTTCGGCAGGAGCTACTGCCACCAAATGCGTCTCATTCAAGTGAACCACCCTGCAGCCATGTGCACTGCATGCAGTTGAGGCGTAGGGGTTTGGCTTTTCGAAAGTTAAAGCAGGCAGTGAGGGGGCAACATATCACCTCCTTAGTACTTTTTAAACACCCTCTGAAATGTGATCTATCCCATATCTCTTTTCAGAGGGCAAGGTACACACGTGCAGTATAGCTGAGCCCTTAGGGGTTGATTTACTAAAGGCAGATAGACTGTGAACTTTGCAAAGTGTAGTGGCATTCTTCAAGTGCAGTTGCTCCAGAGCTTAGTAAATGAGGTAAAACTTCACCTTGGAAAGAAAACCCAATCGCATGCAAGGAAAAAAAAACAGCATTTTTATTTGCACATAATTGGATGATGGAAGTCAGCAGAGCTTCTGCTTATTTACTAAGCTCTGGAGCAACTGCAACTTGCAGAGTGCAACTGCAAGTGCACGGTCTATTTGCCTTTAGTAAATCAACCACTTATGCCGCGTACACGCGACCGGTTTTCCCATCGGAATAAACTCCGAAGGTTTTTCTGACAGAGTAACGCTAAAACTGTCGTGCGTACACATGATCACACCAAAGTACGATCGTTAAGAACACGGTGATGTATAACACGTACGACGGGACTAGAAAAAGGAAGTTCAATAGCCAGTAGCCAATAGCTTCTGTCTCATACTTGCTTCAGAGCATGCGTGGTTTTTGGTCCGTTGGAACAGCATACAGACGAGCGGTTTTCCCAATAGGAATTGGTTCCGTCAGAAATATTTAGAACATGTTCTATTTCTAGGTCCGTCAGAATTTTCGTTAAAAAAAAAAGTCAGATGAGGCATACACACGATCGGAATATACGATGAAAAGCTTCTGTCGGACATTCCCACTCGTGTGTACGCAGCATTAGTGTCTACTTTAAAGAGGAGGGCTGTTTAAAAAAAAAAAAAAAAGTCAGCAGCTGCAAACACTGTAGCTGCTGACTTAATAAACACACTTGCCTGTCCAGGGCGCCCGCAATGTCGGCCGCCCGAGGCCGACCCATCCCTCGGCTCTCGGGTCCCGGCGCCGCCATTCCCTCTAAGGGAAACAGGCAGTGGAGCCTTATGGCTTCACTGCCCGTTTCCTACTGCGCATGCGTGAGTCCCGCAGCTACTGCGCATGCGCGAGTCCCGCAGCGCTTTCTGAATGGGACGCGCTGTGTTCTGGAACACACAGTTCCCAGAACACAGCGCGACCCATTACCCAGAAGACGCCGCGACGAAGAGAGAAGACAGAAGATCTCCGCGTAGGAGGAAGAGGAAGATTTGGATTATGTGCCTAGCAACAGGCATTTCTGGTAAGTAAAAAAAAAGAAATTTTTTTCCTTTTTTTTTTTTTTAGATTTTTTTGTAATTTTTTAATTTTTTTTTGTTTTCAGGGTGGCCCTCCACTTTAAGTATCTTTTGCTTTGTATCTCACAAAATCAGAAATCTAAAATATTTTATATTCCCATTTGGAATACCATGATGGAATGTTAGTGCCAAGTGGTCCTCATTGTAGATGGTGATCAGCTTTGATACACCACTTCAGCGTACTTTTCCAATAGGGTGCATTGCACAATGCACTACTTTTGTTTGTGTCTGCTGACAATGCACCTCAATTATCATAGGCAGCGAACATGCGCCTTTTCTGGTAGTGCATCATAATGCATGTCAGTCACCATTCACACCTAACCATTTTTTTGTGTATTTCCCAGGCTTTCACATTTGGGAGGCATGAAAGGCGCTTTTCCGGCACTTTACATGCGCTATTTTTAGTGCTAAAACGCCTGAAAAGTGCCCCAGTGTGAAAGGGGTCTAAAACGCACATTACTACAACTCAATAGTGTGAACTACTACTATTGCCTTAGCAATTTATTCCAGACAGTGTGAGCTTTGTCATTGCTTTTTCCTGTAATTACACTACTTCCCCCGCTTGTCTCTTGATTTGGGGTTTTGTGACCCAGAAGAAGAGTGCAGCAAGTGGTGCTGGAGTGGGGTCACAACCCTTGTTATAGGTCAGGGACTTTGAAAGTATGAAAGCCAGAAGGTCAACATGATAGCCAGACAATTGAATTTTACAAGGGAATCGGCAATGCCAGTACCAATATTTCTAGCATGACAAGTTACCTTTATAATGGAGATTTCCACTGTCTGATTTACTAGCTAAGGCTGGCCATACACTAGCAGATTTGCAAATGGACGTGCTTACAAAAATTGGCATGAAAATTCTAAGTACATTCAGTGACTTAAAGCAGAAGTTCACCCTAAAGGGGAACTTCCACTATATGTCCCTCCCCCCCATTTCCTAACAGTTTTAGGCTCCGCCCCGTGTGAAAGGCCCCTTACACTGATCATCAGTGCAGCGTATCAGTGACTCATCAGTGCAGCCTATCCATACCACATCAGTGAAGAAGAAAATCACTTTTTTCCAACATTTTATAACAGAAGCTAAGAATTTTTTTATTTTTTTCTCTAAATTTTCTGTGTTTTTGGTTTGTTTAGCTAAAAATTAAACCTCAATGGTCATTAAATACCACAAAACGAAAGCTCTGTCTCAGAAAAATGATAACAATTCCCTTTGGGTACAGAGTTTCATGATTGTGCAATTGTCATTCAAAGTGTGACAGCGCTAAAAGCTAAAAATTGGCCTGGGCAGGAAGGGGGTGAAAGTGCCCAGTTAATGGTGGTTAATAAAATGTCGCTCGAAAGTACTTAAAAATTGTATTCGCTTTTAACATTTGATCTTGTAACAAGTGGAATTTTTACCCGAATAAATACCACATTCACTGTTATGCCGTGTACACATGATCGGAATTTCGGCCAGCAAAAGACCAATGAGAGCTTTTCATCGGAAAATGCGACCGTGTGTATGCTCCATCGGAATCTAGCTGGCGGAATTCCCGCCAGCAAAAATGTGATAGCCTGTTCTCAGTTTTCCCGATGGAAAAACTATCAAAACTATCAAAAAACTATCAAAACTATTAACTATATAAATTCCGATCGTGTGTATACAAATCCGACACGCAAAAACTCACGCATTCTCAAATTCAACTACAAGATGGAAGCTATTGGCTACTGGGTATTGAACTTCCTTTTCCTAGTCCCGTCGTACGTGTTGTATGTCACCGCGTCCTTGCCGGTCAGAATTTAGTGTGACCACGTGTAGGCAAGACAGTTTGAGCGGAATTCCGTCAGAATTCCGATGGGATAACCATCAGAGCTTTTTCCCTTCGAGAATTCCGATCGTGTGTACGCGGCGTTAGAGATTTGTTAGTATGAGAAAAATGTTTTCATCAATGCAAATGTTGATTTGATCCACTATCGGTTAAAGAAAAAAAAAAAAAAAAGATTAAAAACTTTGCTAAAGTGAAATGTTTCTAACAAAATTGTGCGGTGAAGTATCTGATCAGCATCAATGTGGATGCATTGCTACTAGCATTCAGCTTGTAAGACAGACAATAGGCAGCTTCCAGCAGGCAGCAATTTAGCCTAATAGCAAATTCCCTTTTAAGAAATCGGAAACAGAACAGCAGCTGTGGGATTTTCTGAACACCAAGCACTACTAGGGTAACAGCTGTTGCGTTAGGCTTGCGACAGGTTCACTTTAATGTCTAAAAAAGCATGACGTCATTGAAAACTATATTATAAATCTATGATGTCTGACACTTGTAGTACCGAGACAATGTTCAATTATTAAGATTTGACAGTTCCTGCCTTGAAAAAGCGTGATATAGTTCCCCAAGTGTTCACACAAATCAGCACTTGCCAGGTATATATTTATGTATCTTATGCATACGTCAAAGATTTGTCCTATATAATAGCATCCATAGACTGAACAATTTTATATACAATTGTATTGCTGATCGATTTAATGTCTGGGGGGGAAAAAAAAAAACACGTACAATTGAAAAGATTGTTCTATGCACCATACACTTAATGATCGTAGCGATCTATTTTCCTATGATTGGATTTTCTGTCCAAACTGCTCAGAATAAATTTGCTGAAATCTGTTTTTGCTCAAAATCGATCAATGACCATGTATGTGTCTTTTTTTTTATCATTCATAGATACGATCACATTGTACGATTCTGTGAAGAGTCTTTTGATCAGATTGTTACGTATATGGTCACCTGGTAAGTGTTCTCTTTCATTGTTCTCTAAACTCTTTGTTAAGATTTCGTTCTCCGCAGTCCCCATCACACACAGTTGCATTTGTGTCGTATGCATCCTTTTCATTCAATATCTATGTAATCCATGCTAATGCATTGTGAGTGACAGATTATGAGATGGGGTAAATGCTTTATTAAGGTGTCTGAGAAAAACAGATTTATTAGCTAGGGCAATGTACCAAAGCTGTCCTCAGATGAATAGGGGGGATTCCTGTGGAAGATCAAGACAGCTGGTTAATCCCATCCCCCCCACACTCCCAGTTGATCCCCCCCCCCCCTCTCTGCATTCATCCTACTATACAACAAAGAGGTAATGTCCCTTTTCATATAAAATCCTGGAATGACCCTTAGGGTGTATAGCGGGGGGGAGGGAGGAAGGTACTTTTCACTTACATTGGAACATTTGCATGGATTGTTACTAATTGTTTCATGAAGTGCCACCCACTGCTAACTATAACGCCTGATCCCAACCAAATAACAGAGAATGTGTCAATTTAACATCACGTAAGAGAGAAAAAAAAGCGCTATCACATAGAAAAAGCTGGTTTTAGCATTGTGGAACTTCATATATATTTTACTCAAATTATATATATATTTTTTTTCCCGTACTCATACAAAAACCGAAAACGTCAAACATTTGACAAATACAAATACAGTCAGATACAGCTGAGTAACATTTGGCAGTGGGAAGGGAAATATTAATAGTCTATGCACACTGGCTTAAAAAAAGGGCAAGTGTTCATGGCAAAAAAAACACGTGTTTTTTTATTTTGTAAAGGCATTTAGCATTTTATTTCTGTTTTTTTTCTGCCAGAAAACTCCCCCCCCAACACGCAAAACCAGAAGGGTATTTTTCTCTGCCTCTAAACTCTGCTGCACACATCACATGCCTGTGCGATGCAAATTTAGCAATACAAACTGTATAGCTGAAATTGCATCGCATTCGCACCAAAAATGGTGCAGGACCCTTCTTTTTTTTTTTTGGTCCGCACTGGAATCAGATCGTATGGGTGTGAACACAAATGCGATCCGATTCCTGTACCATTTTATAGTTTGCACTGCGATCTGTGAACCGATTTGAGGGTGTCATTAACTTTACATTAACAGCCACAGCGGTCCGCAGAGGTCAGTGTGAACCCACACAAGAATCGCAGGGTTTCCCGCATCACACCAGTGTGAACCAAGTCTAAAATATGCCTCTAAATGTCCTAATGTGCATGGACACATAGGATAACATTAGCTGCTTCTACAGGGAAAACGCTAAACTCCTCCTAGACGCAGCATTTTTTTGAGCCAGTGTTCATGGAGCTTCATATTTTAAATTTTGGTGTCGCATTATAGTATCGTATTTAGGTAAAGTAACATTTATAAATTGATTCAACAAAAATAAAATATAAATGTGAATTATAAACAGGGCTTCGGGGCAGAATTTTACATTACTGAAGCCTGCTGTTAAAGCGTAACTAGTTTTTAAAAAAAATAAAGCGATTTAACATTTGGGAAAATGCTGGCTAATCGGTTCATTTTCATGTATGCGCAGTGGTTGGCTAACCATTACAAGAGGTGTTTTTGTTTCCTATTGAACTGTTTGCCTTTGGTTGCTTTAACTTTTGTTTGCCGGTCTGTGGCTAGTAGCTAGACAGGCTCATTTGGCTCATTTGAAAGACTTCTACATTTACATTAGAAGTAAATTCACATCTAGATGCAAGTGTAAATTATGGTGTGCATTTCATTTGCACTTTTTTTTTTCCTTTTAATTCTATTTATATCCTTGTGTACTTAGTTTCACAGTTTACAAACCAGTCTTTTCAACCCTGGGGAGCAGAATATTTTCAACAGACTATTGAACAGCAGCGACAACGAACATACGAATTTTCAGATGATGAGGACAATACTTTGTGTTTATGAACCAAACTAGGAGCAGAAAAAGTTAAAAAAAAATTTAAAAAAAAATTTGAATTAATTGGGCCAGAACATATTACAGCACACACAATGAAAGGCAAAGTATAAATTGTTTTTGGCCAGTTTTATTTCCACTTTTAGTCTTTCATGTTGCTTAAATTGTCCTTCAAGGGCTTGTTCACACCACAATTTCAGCGTTTCAGGTGCATTTTTGCATCTGCACCTACGTACTTTTTAAAAGCATTTTCAATGCAGGCTAGTGCGCTTTTTCCTCCTCCTTTTTTTTTAACTTTATTTTTTTTACAAAATCTATATGTGCATTCCAGTGTAGTCCTGTGTGTTTACATACATTTTGGTGCAGCAGGTTGTATTTTTAGTTGAAAACACTCAAACATACCACACTGGTGTGATCTAGAACCACTGGAATACTTGACAAATATTGTGCATGCAGTCTGGATGCGGTTTAACTCTACGTTCACACCTATGTGCTTTTTTGGTGTGTTTTGCATTTGCAGAAATGCACTACAGCCCGTTTTAACATGGTTTCCTATGGATGTAGTTCATATCTGCGTTTTTCAGTGCTGTGTTTTTAACCACTTAACAACCGGCCCATAGCCGAATGACAGCTACAGGACGGTTACGTCCTCCCCAGAGTTAAGCAACCGCCCTGTAGCCGTCATTCGGCTATGGGCTGGTTGTTAAGTGGTTAAAAACACAGCACCGAAAAACGCAGATATGAACTACATCCATAGGAAACTATGTTAAAACAGACTGGGGCGCTCACTCGAGTGCATCCGTGACCGCCGGGACCAAAGGACCCGGCGCATCATGGATCACGGTAAACAGCCGCTCATTACGGCCGTTTACCATGTGATCGCTTTGTGAAATGACGGAGCGATCACTTGTAAACAAACCTCCTCCCTCCCCTCTCTGTACCGCTCGGTACAGTTAGGGTTACCACCTTTTCTTTAAGTCAAACCCGAACACTTCTCTTACACTGTAAGGTGGGACTCTGCAGACTCTGATGTAAGGGAGAACTCTGAGAACTCTGATGTACAGAGAGGACTCTGATGTAAGGGGGAACACTGTGGCCTCTGGTGTAAAGGGGAACTGTGATATAAGGGGTGCTCTGAGAACCCTGATTTACCTTAGTGTACTCACTCAGAGGCAGGAGAGATAACGTGGGACTTCAGTCACAGACAGGGATGGATGGGGAGCTCACTCACCCCCTGACAGTCAGCACCTCTCATCCTGATGCATCTGTGGCTGCTAGACTTCAAATTTACAGGCCCCACTTTCCTTTTCTGAGGCACAGTGCCGGGGATTGGAGTGTGGGCCAGACACAGCAGGGTAGGCGTGGGGGGGGGGGGGGAGCAGATCGAGCCCTCTCTCCTCTCCCATCTGTATGTTGGGGATCTGTTAGTGTTGGCTTTGGTCAGTGTGAAAGAGTGTAACAGACACTCTCAGCTTAGGCAACTGGAGTCAGTAACCCTGCTAGGAGGCCATAGTCCAGTCTGAATAATGTGTCCGGGTTTCAGGCAGTTTGAAACCCGGACACATGATTCCAAACCCGAACTGTCCGGGTGAATCCTGGACAGGTGGCAACCTTAGGTACAGTGGAGGGGAGAGATCAGTGACAGCAGCACTGTGGGCTGGATCTGTAGTGCCCACAGTGCTGCTTACCAAAAATTAACCCTGCAATTCCCTGCCAAGGCTCTGCAATGTCCTGTCATACTCTGCCAATACTCTGCAATGCCCTGCCAATACACTGCAGTACCCAGCAATGCTCTGCAATAGCCTGCAATACCCTGCCAATACTTATTATTCCTTTATATTGGCTTTTGACATTTTGCTAATACAGGAATTTAGAAATTGGATGAAAGGTTTAGCATTGGGAAACATTTTTGGAAAAATAAATGGTGCATTTTATATACAATAGATCGATTGATCAATCAGACCAAAATGAGGTTAAATGAGGAGGAACGAGGGACAGAGGGACTTTGTTCCAAATCAAAGAATCAGGGACAGTTGGGAGCTATTAATAATATAAGGGCACCAGGGGAGGGCTGGCAGCCTTAGGCTTGGGGGGCAAGTCCAGTCAAGTGGCCCATTGACACCTTGCCAACCAGCCGCTGTCGTTATACGGCGGCAGATTGGCTCCCCTGCTACGTGGCGATGCCGGAGCAGATGCATGTGGCTGCGATATCCGCCGGCAACTCATGATTGCTCCTGAGAGAGCCAGTCAATGTAAACAGACAGATCCCCGTTCTGACAGGGGAGTTAGAGAGAGATCTGCTGTTCCTAGTGATCAGGAACAGCGATCTCTCTCTACTCCCAATCAATACACCTCCCAGGGAACAAAATTGACCCCTTGATCGCCCCCTAGTGTTAACCCTTTCCCATCTAGTTATATTTATACAGTAGTCAGTGGCTATTTTTAGCACTGATCACTGTATAAATGTCAATGGTCCCAAAAAAAGTGTCAAAAGTGTCCGATCTGCCCACTAAATACTAGGGATGCACCGAATGGGTTTTTTGGTGCCGAAACCGATACCGAAAATGAAAAATACACTAGGCCGGAAACCGATACCGAAACAGCACCGATACCGAAAATGACTGTTTTAAAAAAATATTTTTATACAGGAGGTGGTCAGAGACTGGGGACATGGTACAGGAGGTGGTCAGAGACTGGGGACATGGTACAGGAGGTGGTCAGAGACTGGGGACATGGTACAGGAGGTGGTCAGAGACTGGGGACATGGTACAGGAGGTGGTCAGAGACTGGGGACATGGTACAGGAGGTGGTCAGAGACTGGGGACATGGTACAGGAGGTGGTCAGAGACTGGGGACATGGTACAGGAGGTGGTCAGAGACTGGGGACATGGTACAGGAGGTGGTCAGAGACTGGGGACATGGTACAGGAGGTGGTCAGAGACTGGGGACATGGTACAGGAGGTGGTCAGAGACTGGGGACATGGTACAGGAGGTGGTCAGAGACTGGGGACATGGTACAGGAGGTGGTCAGAGACTGGGGACATGGTACAGGAGGTGGTCAGAGACTGGGGACATGGTACAGGAGGTGGTCAGAGACTGGGGACATGGTACAGGAGGTGGTCAGAGACTGGGGACATGGTACAGGAGGTGGTCAGAGACTGGGGACATGGTACAGGAGGTGGTCAGAGACTGGGGACATGGTACAGGAGGTGGTCAGAGACTGGGGACACGGTACAGGAGGTGGTCAGAGACTGGGGACACGGTACAGGAGGTGGTCAGAGACTGGGGACACGGTACAGGAGGTGGTCAGAGACTGGGGACACGGTACAGGAGATGGTCAGAGACTGGGGACACGGTACAGGAGATGGTCAGAGACTGGGGACACGGTACAGGAGATGGTCAGAGACTGGGGACACGGTACAGGAGATGGTCAGAGACAGGGGACACGTTACAGGAGATGGTCAGACTGGGGACACGGTACAGGAGATGGTCAGAGACTGGGGACATGGTACAGGAGATGGTCAGAGACAGAGGACGTGGTACAGGAGGCATCCCCCATTGCAGCCAGTGTGCCCCATTGCAGCCAGTGTGCCCCATTGCAGCCAATTGCAGCCAGTGTGCCCCATTGCAGCCAATTGCAGCCAGTGTGCCCCATTGCAGCCAATTGCAGCCAGTGTGCCCCATTGCAGCCAATTGCAGCCAGTGTGCCCCATTGCAGCCAATTGCAGCCAGTGTGCCCCATTGCAGCCAATTGCAGCCAGTGTGCCCCATTGCAGCCAATTGCAGCTAGTGTGCCCCATTGCAGCCAATTGCAGCTAGTGTGCCCCATTGCAGCCAATTGCAGCTAGTGTGCCCCATTGCAGCCAATTGCAGCTAGTGTGCCCCATTGCAGCTAGTGTGCCCCATTGCAGCTAGTGTGCCCCATTGCAGCCAATTGCAGCTAGTGTGCCCCATTGCAGCTAGTGTGCCCCATGGCAGCCAATTGCAGCTAGTGTGCCCCATTGCAGCCAGTGTGCCCCATTGCAGCTAGTGTGCCCTATTGCAGCCAATTGCAGCCAGTGTGCCCCATTGCAGCCAATTGCAGCCAGTGTGCCCCATTGCAGCCAATTGCAGCCAGTGTGCCCCATTGCAGCCTGTGTGCCATTTTGCAGCCAGCATGTGCACTGTGTGCAGGGAAGAGAGCCGCCTCCGCCGCCTGTTTGATAACAGCGCCGGGAACATCACAGCTTTAATTTCAATTGCTGTGTGTTCCCGGCCATGCGCCGTCACACGCAGCCCCTCCCCCTTGTCCGGGCACTTTGATAGACAGATCATCCATCCAGTCCTGCGGATGATCTGTCTATCCAAGTGCCCGGACAAGGGGGAGGGGCTGTGTGTGACGGCGCACGGCCGGGAACACACAGCAATTGAAATGAAAGCTGTGATGTTCCCGGCGCTGTTAACAAACAGGCGGCGGAGGCGGCTCTCCTGCGCTATACACCCCCATGATGGGCGTCACCAGGGGCGGAGGGCGGGGCCACGCCCCATTTTCGGCTCCATTATCGGCCGTTTTTCTCTTTCGGCAAATTGCCGAAAAGGGCATTTTCGGCCGATATGTTTCGGCGGCCGAAATTTTGGTGCATCACTACTAAATACCGCTGATCACAGCCATTACTAGAAAAAAAAAAAAAAATGCCATAAATATATCCCCTATTTTGTAGATGCTATAAGTTTTTTCGAAAATAAATCAATATATGCTTATTGCAATTTATTTTTTTTACTAAAAACATGTAGAATACATATTGGCCTAAACAGGAGTCTCCAAACTTTTCACACAAAGGGCCAGTTTACTGTCCTTCAGGGTTAGAGGCAGGCATGTACTGGCCATTGGGACTACCGGGAGTTTCCCGGTGGGCCGATGGCTCAGTGGGCCACTTTGAGTAACAGCCTGTCAAAGTAATGGCTCCAACAGGATCACAGGAGGCCCCATGATACTCTCCTGTTCACCCCCATGCTGTCCCCCTCTGTCCTCCACTCCCACTGTGTCCTCCACCCACACTGTGTCCTCCAACCCCCACTGTGTCCCCTGTGTCCTTCACCCCCACTATGTCCTCCACCCACACTGTGTCCTCCACCCCCCACTGTGTCCCCCTGTGTCCTCTACCCCCACTATGTCCTCCACCCCCCACTGTGTCCCCCTGTGTCCTCCACCACCCACTGTGAGCAACTGTGTCCTCCACCCCCCACACTGTCCCTCTGTGTCCTCCACCCTACTCCCCAACAGCATATATATACTGTTTTTGTGCATGTTCGCAAAATTAAAGTGGCCCGGTCTGGATGAAGTCCAGGGCCAAATTTTTGTCCCAGTCCAGCCCTGGTTAGGGGGGAGGCGGACGGCGGTCAGTGTGAGTAGAAAACTGATGAAGAAATTTATTTTTTGGGGATATTTATATAAAAAGTAAAAAAAAAAACATTTATTTTTCAAAATTGTCACACTTTTTTTGTTTATAGCACAAAAAATAAAGACCGCAGAGGTGATCAAATACCAACAAAAGAAAGCTCTATTTGTGGGGGGAAAAGGCATACATTTTATTTGGGTACAGTGCCACACCACCGCACAATTGTCAGTTAAAGCGATGCAGTGCTGTATTGCAAAAAATGGCCTGGTCGGGAAGTTACTAAATCCTTCAGGGGCTGAAGTGATTAAACCACAGAATCAGCTCACCATCACCAGTGCCCATCAACTCAGTCTCACCAGTGCAGCCTGATCAGTGCTATCTCACCAGTGCAGACAGTGTCCATCAGTGAAGCCTGATCAGTGCCCATCAGTGAAGCCTGATCAGTGCCATCTCACCAGTGCAGACAGTGCCCAGGCATCAGTGCAGCCTGATCAGTGCCAATCAATGCAGCCTCACCAGTGAAGACAGTGCCCATCAGTGCAGCCTGATCAGTGCCCATCAGTGCTACCTCACCAGTGCAGACAGTGACCAGGCATCAGTGCAGCCTGATCAGTGCTATCTCACCGGTGCAGACAATGCCCATCAGTGAAGCCTGATCAGTGCCCATCAGTGAAGCCTGATCAGTGCCGTCTCACCAGTGCAGACAGTGCCCAGGCATCAGTGCAGCCTGATCAGTGCCACTCAATGCAGCCTCACCAGTGAAGACAGTGCCCATCAGTGCAGCCTGATCAGTGCCCATCAGTGCTACCTCACCAGTGCAGACAGTGACCAGGCATCAGTGCAGCCTGATCAGTGCTAACTCACCAGTGCAGACAGTGCCCAGGCATTAGTGCAGCTTGATCAGTGCCCATCAATGCAGCCTAACCAGTGCAGTGCCCATCATCAGTGCAGCTTGAGTAGTACCCATCAGTGCAGCCTGGACTGTGCCTGTCAGTACAGCCTGATCAGTGCTGTCTCACCAGTGCTTACAGTGCCCAGGCATCAGTGCAACCTGATCAGTGCCCATCAATGCAGCCTCACCAGTGCAGACAGTGCCCGTCAGTACAGACAGTGACCAGGCATCAGTGCATCCTGATCAGTGCAGCCTCACCGGTGCAGACTGTACATATTAGTGCAGCCTGATCATTGCCGCCACATCAGTGCAGACAGTGCCCAGGCACCAGTGCAGCCTGATCAGTGCCGATCAATGCAGCCTCACCAGTGAAGTGCCCATCATCAGTGCAGCTTGATCAATGCAGCCTCACCAGTGCAGACAGCGCCCAGGCATCAGTGCGGCAGAATCAGTGCCCATCAAAGCAGGATCACCAGTGCAGTGCCTATCATCAGTGCAGTTTAAATGCCCATCAACAGTGCAGTTTAAATGCCCATCATCAGTGCAGTTTGATAAGTGCCCATCATCAGTGCAATTTAAATGCCCATCATCAGTGCAGTCTGATAAGTGCCCATCAATTCAGCCTCACCAGTGCAGTGCCCATCATCAGTGCCCATGGAATGTGAGGGGGAGGGGGTCAGCTGGGGGTGTGTCTGGGTCTATCTCACAGCCAGGTCCTTGCCTTGCACAGTCTCTTCGAGGTGGGGTGAAGAATCTGTCACCTCTTCTTTGCCATTCCTCAATCCAGAGCTCGGCTCCAGTCCACAACCGATCAGGTCACGTGTGACGTGACGCACCGTCTCCCCTGGCATGTCATATGCCCTGACGACTGCCTCTGAGACTCCTGGGAGGTGGGAGTTGTAGTTTGCTGCATTGCCGAGTTCCTCCCACCACCAGGAACTCGAGCGCGGCCGGACTACAACTCCCAGAGTGCAGTGCAAAAGATGCCATACAGCCAATCGGCAGCCGCTGTTCTGTCATAAGGTTCAGAATTTGATAAGTTGGAATTTATGACAGAGCACCGCCACGGCCGTTTTAATGTCAAGGTAGGGCCTGGGGGGAAATTTCCACCCTGCCCCCCGGTCCAGCCCGCCCCTGAAGGGCACCCTTCTACCATACCTCCTAACTTTCTGAGACTGGACACCCATTAGAAAAAGTATGTTGCACTTTAAATCACGTTTTGAGAGAGTGCATTTTATGTATAACTATATAGATCTGACCAAGATGAGGGACAATAAAGAGGGACATTGTTCCAAATCAGGGACAGTCCCTCAAAATCAGGGACGGTTGGGAGCTATGCCCTTTTGTATAAGTGATCATATACCCTCTGTTTTCAGCTGCATAAGGAGCTCAGAGAGCTTAGAGGAGGACAAACCACAGCACACTGATCTTCCCAGTAAATGGCTGTGCGGGTGGGCAGTGTCAAGACAAATCTGAATGTTGAAGAAGAGCAGGCTAAGCTCTCAGCACAGCCAGAAAACTGACCAGGTGTGTTCTGGTTGGTGTGGTCAGTTTCTGATTAAAAAAGCAGAGGGGCTGACAGGAACGCCAGGGATTTCACAAAGGAAGTGATACAAAGAGAACAGGATACTTCAGGAATATGAAGTGTTGGGTTTGCATATTCCTTAATTATCAAAAAAAATAAAAAGGGGATAACGCATAGTGATATTTCTTCCAATATGCTTGTTGGCAGCCTGTTTACAAATGACTAAGCTAAATGGTTCCTTGGTAAGAAACCCCTCCAGTCACTGGGCATATGTGTGAAAGCAGACCTAAACTTTATGGGTTTAAATGTTTGCCATGTATCTTGTTAACGCACACATTACTCCAGTGCACATTAACATGTGTTAAATGCATTAGAGCGTTGTGGTGTCATTAATTCTGCCTATCACCCCAGCTCACTAAGGCATCACCCGTGCGTTGTGTGCTGTGTTATTAAAAAAAGTTACCGGTACATTTTTTCTGTCTGTGTTTGTGCATTGGCCTATTCAAAATGAATGCCTTAACACATTAGTGAATGCACAAGCAAAAGTGTGAATGGGGCATTAAACAAAAACACATCCTACAATCAATAAAGGCAGACTAACAGCATTAACAGAGGAAAATTTACCCAACTAATCGATCAACTTGGGTACAACCAGCCTGTCATATTTTACATGCGATTATTGTTGGTGGCTATTGTTAGCGGCTATTATACATTCCAGATTACTACAAGATTATGCAACATATTTGAAGAATATTGAGCCTTTCCAGATGGTCCTGAATGTTACAATATAGCAAGTTCTGCTGGGCATAACTGAAACCTAAAACAGCTGCTACCAGTGGCGTCACTAGGGGGTGGCTACTAGGGCTATAGCCCCGAGTCTCTTACCCAAATCTGTACCAATCTGCCAGGCAATGTAATTGTCGGAAACTGCAGCCCCCCCCAAAGTAATGGCGGGGCTCTCAGGGGACTCTGATGTATTGAGGGAGGCTCTGATGCAAGTGGGGATCCACACTCAGATATGTAACAATACTTTTTATATAGAATATATATATATATATATATATATATATACATGTGTATGCCTGCCCAAACGTATCACTTTTTTTTACTTTTGTTGCTATGGGCTCTAGCCCCAGAACTTTTGTAGACCTAGCAACGCCCCTGGCTGCTACCAGCACGCAAAACCAGGGTTTCTCAACTCCAGTCCTCAAGGCTCCCCAACAGGTCACGTTTTCAGGCTCTCCATTATTTTGCACAGGTGATTTGATTAGTTTCACTACCTTGGTAATTACCACAGCTGTTTCATCTGAGGGAAAGCCTGAAAACGTGACCCAATGGGGAGCCTTGAGGACTGGAGTTGAGAAACGCTGTTCTAAACCACTCCAGTTTAGTGTGCAGGCAAGTGTAAATGGGCCCTCAGGCAGTTTCGAACACTTTCAATCAAGGGGGGTATCAAAATCCCAAACAATTCAGTATGGAAATGAGTTATTTAAATCAAGTTCAATGAGATACGATCGAAATTCCCTCAATCAAACCTGACGGAAAATAAAATAACTTTTAGTGAAATTGCTGTCGTTTTTCCTGACTTTGATCCTTTTTTTTACTAACTAAAACTGAAGCTGTCAATTTTAGCCCAGTTTGATTGAATTCAAGTGGGCATACTTCACAACATTAGAAGTTAAGAAAAGGGGACAACCTGGAAAGGAGTAAACGTGTGGTGCTTAGCGTACAGGGACACAAAATGGTTGTGGCTAAATTCCGCTGGATATTGGGCATGAGCTAAAAGAACACGGTTGGATATAGTTGAAAGCTGGCCATAGAGAGAATCGAACTTCATTCAGTTTAGAAGACACTGGCCAAATTGTGAACCACGTGTAGCTGTTTCTGTTCAACAGGAGTCAATTGTTAGATTGACTTGTGTTGAACGGGAATGTTGAAAAACTTATATCAATCAGTGGCTGCACCCAATCTTCCGTGATTTTCTTAAATGGGAGGTATAAACATGTGGGTGGTAGATTGCTTGATTTCTGGCAACCACTTTTAAAAGTATGCTTGATTCCAATAAAAGTGGACCAAATTGCCTGAAAGTTGCTATGTGTTCGTAGCGATGACCCCTGAAGGAGGCTGGCAATATCCTGGGTCCCCATTACCTCTTGAAAGGTTGCCATTGTGCCCTTGCTGGATGTTCCATGCATCCCTGTGCCTTTTTAAAGTGGGGAGGGCACCCTCCAGGCAAACCTGCTTGTGAGCTATCCTTTGCTATGTGTGCTTCAATTTGGGTAACTCTCAAAATTATAGAGTTAGGATCACCATAAACTGGAGTGCCTCTATGTGGCCACTGCGGCTTACACGTGTTTTGCAAAATGTGTGCTACTAAACCCCTTGTTTTAACATGAATAATAGGCCCTTTCACACAGGGGCGGGAGCAGTGTCGGCGGTAAAGCAGCACTATTTTTAGCGGCGGTATGCGGCCTCTAGTGGGGCGGTTTTAACCCCCGCTAGCGGCCGAAAAAGGGTTAAAACCGCTGCTGCAGCGGCGCTTTGCCGGCGGTATAGCCAAGCTGCCCCATTGATTTCAATGGGTAGGAGCGGTGAATACACCGCTCCTTCAGCGCTCGAAAAAAGATGCGGCTAGCAGGACTTTTTTCACCGTCCTGCTAGTGCACCGCTCCAGTGTGAAAGCCCTCTGGCTTTCACACTGGAGTGAAAGGGGCCAGATTATTTCTGGTGATATACAGGCGCAATTTTAACGCTGTAGCGCCTGAAAAACGCCCCAGTGTGAAAGGGGTCTTAGACAGGGGTAATTTTGATATTTTTTTTTTTTGGCAGGCTAGCTGGTAAGCGAGCTGGAAATTTTTGTTTGTTTTTGTTGTGTGTTGCTTCCATGTGCTCCTTGCTGCAAAAGCTTGTTATAGGTTGGGGTGGTTGCCATTTGTTTGCACTGTTGGAGAATTGGTGTGGGGACGCGCTGGATACCTTCAGTTGCCATTGTGCCCTTGCTAGGTGTCCCGTGCGTCCCTGTATCTTTAAGGTGGGGTGGGCTACCTCCAGGCAAACCTGCCCTTAATCCATCCATTGCTAGATGTGCTCCAATTTGGGAGACTCTCAAAATTATAATGTTAGAACCTCAGTACACTGGAGTGTCTTGACGTGGCCACTGAAGTTTACACATATGTTTGCAAGTGTGTGCAACTAAACCCCTTGGTTTTTAACATGAACTGTTTTTTTTTTTTTTTGTTTTTTTTGCCCTTCCATGTGCTCCTTGCTGCAAAGGCTAGTAATGCAGTAGGTTGGAGTGGTTGCCATTTGTTTGTACAGTGAGAGTCTGCCCTGTTTGCAGTCCCAGATGCACAAAACTCAGGCTCCTGTCTAGAGGTCTTTTTAGGGTTTAGTCTTGAGCAAAATGCAGGGAGGAGGGTTGAGAGTGTAGGATACCCAAAGTAACGCAAATCTTAGAGGATAGCTTCCTATATGTAGTACTGCCCTCTTGAGGGTCGCAAGATCAATACCCCTCTGGTTGCCCTGACCCTGTGAGTCCTCGGAAACCCTGGGTTCAAACATGTTTCCTTTAAATAAAAGCAGCAATAAGGAAATACACCAGAATTAAGTAAATCGGGAATATTTTACTCAATGAGATTAATGAGGAAAGAATCAAAGAACAAACCTTTATTTAACCCCAAGTAAAGAAAAGGGTTGTCTTACAAGGGGTATTATTGGTAGCAAAATAACTATCTCACCTTTGTGATTCAAACATTCAAGAGTGCACACTATATTTCCTATACCCAAATGAGTACATATAATATCTATGTAAGTGGGCTACAGGCGAGCAGAGGAATGACTCTTATGAGTGTCAGACCTCTCCCTACTGCTCCTTCACATAAGAATAGCAAACTGGCAGATAAACAAATACAACTCTAGCAAACTGTAACTGTAGTACAATTCAACCTGCTCTTACAGAGAGTTCTTGGTGAAATGCAGCGTTAAAAGCTTCAGCGAAAACAATTTTCCTGAAGTGGGGAGGGAAGTAAAAGTAATCCAGTTTGCTGTGTGGCAATCTGGTTAATCTTCAGCTAGCTCTCAGGTGTTTAATTGCATGCAAATAATATTGATTGATAGGCTGGGTTCACGCCGCTGCGACAGCAAGAACCGGATGTGATACGCACCGCACTGCAGTGCAAATCACATCCGATCTCTGTGCGATGCGAGTTCAGCCATACAGATAGGAACTGATCTGGGGGTGTCATTAACATTTCACTGACACTCCCAGCAGTCCGCATAGGGCAGTGTGAACTGCCGGCGGGAGGCATGCGATGCGGGAAAAAGCGGCATTCCCGCATCGCTCCGGTGTGAACCCAGCCATAAGGCAGAATAGCTGATCCAATAGATGGTGTATAACCAGGAGACAATATTTCTGTGCAAAGAGCTGTAATTGAATTCACAGTGCTCACTGATTTAAAGATGTTAAACTCTGTGGAACTACAAGCAACAGCAGGACAATGTATGGCATAGATGTCTGTGTATACACCCGCTCACCACACTTGAACAGACAAGATTGATGATAATATCTCTGGAATATGGCTCAAAGGATGACCTCTGACCACCACCGCACCGCACCGTGGCTCACCATGGCTCACCATGGCTCACAAGATGTCCGATATCCCTGCAGGGTGGTGGATGAAACCTTCGCAGGTGTCCTTCCAGATATCTGCTGCGTAAATCTGCCAGATCAGGCCGCAAAACAGCTGCAGTTCAACCTGTAACAGATTCCCTGCATGCAGATCCACACTGGTCCCAAGAGAGCACGCCAGGCCCAAAGCCTGTTCTCATATAGTCCCTCCCAGCGGTCTGCTCTTCTCCATCAGCCAGCTGGTAGTTGTGGTTTCACACAATTCAAGCTCTGTGATCGGCGAGTTTATGAGACTCACCTGATCGCGGATCCGAGCAAGGGGTCGATCCCGACCCCTTACCACGTGATCAGCTGTCAGCCAATGACAGCTGATCATGTGATACAACGGAGCCGGTAATCGGCTATTATTCCTCCTCGTGCTGACAGCTGAGAAAAAAAAGAGCGGATCACGGCCAGCCCTGCCAGTGCCCACCTGCCCCCTGCCAGTGCCACCTCATTAATAAATAAGTGCCCCCCGTCAGTGCCACCCAGCAGTGCCCACAGTGCCACCCCGCAGTGTCCACAGTGCCACCTATCAGTGCCCACAATCTGCCTCAACAACGGTGCTGCACCCCAGTGCCACATATCCGTGCCCATCAGTGTCATCTACCAGTGCCCATCAGTGCCGCCCATCAGTGCCACCTATCAGTGCCCATCAGACCCATTTATCCGTGCCACCCATCCGTGCCACCCATTCGTGCCATCTTATCTGTGCCCATCTTTGCCCATCAGTCCCCATCAGTACTGCCTTATCTGTGCCTATCGGTGCCACCTTATCTGTGCCTATTAGTGCCGCCTTAACTATGCCTACCAGTGCAGCCTATCAGTGCCGCCTCATCAGTGCACTTCAATGAAGGAGAAAAATGACCTGTTTGCAAAATTTTATAACAAACTATTAAACATGATTTTTTTATTTTACATCTTTTTTTGTTTGTTTAGCAAAAAATAAAACTCCCAGCTGTAATTAAATACCACCAAAAGAAAGCTCTATTTGTGGGAAAAAAATTATAAAACTTTCATTTGGGTACAGTGTTGTATGGCCGCGCAATTGTCATTCAAAGTGCATCAGCACTGAAAGCTGAAAATTGGTCTGGGCAGGAGGGGGGTTTAAGTGCCCAGTAAGCGAGTGGTTAAAGAGAAAAAAAAAAACATGAACACAGGCCCTTATAGAGATTTCTCGTCACTTCCTGTCCTGCTAACAATGTTTTACCAGAAAGAAGTGAGGAGAACTATCCAACTGCAACCTAGGCGGAAATAAAAATGCTTTTTTTTTAGTAGTGTAGTGGAAGGCTAGATCCCCTGTCAGATTTGTTTTTCTTTCTGTGTCCCTGATTTTTCCTCACTTTCTGCCAGCAGGACAGGAAATGAGAGTAGATGGATCAAAATGCATCTGGTCCCTGCTGAACTGGACAAATTTTGATCCTTCTATAAATGGATCTATAGTTAATACTGGAATGACTTGTGTTCAGGGCTTACAGGGTGCATGTTACATGTGCACATTGGTGTAGGGGCAGTGCAATGTGTTGTTACAGCTAAAGAACTAAGGTGTATCTACATCTAAGAACCAAAAAATAAGTTTCTATACTATACAGTGGTGAGAACAAGTATTTGATACACTGCCAATTTTGCAGGTTTTCCTAGTTACAAAGCATGTAGAGGTCTGTAATTGTTATCATCGGTACTCTTCAACTGTGAGAGACGGAATCTAAAACAAAAATCCAGAAAATCACATTGTATGATTTCTAAGTAATTTGCATTTTATAGCATTACATAAGTATTTGATACATCAGAAAAGCAAAACGTAATATTTGGTACAGAAACATTTGTTTGCAATTATAGAGATCACCAGGTTTGCATACACTGCAGCAGGGATTTTGGCCCATTCCTCCATACAGACCTTCTCCAGATCCTTCAGGTTTCGGGGCTGTTGCTGGGCAATAAGGACTTTCAGCTCCCTTCAAAGATTTTCTATTGGGTTCAGATCTGAACACAGGCTACGCCACTCCAGGACCTTTGAGATGCTTCTTACGAAGACAATTAGTTGTCCTGGCTGTGTGTTTTGGGTCATTGTCATGCTGGAAGACCCAGCCACGACCTATCTTCAATACTCTTACTGAGGGAAGGAGGTTGTTGGCCCAGATTTCATGCTACATCTTCCCCTCAATAGGGTGCAGTCATCCTGTCCCCTTTACAGAAAAGTAGCCCCAAAGAATGATGTTTCCACCTCCCATGCTTCACTGTTGGGATGGTGTTTTTGGGATTGTGGAGTAGAGTCTATTTTTGTCTCATCAAACCAATGACCTTCTCCCATTCCTCCTCTGGATCATCCAGATGATCATTGGCAAACTTCAGATGGGCCTGGACATGTGCTGGCTTGAGTAGGGGAACTTGCGTGCGCTGCAGGATTTTAATCCATGACAGTGTAGTGTGTTACTAATGGTTTTCTTTTGAGACTGTGGTCCTAGCTCTCTTCAGGTCATTGACCAGGTCCTGCCATTTAGTTCTGGACTGATTCCTCACCTTCCTCATGATCATTGATGCCCCACGAGGTGAGATCTTGCATGGGGCCCCAGACCGAGGGAGATTGACTGCCATCTTGAACTTCTTCCATTTTCAAATAATTGTGCCAACAGTTGTTGCCTTCTCACCAAGCTGCTTGTCTATTGTCCTGTAGCCCATCCCAGCCTTGTGCAGGTCTACAATTTTTCTCTCTTTTTTTTTTTTTTTTTTTCCAATAGATTTTTATTGAAAGTTTATACAGATACAAAAATATGTTTGCACAGTGCACAATTGTACCATAAAATAAAATAGAGTACAGTATAGACAGAAAATAAACCCTGAGAGTTATTGAGCGAGGCTTAACTACGTAAGCTATCCGGTGAAGACCAGGTAAACCTTAAGTTAAATAACTTGAATGAAACAACATCTTAATAGCTATAAAACCCTTGGTTCCGGAAATCCCATAAATGAACGGGGAGGTCGAGCCTCCTGGGCCCAGCACCCCTAATGGGAACTTGCTGTGCCGAGAACCCTGAGACCCCACCTAACCCAGGATCTAGAACCTATGTAACAACATCCTCTGGATTAAGTATCAGAAAATAAATGTCCCAAAACGAAGAACAATGAATTACCTTGGACAAAATATAACTAAACCGTTTGATCTAGATAAGACTATGAACAATCAGCTTACAGATCTGAGGCTTGAGGTTTATGATCTTATAGAGGGTTTAAACCTCATGTTGTACCTATAATAGGCCTGATAAGAAGCACTAAATCAGAGGTAAGATATATTCAAAAGTAAGAAGAGAGAAAGGAAAGAAAAAGGAAAAGAAAAGGGATCAGAGAAAAGGTAGCTATGAACGAAGCGGGTCTCTCTCACCCTACAGCAACATGGAGTCCCTGGTCAAGGTAGACACTTAGAGGTATATTTGATCCAAGGATCCCATATCGCTGTATGTTTGTCTACCGTATTAAGGAAGATGCTTACTGTTTTTTCCTGTACCATGATCCAATAAATTTTTCTTTTAACCAATCTAAGGGAAACCATCGTTTTTTCCAGGCCCTGGCAATAGTGAGTTTAGTTCCGACTAGAATAAATCTAATGAGTTGTTGAGTTAATTTAGGGACCCCCTGCAAGGGGAAATTGAGTAAAACTATTTGAGGCGTTTTGTGAATGGGGAAGGTTGTGATCTTCCGTATAATGTGGAAAACCTTATTCCATATATTCCTGATTTTCTGACAATCCCACCAGATATGTAACATAGAACCTATATGACCACAATTACGGAAACAAAGGGAAGAGGCATTCGGATAAATTTTAGCCAGTCTGAGAGGAACCATGTACCATTTCATAAGAATCTTTAAGTTAGCTTCTATGAGAGTCGCATTCAGAAAGCCTTTGAAGGCCGTAAGAGACGCCTTATGCCAATCCCCTAAGGACCATTGTTGTTGTAGATCTGTTTCCCATTCTCGCATGAAAAGTGTTTTACCCTCTGCCCTGGTAAGAGCGCGATAGATCACCGATATCCCTCCCTTCTGCTCCATGGCTTGACCACACCAAAGTTCGTATTCAGTGATAGAAAGAGGGGGTCAGCAGAAAGCCCCAAAGACTTTAGAAAATGGTAAATTTGGTGAAATCGGAATTTTTCAGTTTCGGGCAGGTGAAGCTTTTTAATATAATGTTCTAAAGAGAAAGGACCTGAGGGTGAAATAAAGTGGCCAATCCTATATAACCCTTTATCTAGCCACCAACGGAAGGCCATAATATCCTGCCCTGGAAGAAAGAGGGGATTCCTGAATATGTGGCAAAGTGGTTTCCAGTGGGAGGTAATAAATCGATTATTTTTCAAAGAGTCCCAAAGGGGCGATGGAGTGGGAGAGAGTAGGTGCCATAACGGCCGGTCTGGACTTAGGCGCGCTCCATAGCAGGTAATCCAAAGTATGGTTAGGGACCGCCTGTCTCTCCATGTGAACCCAATCTAACTGGGATGTTTTAAGGTATATAGTAGACAGTTGGGAGAGTTGCGCCGCCTGGTAATAATAAAGGATGTTTGGGACCCCCAGACCGCCTTGATTTTTATTACGGAAAAGCGTTTCTTTAGAGATTCTATGACCCTTGGAACCCCAAATAAATTTAATGATTCTGGACTGAAAACTACGAATACGGTCCTTAGGGACAGGGATAGGTAATGACCGAAAGAGATACAAAATTCGTGGAAGAAGTGTCATTTTAACCAAATTTACTCTGCCTATCCAGGATAACTTAAGGGTATCCCAGAAGGCCAGATCTTCCTCTAGCTTTCGGAATGTTGGGGGGAAATTAGCTGAATACAATTTGTCAATGGAAGCTGTCAGGTGTATCGATTCCGACCAGTCAAAGCGGAAGTTATGTTTAAGTTGTGAAACAAGTATAGATGGAAGGTTGATATTAATCACCAAGGACTTGGCATAATTGACCCTTAGCCCAGAGATTCCGCCAAAATCATTAAGGAGTTTGCATATTACTGGGAGCGAGGTGGTCGGAGAGGAAATAAAAAGCAGAACATCATCAGCAAATAGAGCACACTTGTGTATCTTCGATCCACATCTTATACCCTTAATGTCAGGGTTCGCTCTAATTTGATATAGCAAGTGTTTTAATGACCATGGCGAAAATCAATGGAGATAAGGGGCACCCCTGCCTTGTGCCCCTAAGGATCGAGAAGGGGCTCGAATAATATCCCTGCATCTTTATTCGTGCCTCTGGATTCGAGTAAAGTGCGTGAATGACGTTCCTGAAGGATTGTCCAAATCCCCACTTTTCCAGTGTGGGGAACAGGAAGGACCAGGATACTGAGTCGAACGCCTTCATTAGATCCAGTGAGAGGAGGCACCCCTGTTGAGGGGGACCCCCATCCCACTTGGACTGCAACAGTGAAATTATGTCCACGGCCCTCCTTATTTGATCAGGGCCTTGTCTCCCCGGGATAAAGCCCACTTGGTCAGCATGTACGTATAGGCTAATGAAGTTAGATAGTCGATTAGCCAAAAGTTTTTAGTTAAGATTTTAAGATCGTTGTTGATCAAAGATATGGGTCTATAATTAGACACACAACTGGGGTCCTTCCCAGGTTTGGGAATTACCGTGACAAAAGCTGAATTTAAGGCTTTATCCAGAGGAGAGCCAGATCTGAGGTGATTAAAGAAGCGAGCTAGATATGGGGCTAGAGTTTGCGAAAAATGTTTATAGTAAGGTACCGAGAATCCGCCGGGCCCCGGTGCCGAATTTGACTTAAGATCCTTAATGACCCCTTCTATTTCTTCTGCAGAAATTGGAGCTTCCAATTCGTCCCTATGGTGATCCTTCAGTGTGGGGATTTGAATTGACTGTAAGAATGAATGAATAGCGTCGGAATGCGAGCCACTATCTGTATTGCCATAGAGGGAGAGATAAAAGTCATGAAATGCATCCAAAATTTTTGGGGGATTCTGGGATAGTGAACCATCATTCATTCTGATTTTGGGAAGTGAAAACAGTTTGGTTTTAGGGGTAAGACTTCTAGCAAGTCAGGTACCAAGACTATTGTTATGTTGGTAAAAGCGTCCCCCCTCCCATCTGAGGTCTTTTTCTGCTACCACAGTAAGTGCAAGATTTAATGCATTACGGGCCACATCTAGTCTGTCTGTTGAGAGTTGTGTGGGGTTAGCTTTATGACTTTTGCTTAGGGAAGAAAATTCCCTTTCAAGTTTGTGTATTTCTGCCTTATGAGCCTTACGTAACCTGGTAGATAGTTGAATGAGGACTCCCCTTATGGTGGCCTTATGAGCTGCCCATAGCGTTGAGGGGGAAATGTCTTCCACATCATTGAGGCGGAAGTAATCCTGGATATGTCGTTCTATTTCCGTAACGTGTACAGGGTTGCTGAGAATGGTGGCATTTAGGCACCAGTGAAACTCGGATCGAGGGATCGAACCTCCCTGAATGGAGAGAAGGACCATGGAATGGTCCGAGCAAGCAGAGTCCCTAATGGTTGACCGATGCACTAGTGGGATATGTTGTTGGAGGATAAAGAAATGATCAATTCTTGCAAAGGTTTGGTGAGGACTAGAGTAATGAGTATAATCCCGAACCCTGGGATTAAGTTCCCTCCAGGCATCGATCAAGCCATAGTGATATAAATGTCTGGCTACCTTAAGGTTCTGCTTAGTCGGACGAACCCTATCCCTTCCGGGGGGACGTGATTTGTCCACCCCAGAGTCAAAAGCTAAATTAGAATCTCCGCCGTGTATGACTATTCCTTCCGTCAGTGGAGATAAGGTACTAAGCATGGATTGGAAAAACTGTGCTTGCCACTTGTTGGGAGCATAATATGAGATAAGAGAGTAAATTTGTTCATCTATAATAATTTTAAGGAGAATAAATCTACCCCCTGGGTCTCTAAATTCGGAAACCAAAGAAAATTGAACCCTTCCTGAAATAAAAAGACCTACCCCCTTGGTTTTGTTGTTAGAATTAGCTAAGTAAAATTTAGGAAATTTGGCGTGAATGAAAGAGGGTTGATAAGATTTCGGGAAATGTGTTTCTTGAAGAAAAAGGATATCAATTTTTAGGGTGTGACAATGCTGGAAAATCTTTTTACGTTTGATTGGGGAATTAAGACCTTGAACATTATGGGAGGCTAGTCGCAGTATTGGTTTGTGGTGGGGTGTGTTAGCCATGGAGCAGAAAGGCACAGAAGGTAGGGATACCCTGAGGACCTACCTTGTTACCAGCTGCAGACTGCGAGATACCGGAAAGGACATCCAGGCTTCAATACAAGCAGCAAGGGAGAGCGAGACCGCTTCATAAGCTATATTAGGGAGAGAAAGGAGGAAAAAGAAGAAAATGAAACAGACAAGAGAGAAATACATAGAAGAAAAATGTTTCCCAGGTGGGGGATAATATCGGATCCACCCACCAAAGGAAATCAACATTACTATCCTCACAAAGGAGGAGTCGTCCAGACTAGATGAGACAGGCCCCTCAGGGACTATCCCACCCAGAGAGGAAAGAGTGCTCAGGAGGAATGTCCCAGCCCCCACAGCACCAACCTAAAAGCAATCAGTTTATAACTAATAGATAAAACTGAACACCTGTAGCACACCATAAATAATGGCTATGATATATGACTTGCACAAAAAAAAAAGGGGGGGGGGGAAATGGGGGGGGGGGGAAGGTGTTATAAGGGGGGTAAAATGAGAGCGAAAAATTAGCAAAGGGTCCTGAGGCCAAAGAACCTAAAAGGTCCAGACTCAAAAAAAGACTCCCACAGAAAAAATAAATTTTTGGACCAAAAATAGGACTGTCTCAGTTTCATGGAGGAAGACCATCTTTAGCTTTCTTGTGCTTGGGGGAGATCCAGAGTGAGGTGAGAGGGCTGGTTGGTGGCGGTCGTTTGGACATCCCAGACGAAGTGGCCTGCATGGGGGATGGTGGATCCGAAGGGATGAGGCCTAGCTTGCGGAGCAGCAGTTCTCCCTCATGGAGTGAGGTGAAGCAGAAAGGTTTACCATTAAAGTCAAATTTCAAGCCGAATGGGAATAACCACCAGTACTTAATATTCTTCTGAGTCAGGATCGTCAGCAAAGGTTTGAAGGATCGCCTTTTTTGGATGGTGAAGGGAGAAATGTCTGCGTATAGTTGTATCTGGTGACCCATAATTTGAAGTTGGGGTGATGACCGAGCTCTCTTCATCACCTCTTCCTTGACGCTGAAGTAGTGCGGTTTAACCACTATATCGCGTGGGAGACCATCTTGGCGGGGGGGACCCAGGGCTCTGTGAGCGAAGGTTCCAGCTCCATTCTGTGTGTTCTGATGTCAGGGATGAGGGTCTTTATTAGTGAATGGACAGCTTCATGTACATCTGTTACCGACTCAGGAAGCCCCATGATGCGGAAATTGAGTCTGCAGGATCTATTTTCCAAATAGTCGATTTTGGCATAAGCCCCCTCAAGTTGATCGTGCAGTTCCTGGAAACGATCGGAATTCTGATTTACTCGATCGATCGTGGCATCCATTTTAAGTTCAATACTTTCAATGCGGGAGCCCAGCATATGGAGATCAGATTTTATATCAGAGGTAATTCTAGACGCCGTCTGTGCTAGCCCCCTGTCAAGCAGCTCAGCAAATTTGGAAAACATAAGAGACATGTCCTGTGGCTGAGGGGACTGGGATGGCTGAGGGATGAGCTGTGCTGCGTCTATGAAAGCACCGGCATGCTGTGAAATGTGATCCCCCTTCAGGAGATAGGCCCTGGATGTCCTCCAGTGTATGCTGTATTAATGATATTGTGGTGGCAGGGGACTGGGGACCTCCCTGGAGTTGTTGGGAGAGACCCCCTCCACATACCTCTTCGTGGAGTCTGTCCCGCCAGGGAGAAGAGCCTGCTGATCCAGTGAGGGCCTCGTGAGGCGGCCGTTCCGCCACCATCTTAGAAATTTCGTCCGCTCCGGGGAGGCTTGCGAGACGGGTGCTCAGCCCTCTCCTTGCCTTCCCTTTTGGCATCCGCTAGTGCCCCTGTGTCGTCGGGTACCTCCGCTACTTGTGGCGCTGTGTATTTCCGCGGTGTTCAGCCGCTAAGTGAGCGGCAAGACTGGGACGTTGCGGAGCCCTGTGTTCAGGCGACCATCACAGGGCGCCGCGCATGCGTACTCCAGGTCTACAATTTTATCCCTGATGTCCTTACACAACTCTCCGGTCTTGACCATTGTGGAGAGGTTGGAGTCTGTTTGTTTGAGTCTGTGGACAGGTGTCTTTTTAAACGGTGCAAGTAATACAGGCAATGAGTGGAGAACAGGAGGGCTTCTTACAGAAAAAAATAACAGATCTGTGAGAGCCAGAATTCTTACTGGTTGGTAGGTGATCAAATACTTATGTCATGCAATAAAATGCAAATTAAGTATTTAAAAATCATACAATGGGGTTTTCTGGATTTTTGTTTTAGATTCTGTCTCTCAGTTGGAGAGTACCTATGATAAAAAATTACAGCCCTCCACATGCTTATGAAAGTAGTAAAACCTGCTAAATCTGCAGTGTATCAAATACTTATTCTCCCCACTCTATGTATGGTCACGTGACTACCATGGGTCTCCTCAAGGTGGCAGCTCAGTGCTTGTTTCTCTTGCAGCTGAATGCTACTGCATCACCCTATTAAGTAGGAAACAGAGACATTAGAACAAATTTCGATCCATGTATGAGCAGGCTGATTGTACACAAGTCGATCTATCCACTGACTTGTGTACAGCCACCCTGTTGCGATTTTCCCAAATGATCAGTTAGGGTTGCCCCCTGTCCAGGATTCACCTGGACAGTTCGGGTTTGGGTTCATGTGTCCGGGTTTCAGACTGTCTGAAACCCGGACACATTATTTAGACTGGACTATGGCTTTTCAGCAGGATTACTGGCAGTGGTTGTCTCAGCTGAGAGTGTCTGTTACACTCTTTCACAGCCCCTAAAGCCAGCACTAACAAACCACCCCCCCCCCCCAAACACATACAGATGGAAGAGGAGAGAGGGCTCGATCTGCACCTCTTCCACCCCACCCTTACCCCTCTGTGTCTGCCCACACTTCAATCCCCGGCGCTGTGCCTCAGAAAGGGAAAGTGGTAGCCGGAAATTTTAAGTCCAGCAGCCTCAGATCCATCTGGTGCTGACTGCTAAGGGGTGAGTGGGCTCACCATCCATCCATCCCTGTCTGTGACTGAAGTCTCCCCCCTTCTCTCTCTTGCCTCTGAGTAAGTACAGTAAGGCAAATTAGGGTTCTCAGAGCACCCCTTACATCAGAGTTCCCCTTTACACCAGCGGCCGTAGTGTTTCCCCTTACATCAGAGTCCTCTTCATACATCAGAGTTCTCAGTGTTCAACCTTAAATCAGGGTTCCCAGTGCATCCCTTATGTTAGAAGCCCCAGAGGTCTGCCTTACATCAGAGTCTGCAGAGTCCCCCCTTACAGTGAAAGGGAACTTTGCGAGCTCAGATGTAAAAGGGGAAATCTGTTGACTCTGATGTAAAGGGGGACTCTTGTTATTAACTTCATATGATTAGAAATGTTATTTAGTAGCAAAATATATGTAGAGTTTATACAAAAAATTGCTGTGCACCACAAAAGTGTTCGGGTTTGACTTGTAGAAAAGGTGGCAACCCTATGATCAGTGCTGCTGGCTAGAGCCGGTGTTCTGCCGAGAAGTGTCCCCCCATCGGATAGTGTCTGTCCCGTACTGCACAGGTGCAGCTCTTGTGCAGTACGGAGAACAAGGAGACGCCGAAAGTCTCCAAAGATGAACAGCGCCTGTGCACTTACTAGTACCTTCTACCCTGAGGCCAGGTTCAAGCCCCCCCACCCAAGTGGACATAGATGATGTAAAACAGCACTTTGTAACAGGGTCCCTCGCAGGCTTGCTTCGGTCGTCAAGCTTCGGGCACGGCCTCGCTACGCTCGGCATATTTTTATTCTAACTCTATGTCCACTTGGATGGTGGTGCTTGAACCTGGACAGAGGGCAGAAGGTACTATTAGGTGCGCAGGCGCCGTTTATCTTCGGAGACTTTCGGCGTCTCCTTGTCCTCCATACTGCACAAGCGCAGTACAGGGCGGACACTATCCAATGGGGGACAGTATTCGACAAGACACCGGCAACATTGATAATTGTACTCTGATAGCAGGGAATGTCCCCACTGTCAGAATACAATACCACAACGGAAAGGATTCCCCCATCCACCTCGAATGTGAATGGGGGAATTTGACAATTTTTTTTTTTTTCATTGAACAAAAAAAAAAAACGTGTATGAATCATGTATGGCCAGCTTTATATGAATAAGAAGGCCTTCACTGAAATCAGAAAAGTAGAACTAAACTGTTCATGGGATTGCTCAGTTCTTAGCCTTAGGCTTCACGCACACGAGGCGTTAGGAAAAATTAGCTGCAAAGCCACTCTCAAAGGCAGGAAAAAGCAGCTGTAAAAATGCACTTTTAGTAACTCGATGGTTCCCTATGAGAGCCGTCTTTGATCCAACTTTCAGCCCATTGATTTGAATAGAAGTCGCATCCAAGTTGGATCATCATGATCTGATTTGTGGTGCGACTTGTGCTCTGAGAATCTTGAAGCCTCATGCAAAAATGTAAAAAAAAAAAAAATGGTGTGGGGTCCACCTCCGAAGACCCTTGTCAGAGCATGCAGCCCAACAGGTCAGAAAAGGTGGGGACAAGCAAGGAATGGAATGGGGGGTGTGGGAGCTTTTGGTAGGGGGGGATCTGCGCCCCCCTACCCCAAAACATGGCCCTCAACATAGGGCGGGTGCTTTGGGGTCCCCCCCAAAGCACCTTCTCGCCCTTTTGATGGGAACAAAGACCTCTTCCCGACAACCCTGGGCGATGGTTGTGGGGGTCTGTGAGCAGGGGGCTTATCTGAATCTGGAGGCCCTCTTTAACAAGCTCCCCCAATGTGAATGAGTATAGGGGTACCCCTACCTATTCACCCTAAAAAGACAGTGTAGTGTACATAAAAACAAGAGACAGTCCTTTATTAAAAATCTTTCTCTAATCTTTCCCCCATTCACGTAGTAGGGGGCCAGGATCTGGGGGCCCTCTTGTTAAAGGTGGCCTCCAGATTCCGATAAGCCCCCTACCTGCACAACCCCGCAACCAACGCCCAGGGTTGTCGGGAAGAGGCTCTTGTCTCCATCAACATGGGAACAAAGTGCTTTTGGGTGAGGGGTGCAGAGACCCCCACCCCAAAGCACCCACACCCCCCATGTTGAGGGCGTGTAGCCTAGTATGATCCAGGAGGGGGGCGCTCCCTTACCCCTCCCCCTCTTTCCTGACTAGCTGGGCTGCATACTCAAATAAGGGTCTGGTATGGATTTTGAAGGGGGACCCCACGCCGAAAAAAAAAAAAAAGGCATGGGGTCCCCCTCCAAAATCCATACCATAGGGGTACAGTGGGGGGCATGCAGTGTTTTTTTTAATTTATTTTTTGATTTTGGCGTTGGGTTCCCCTACAAGATCCTCAGAGCACAATGGGTACAGCTTCTATTCAAATCAATGGGCTGAAATTCTGATCAGTTAAGACTTTCATAGGAAACAGATGATTTTGATGCTCAACATGGCTAAATGCTGTATCTTAACGTTTACACGCAGTTACAAGCATTTGGCGTTTTGAAATGCCGGTAAACTACTGTCCTGAACACGATTTATCTGCTTCCAAAAAAACGTCAGTAAACTCAACTGCCTCTAAAATACTATAAATGACTGAGTGTACATGTACACATAAGATAACATAGAGGAGAGTTCAGAGGCTGCTGAACTAAACACCCAACTGCTCCTAAACGTGAATTTAGTAGCTGCAGTGTACATGAAGCCTTGACTTGGCACTACTTGAGGTGAAGCAACACCCACTAATTCCCTACAATCATGGGTGTAGTGTCAAGGGTGACAGGGGTTGCTATGGCGACCTTGACCAGGGCTCCAGGGAGCCCGAGGCAGCATTTACTAGAGCAGATTACCTGTATTTTTCTCCTACAGCAGCTGGATGCTGGCTTCTCCTCTTTATCACCGAAATTCAGCTGTGGCAGGAGGAAAATGCCAGAAATCGACACATCCTGGAATCCAGTGCCGTATCAAGTTTTGGCCCTTGGCTCAGCTAACTTGCCTGACGTGGGTGCGGGTCCCAGGAAACCAACCACAGCTGCTCAGGGTCCAAAACACCGCAATATCCCCCTCCTCCCCAAGTCAAGGAGATACTGGCTGCCGGGCACCCCATAAGAGATGCAAGGTAATTGTCCCAGGTGCCCACGCATCTGCCCCCCTTCCAGACACCTGACAGAACATCGGCTGCCCTACTGTCACTGTCCACAGACCTACTGACACCGTCCACTGCTGTAATGACACTGTTCACATAGCATCCACTGCCCTACTGGCTTAGAATGTCCACTTTTAATGTAGGCTTTTACAGTGACATTTCTTTTATTATATTTTTCTAAGCTTTTCTTACTATTTATTTAGGCCTTCCTAGTAATGGCGCAGAACTCTGGTGATGTTTGATCTCTTTCATGTTGTTCAGCTGAATCTCCACCTCTGTTGCCTACCCTTGCTTTAACCACTTGGTGCATGGGAGTATCTTGGCATGTGGTGGAAGCAGCAGGTCGTAGTGGGGGGGTGCGGTACTGCTGGGCACGGATATGTGGCACTGGGGTGCAGCACCTTTGTTGAGGCAGACTGTGGGCACTGCTGGGTGGCACTGTGGGCACTGCTGGGTGGCGAGGAATAATAGCCGATTACCGGCTCCGTTCTATCACATGATCAGCTGTCATTGGCTGACAGCAGATCACGTGATAAGGGGTCGGGATCGACCCCTTGCACGGATCGGTGATCAGGCGAGTCTCGTAGACTCGCCGATCACAGAGCGCGCCGCGCACGCCCCTCAGGGGGCACGCAGGACGCTCGTGCACGGGACTACATCAATAGACGGAAAAGGAGATCCGCGCTGTAGCCATCATTCGGCAATAGCGCGGATCTCAAGTGGTTAAAGTGCGGTATAAACTGTATGTAGCTGAGGCTACATACTGCACTGTGTTCTGGGTTAGAGCCGAGACTTTCTGTCTCATACTCGAAACAAAGTAGAGTCTATCTGATTAGCGCTCAGCCATTCAGAGAAAGAGATGTATTCTAGCAATTGATAGAAAGCTTCCTCTGATTGGCTGAGTCAGAGAGGTGGGCTGATGACGTCATATCTCTGACTGTATATGTTGCTAGAATACATTGCTTTCTCTGCATGGCTGTGCACTGATCAGATAGACTCTACTGTGTCTTGGGTGTGAGTGAAGTGAAGTCTCATCTCGAGCTCGGAACGCAGTGTAGTATGCTCTTTGTAGCCTCAGCCATATTCAGTTTATACCGCACATCCAGCAGCCTCACATGTTAGTGAGGGACATAGTTCATTTGGGCCAGCTGGGTCCAAACAAAATATGTAAAGTGAATCAAAAGCTGGAGTTCAGTTTTAAAAATGTAACCAAAGGCAAAACCTTTTTTTGTTTTGGATTGAGTGGAGAGGGATTAGAACACCTGTCAGGCTTTATTGCTGTCTATGCTCCCATTAAGGAGGTTCACGCCCACTATCTGTCCTGTTTACCGTCATCCGTGACAGTAAAAAAGAATCCAGATTTTTGGTATACATCAGAGCAGTAATGCAGGGGAAATCCTCCAGTGGGGACATGCCAGGATTCCCTCGCTTTGGAGGGATTTCTTCTCACTTCCTGTTTTTATCTATGGGACAGGAAGTGAGGGGAAATCTCCCCAATGGGACACAGATGTAAAAAAAAAAAAAAAAAAACTGACTGCGATTATAATCCTCATTTACTCTATCCAAAAAAAAATGAATTCCTGCCTTTAGTTACACTTTAAATCTGCCCTGCAGCCATCTTTGGTGTCAGCGCGACTAGGCATTGATGACTTAGCAGAACTGCTTTTAGTTCTGCTGGCTGAGTTGCATGCTTTGTAGTGGCATGTTTCTCACAGGCAAAAAGTAGAACAAATGAGAGCTGGAAATTGTGCACACCCTGATTTAAATACAGTACATTGGTTACAATATGTAAAGAATGAAACTGAAATGAGTGGGAGTAAACACATAAGGTAGAAACTTCTGGGAGCACAGACACACATAGTAGGTTCTACCAGTAAGGTCGCACATATTTAGATTAGTGGCACGAGTTCAAGCAAGTTTGTGATAGTAACAGGTGCATCATATACCATGAGGCACACCCTCTTTAAGTTCATGCCCGTAAGAAACAAGCTATGCCCGTGTGGTGTATTTTTCCACAGAAAAGGTGCCAACCCCAGAGGCTGGGAGTGTAGTGTGGTGGATAAGAGGCAGAGCTGATGAGGGGGTGAAGAGTGTAGTGTAGATGGTATAAATTCAGGAGCTGCAGATGTTTGTCTTTATTAAAGGAACTACAGTATATGATGTATTTGTAACTCCGAGAACAGGGAAGCATGTTAAGCAAATTGTAAAAACAGCCTTTACTAGTGAGCGTGCACCAGTGACTACTGCTTGACCTTGGCTTTCCCTATTCCCAAAGTAACCATTGGGAAGGAACATTCTCCTCCATAGTCACATGAGAGGTGGCGGAGCAGTGGGAGGTACAACAGAGCCAATAAAAATAATAATAATAAAAATAACAGCATGGCACTGACTTCTGACTGGTATAAGTAAAGAGCAACAGGAATGACTTGAGTATGCGGTGGGTCTGGAGCTCTGTCTCCATCCCACATTACAACCAAAAGAGAATGTACAGTATAACTCAATTGTCAGGCCTAATTCTCAATAAAATTCTGCTGGCTCATTCATCCATTAAATCCCAAAAGTAAAGAAATACATTAGCTGCGAGGTCTGCACAGGAATCCAGCACAGACTGGTATTATGTAGGTTTTCATACCCCATCAAGCGCCATCCTAATTCCTTATTTTATAGTAGGAATGTTGGTAATCCTACACGAACCCCTGACACAAGGTGGGCCATAGAAATGTCCCTGGTTTTTGGAACTGACCAGCTTCACTAATATAAATCTTCATTATCTGTCAAAAAAAGTTTAAAATGTAATAATAAAATCTAACAATTTAGGATGGCATTCATTGAAAAGCAGTTATTTGAGAGAAATTGTCATGACTAGGCATTCCTCTTGTTCTGTTATTTTGATGCTGAGGTGCACAGTCAGAAGTTGGGCAAGATTCCATGAAAACAGGCAGCTACAAACAACACAGCAACAACACTTCTGGTGACTTCTTAATTCCCCTGACCCTTAAATCCCAACTCTGAGCACAAGAAAATCTACCCTTGCAGCCCCCCACTGCAAGGGTTTGTTTTTGCCCAGCAGTAAAGGAATGTAAAGGGAAGGGTGAGTAGGCAGTCTCTAGCCCCCCCTTTCCCTCATGAGGTGGCGATGGGAAGGTTTTGAGCCCCCCCCTTGATTGGATTCAGTGGGGGGGGGGGGTGTAAGTGATGAGACAGGAGAAGTCAGCTGATTAGGAAGGTTCTGGAAGTACTGGAGTACTGGGGGGTCATTTTGTAACAAGTCAAACAAGGTCACCTGACCCCCCCCCCCAGAACATTCCAGAAGCTCTAGGAGAGGTCATGAGGGATTTTTGTCAGTCCCCAGAGGATTTTTAGGCGCACCTCACCCACCCTCCTTGTTTGTGGTGGGTCCTACCCACCTTCGGCACCTGTTTGTGTGGTGGGTCCTTTTTGTGCAGCCAGGTAGAAGATTGGTTTTATCTGAAAATAAAATGGACAGATCGAGCCTTAATGACTGGGCTGATGTGTTTGATTGTTTTAAAATATATATTTCTGGATCAAAAAAGTTATATTTTGTTGTTTAACCGGTTCCCTACCAGTGCACACCGATGTACGCCGGCAGAATGGCACGGGCAGGCATATTGGCTTACAGGTACGTCCAATCTTTAATGCCACCCTGCCATCGCGAGCGCGTTGCCGGGCGGGCTCACGTGCTGGTCGGGACCCCCGTGAATGTGGTCGCGGGTCCCGCGGACTCAATCGCCGCGGGCATACCTGCGATCGTCTCATGGGGCGGCTGAACGAGGAAATGCCGTTGTAAACAGCATTTCCCCGTTCTGCCTAGCAACTATTGACGCTGATCTCTGCTCCATGTGATTGGAGCAGAGATCAGTGTTCACTAAATTAAAGCCCAGCCCCCCACAGTTAGTAACACACCCCTAGGAACACTTAACCCCTACACTGCCACCCACAGGTTAACCCCTTCACTGCCAGTGTCATTTACACAGGAATCCCTGCATTTATATAGCGGTGATTGCTGTATAAATGACAATGGTCCCAAAAATGTGTCAAAAATGTCTGATGTGTCCGCCATAATGTTGCAGTCACAATAAAAATCGCTGATCGCCGCCATTACTAGTAAAAAAAAATATCAATAAAAATGCCATAAAACTATCCCCTATTTTGTAAACACTATAACTTTTGCGCAAACCAATCAATAATCACTTATTGCGATTTTATTTTTTATTTTTATTTTTTACCAAAAATATGTAGAAGAATACGTGTTGGCCAAAACTGAGGGGAAAAAAATGTTTTTTTTATATATTTTTGGGGGATATTTATTATAACAAAAAGTAAAAAACAATGCATTTTTTTCAAAATTGTTGCTTTTTTTGGTTTATAACGCAAAAAATAAAAACCGCAGGGGTGATCAAATACCACCAAAAGAAAGCTCTATTTGTGGGGAAAAAAAGGACGTCAATTTTTCTTTGGGAGCCATGTCGCACGACCGCGCAATTGGCAGTTAAAGCAACGCAGTGCCGAATTGCAAAAAGTGGTCTGGTCTTTGACCAGCAAAATGGTCCGGGGCTTAAGTGGTTAAAGTTGTGAAAACCAGTAAACCAGGCCATGGCCATTATTTATCCAATTTTACTGTCTTTTGTTATTATTGTCACGTCCGGAGGTTCAATTCTGCCTACCATCCCATAAGATGTAATACATCTCGCTCCAGCAAGGTCCCTCTGGTGATGTGACCAGTCTCAAGTCCACGATCGCACTCCTGCCTCCTCCATTATCGTCAACCTCCGTGCATTATAAGTAATGATGCTGAAGGACCGCCCACAGCCCTGAGCATCCTATGGGGAGAGAAAAGCATTTGAGCAGAGGTAAGGTAAATAATGCAGCCTTCTCATCTCCAGATATATCAAGCATTTAACCCATGCAGTGTGAAGGGGTGCCCACTGCAAGGCTTTTTATATTTCCAGTTGCTGAAAACTGTAGAGTCACACTCATTTGAATGCATGATTAGGGCACGCATCACTATTTTCACTTCTTTCCACAACTTTAAAGCCCTGATCGGTTTTAATTGTATCTTTATGATTGTTACAAATAAAAAAATGTTATACATCAGAATATCATACTGTGTTTACCTTTAATATCCCATGTGGATAATTGTTTGCTTGTGCAGATTATATTTAGGCCCCTTTCACACGGACGATCCGTTCAGGTCCGCCTGTCAGTTTTTCAGGCGGACCTGAACGGATGCTCCATAGAGGTCTATGGAGGCCCGGATGTCAGCGGTGACAAGTTTGCTGACATCCGACCCGCTCCGATCCGAAAAAGTGTGCCGGAGGAAAAAAGCTATTTTTCCATCCGTCATCGGATCGGGTGACGACGGACACTGTGGTCCGTCATCACCCGATCTTCCATAGTGGAGAGCGGCGCTGTGACAGGTCCGTCCCTGCGCAGTGTTCAGAGACGGACCTGTCATCTTCCTGCTCAGCAGAGATCGCTCTGGCGATCCCCGCTGAGCAAGCGGATATTCAGGGGCGGATCAGCACTTTTTCCGCCCCGTGTGAAAGGACTTTTAGGGATGTTGGTAAATCTTATCTTCTGCTGACACCCCTTGTGTAGTGTGTAGAGTCACACTCATAAATCTGAAGAAAATCCAAATAAGGGGTCAAATATAAATATTTCATAGGCAAGTCTGCACACTGATAATTTAAAGTGGTTGTAAACCCTCCCCCACAACTTTGTCCCATGTAAATCGGCATAAAAAACCCTAATGAACACTGCTTGTAGATATCTCCTTACTTGCTTAGTATTGTTGTAATCTTTTTTGTTCTGTAGAATGAAGTCACTGAGTATGGCCAGATCTCCCCTGATTTACGGCACACTCTCTATGTGCTTATCTATCTGTTATCAGGACTTCCTACGGCACAACACTGAACTCCCAGGAGACTGCAGAGTCATTCAGAGCTTCCTTCTACACACCATGTGACCTCACATACAGTGTAAACTTGGCCATTACCGCAGTCTTATCAGCTGAAGCTGATAAGTCTGACAAAGGCAAACATTAGACATCGGCAGCAGGGTTGCCATAGAAACATTGGATTGAGAAGGAGGCTTGGTTAACAGTGCACAAAGTTCTCAATGTAAGGGCGGAAATACACTCCACTGTAGACTCAGAAAACAATACTTAAGATGGCGCTGCCTAAGCCCTGGAAACAAGTTTTTTAAAGTTTCTTTAAACAGTAATATGCGATTTGGGCTGGATTACAGTGGCTATAGTCTGATAATTACTTATTATAATGGACTAAATGAAAAGAAGCATCAGAGTGTGAGAGTTTACTTCCTCTTTAAGACTAATTACTAAGAAACACAGAATAGTGACAGCATAAAAAGTCCAAGCAGACCATCCAGTCTATATTTTTTAAATTATAATTTTTGTGTAAGTATAGACCTTTGTTTCTCCCAAACGTTCTAATTCACTGCTTAAACTTAAAGTGGTTGTAAACCCTTACAAACCACTTTGACATACAGGTAAGCCTAGATTAAGGCTTACCTGTAGGTCCAAGAAATATCTCATAAACCTACACGGTTTAGGAGATATTTGCCGGTAGACAGCGGCGCGCAGGCGCACTGAGCGTGCCGCAGTTAACGGCGATATGACGCGAGTGGCGGCTCCCATGCGCATGCTCGGGAGTGACGTCATCGTGGCTCCGTCGAATGACAGCACTGGAGCAGCGAGACCCACCAAGAAGATGGAGGCTCCGTACACATTTTTAAAACAAAAAAACGCCTCAGCCAAAAACTGCTGATAACTGCCTATGTGTGCATGGACACATAGGGTAACCTGATGGGGAGTTTATTAACTGTAGAAAAAAACATCAGAAGCCAAAAAACAGCTGCTGTAAAAATGTCCAAAAACGTCCAGTTTGCATAGTGACCGTTTCTCCTTTTAATATGCAGAAAACATAACTATATTTCATTGTTGTCAACATGTTGTAACACATCCAAGACAGTATTATATGGGCTTTAGAAAATTGAAAAACGAATGTGCATACCAAAATGAATAACAATAATCCAAGGAGTGGCAGCCAACATTAAAAATTGACCCCACCAAACAGAGTTAAATATAATGAAATAAATGTAAATGTGGCACTCTCAAAGTGCAAAAATAAACTGGTTATCATCTCTTACCATGTACAAACTAGGGCTTTTTTTAAAAGCTGAATTCCAGGAATTCAGCTCCTTTGTAAAAAGTGAAGGCATACTATGAGTTAGGCCCATTTACATCTGTCAGGTTTATCTCTTTGCCAGGATAATCGGGCCGTGAGAGGAAAGTTAGGTGAGAACACTGCTATGTCTCCCCAAAAAGAAATTCAAAGTCAGCAGCTACAGTTACTGTGGCTGCTGACTTTTAATATATGGACACTTACCTGCTGCTGGATCCAGCACTGCCCCCCCCCCCCCCCCCCCCCAAGGGGAAAATATCAGTGAAGACTTGTGGCTTCAAAGTTGATTTCCAACTGCACATGGCCGAGCTGCACTTTATGATTCGTCCCGCAATCTTCTAGGACCTGTGATGTGTCCCAGAAGGCTGCGGGGAAAAGAGGGGAGGACGAACTCCCTCTCAGATCTCAGCGATCTGACCAAAAGTAGGGGAGAGGGTAACCGCTTGTTCCCCACAAAAAAAGTCCCAAATGTAAAAGGGGGGAGGGGGGTTTGAGTAGGAGGAAGTTCGGAACTTCACTTTTAGGGTGAAATTCTGCTTTAAGTCTAAATCTAAGGGGGTTGGCAGATTGAAGCCTTTTTTAAAGTACATTTGTCTTTTAAAGTTAAGTTATTTTTAACTCCTGAGCCATTCTCAAACAATTTTTAAAATGATATAAGCATTAAGGTAAAAGGCATGTGCATCCACAAATAGAAACATAGTACCAGCCATCATCATAGCCATGTTCTGGCTGTATTTGAATATTTAATCATATAAAATGAATCTCAGAGGAAAATCAAATATAAATGACTATCAGAGGCACTTTTGTAAATGCAATTCAGGCCATGCATGATGATGGAAGATCCATTAACTGCCCATTCTCTAACACTGGCTGAGAACTCTTAGCAACTGTAAATTTCTGCCTTCTCATCTGAACAGAATAATTTTACTCTCAAATATCAGAAATGTTCTAGTATTTGTCCACTCTCATTATTTCAAGTGGTCACTTTTCCTATTTTTTTTAAAATCCAAATTCTATTATATAGTCAAACATTTCTACAGTGTTTACATTTAAAGGCAGACTATAGATTTTTTGCAAATCTCTTTTTTTATTTATATTTTTATATAATATATATATATATATATATATATATATATATATATATATATATATATATATATATAGAAATTGTGGACTTTATTAAGATACACTTGAATGAAAACACGAAGGAACGTTGCCTTTTGAGTAATTATTGCACAAAAATATTAATAGATGTAATAGCATACTGTGGAAAAATAAATACCCCGGTCTCAGAAGCTGGTATTTCCCATTTTAGTAGAAAATAATTATTGTAGGGTTTTTGCATACGTGTATCTGACATTGACTCTGTGAAACTTTGAATACTTTGACCACCACTCCATGCAGAATTCCTTCAGTTGCAATATACTTGTGGGTTTCCTTGCATGGACTGCACATTTGAAATCCTCTGCAATCCTCTTTGGGTGCTCCTTGAGGTACCTGGTTCTGACCCGTGTTCACTTCAGGCACTCCTATGGCTCCCCAGGAATCTACGCCCTCCCTCTCTAAGCCCCATGCTGCTTCATGGTCTGCAGGTGTGGGACTCAGTTCGATCGGTTAACAATTTGATGTCCCCCTTCCTACCCCTACTCCCCATCACCCATAACCCTCTTTTCCTTCCCGGTCATGTGGAGCCCCAGGCATTCTCCTGGTGGTCTTCGCATGGCTACCCACAAGTTCAAAATTTTCTATCTTCACGTTCTTTCCCCTCCTGGGAGAGTATCAGGGAAGCGCAGGGGGCGCCGGTCACGGAGCATTATCACTTTATCCAATTAAAGCACTGGATTGGAGCATTACGCCGCACGTCCACCTATCCCTTCCAAAAAACTTTTTTTGAACATACATGCCATCACTCCCCAGGGTCCCCGGGCCTCATCTCGGCCATTTATGCCTCCCTGAATGGTCGCCCACCATCAGCACCCCTTTCTTATATGACTCAATGGGAAAAGGACCTTCAGGCCCCAGTAGACCCTGAGGATTGGAACAGAGCCTGGCACACGGTCGCCAAATGCTCGTTCAACACAAATACCTTAGAGGCCGCATATAAAGTAATGTTCCGATGGTATTGGGTGCCTGCCCGCACGGCTCGGGCATTCCCTGGGAGTACTGACAGATGCTTCCGCAACTGTGGTCAGCGAGGTGATGTCATGCACACATGGTGGGCTTGCCCAAGGTTGGTGGGGTTCTGGTCTAGGATCTTTGGTTTACTGCAGACACTCTTTCATCTAACGTTTCGAAGGGACGCTAGGCTAGCTCTCCTACTCTGCCCGGTTCCTGGCCTGCGCGGCCCTCAACAGAAGCTGGCTGCCTATCTATTTATAGCGGCCAAGCGGACCATTGCCCAAGCCTGGAAGTCACAACGGGTAGATTTTCAAGGGGTTAAGACACGTATGACTGCTATGTTACTTCAAGAACGTATGTCCAGTATTGTCCATGATTCTCATGCTAAATTTCTGAAGATCTGGGAGCCGTGGATCTCTTATGAGTTCCCCATGCTCCAAGCGGCATGCCTGGGCTTGGTCTGAATTCTCCTGGCGGGGCGTCCGAGTCCGAGCCCGAGCTTTCCCCCCTTCCTTTTCTCCCCCCCCCCTTCTTTCTTTTCTGTCTTCTCTTTCTCCCTACCCTTCTTTCTTCTGTTCCTTATTTCTCTTCTCTCTCATTAGTAATCTCTCCCATTGCTAATTAAAAACTGCTACCTCCCATGGACGGGGGTGGCAGGAACAGGGCTTACTCGCAGAACATGATTAAGAGACGAGTTGTTTGACACTGAATCAGTCTAGATTCCATTTTTTGCTCATCTCCCTTTATTATCCTGAGTTTATTAGAAATATATTGTGATGGTTAGCCCTTTGGATTTATATTCGTGATTAGTGGCCCCTGCGAGGGCTCACAAGGAGATGATTATGCTCTTTTGTTTATTACTGTTTATTCAAAAATTCACAATAAACATATTGAAACAGAAATCCTCTGCAATATTTCAATGGTATTGTAAACAGGGCTTCAACTAGTCAGTCCATTACCATCCATTCCTTGGTGGATTTGCCAGTGTGCTTATTGTCTGGTTCAACTTTAACTTTGACAGATGGCTTTACATTTTTAATAACACACTTATGATGCAGACTTTATAGTTGACTAGCTGATGTCAAGTTTCCCAGGCCCTGACAAAGCATAGAAACCCCAAATTATAACATTTCCCCCCACCACGCTTCCCAGTTGTATATGAGGTTCTTCTTCTGAATGTTGTCATTGGTTTGCACTAAACTTGTCTACTTTTAAAGAACTTTATCTTTGATTCATCAGTCCATGGCACATTGTTCCAGAAGGCCTGTTTTTTGCCTATGTGTTCAATGGCAAAGTGTTGTCTTGCTCTAATGTACTTTTTTTGGCAGCAAATTTGCAGGTTAAATTTGTTTCAAAATGTAGATGCATGCACTTTGACATCAATTGTTACAAGAGATCCCTGCCGAAATTGCAATGAAATTATAGCATTCTTTTTTCAATTCAACCGGCTTTTATTGGTATATTCAATAAAGTATACAGTAAGAACATTATCACAGTAAATGTCAATGAGGGTGACAATAATTACAGCATGAGGCATGGAAGAAGATCCCATTATAGGGAGGAGATTGCAATTAGAAATAGGGGGTTTACAGTGCAGGGTAATACGACAGAAAATATGTAAATATAGCACATATGGCACAGCAAATAATCATCCCTCTAATGGTTCCCACTCCACTGAGAGTGATATTAGGAGCTCAACAATTTGTATGTTATATATATATATATATATATATATATATATATATATATATATATATATATATATATATATATATATATATATATATATATATATATATATATATATATATATATATATATATATATATATATATTGTAGACATGTCACTGGAGAAGTGGTTGAGGGGGTGTACATCTCACCTAGGTTGCTACACAGTGTGAGATGGTAAGTCCAGGGTGGATCAGTTTCTCAGCAGCAATATGCTGCTGAGTTGTTATTTAATCTTGCCGGGCCTGGGTTTATATGGAATGGCAGGTAGGTTTGGTAGAGGGACCTGTCATTCCACACCCCCCATCCCTCGATCCAGTTCTGGGTTTTGGATCAGGTGAGCTTTGATCCTAATTAGCCTGGGAAGGTAAAGGCTCTGCGGGCCTGCAGGTGTTCGCTCTCAGCCAGGGAAATGAACAGTCTGTGTGTTGGAGGAAGCTGCAAGCACAGCCACTGCTGGAGTTAAAACCCACCCTGCGATATCCAGGCGAAAGACGCTGTGTTTATAAGTGTCAGATAGGTGAGAAGAACCTGTTAGTAAGCGCCCAGCCGGGCTAGGTTGTTTTCTTTTTTTTGTTATTATTTTGTTCCTGTTATACACAAGAAGCACGGTGTTGCTGTATATTTTGTTTGTTGGACTGTTTGTACCACGAATAAACGCCAAGGTCTGCTTTATAAATTCCAAGTCTGCTGTGAACTGTGTCCAAACTCACCCTACCCCGGGAAGATCCCGTACAATTGGTGGAGAATTCGGGCAACACGGTTGCTAGGGGCAACGGTGTGGACAGACTTGGCTACAGCTGCTTATGTCCTGGGTGAAAGCTGCAACTACACTCCAAGAACAGTCCAGCAACATGGAGGAGATGCTGAAGCAGTTTATGCAAGTGAGTTTGCAACAACAGCAGGCTCAGACAGAGGCCAATAGACGACATGAACAGTCCATGGCGGCACAACAGCAGATGCATAAGGAAGAGTTGCAAGCTTTGCGCCAAAGCCAACAACAACTTATCGAGCACCTGATAGTAAATCGAGAGGCGCCTGTGGTTGCTAATCCACCCACAGTGATGGGAGCCACTCCAGAGATTTTTTTTGGGAGAAGGACTGTGCAGAAAGCGCTGCAAAAGATGACTGCTGAGGACGATGTTGAGGCCTATCTAACAGTATTTGAGCGCGTGGCTGAGCGAGAGAAGTTACCAGCCGCTGAGTGGGCAGAGGTAATTGCGCCCTATTTAACAGGTGAACCTCAAAAGGCCTACTATGACCTCAGTGAGCAAGAGGTTAAGGACTATACTCGGCTAAAAGAGGAGATACTTGCCCGACTAGGAGTTACTACTGCAGTCCGTGCCCGGAGGGTACGCAACTGGAGCTACAGTCTGGACAAATCAGCGAGGTCCCAGATGTATGACCTAATCCATTTGGCAAGAAAGTGGTTGGAGCCAGACACTTCTACTCCTGCACAAATCCTAGAGAAGGTCGTGATGGATCGCTACCTCCGAGCGCTTCCTACTGACCTGCAACGCTGGGTGGGACAAGGTGATCCTAAGAATGCAAACAAACTTGTCAACCTTGTGGAGAGGTTCCAGGCGACTGAGGACTACCTCCGTGATGTTCCTGCAGCATCTTCACCTCCCCGGAGCGCCAGATCTGTGCCGTCACCTGGTAAGAGACTTCCATCTATTGGGGGAGTGTGGAGGGGTGCTGATGGAGGGAAAAGGGCTCAAGTGGTGTCTCAGGGACAAAAGACTGGTGATGGTCCCGGGTGGCTAAGGGGCTCTGAAAAGGACTCCTTGCCAAAGAGACCAGGCCCTATCCAGTGTTGGAGATGCCATGAGGCGGGACACGTGTCTGCCCATTGCCCTCTTACCACTGAACCCATGGAGTGTGACGCTAGCCGGCGTCAGTCGCTGTTTGCGGAACCATCTTGTGCTGCAGTTCCTGGATTAGAGACTGAACCGCAAATCTGCAATATTACCATCAATGACCTTCCCGTTGAGGCGTTAATGGACTCGGGAAGCCTCGTAACCTTGGTGCATGCTAGCCTGGTGGCTGGGGACTTAGAGTCTAAAAAGCATATGAGTGTTGTGTGCATACATGGTGATACAAAAGTGTACCCTATAGTGCTGGCTAAAGTCGGGACTGAACAAGGCACCGTACAATATGAAGTGGGTGTGGTGAAAAACCTCATGCATAATGTAATATTGGGGCGTGATTTTCCATTATTCTGGGCTCTCTGGGAAAAAAGGAAAATCCCCAAAAGGAGTGGGGATACCTCTAAGGGGGTTGTTTTGTCCCCTGTGAATGATAGAAGTGTGCAGGATGAAAATGATTGTTCTCCTTTGCAGGTCCTGGCTGGGGAGGAGGAGGCTCCTCCCACTGAGCAAAATATACTAGACTTAGAGGTGTCTAGGGATAATTTTGGCGCTGCACAATTACAGGACCCCACTCTCAAAAATGCGAGAGAGCAGGTTGCTGTTATGAATGGGGTACCTCAGGAACCAGAGGCTGAAAAAAGATTTCCACATTTTTCGGTGACTAATGATCTTTTCTATAGAGTCAATAAGATTAAGGATGAGATTGTGGAACAGCTTCTGGTACCTAAGCCGTACCGGCGTCAGGTGCTTGACATGGCACATAACCATGTTCTTGGGGGACACTTGGGGACTGACAAAACGCGAGAGAGGGTTCTCCAGAGGTTTTTTTGGCCGGCGATATATGATGACATTAAAAAATACTGCGAGTCGTGCCCCACATGTCAGGTTAGTGCCCCAGTGTCACATTTTCGCAGTCCTTTGGTTTCGCTCCCTATTATAGAGGTGCCTTTTGAGCGTATTGCCATGGATTTAGTGGGTCCCGTTGTAAAGTCAGCTAGAGGACACCAGTATATTTTGGTAGTCATAGATTATGCGACCCGCTATCCTGAGGCTGTACCCTTAAGAAACACTGCATCTAAAACAATTGCACGTGAGTTGTTTTATATCTTCTCTAGGACTGGGATCCCCAAAGAAATCCTAACTGACCAAGGTACGCCATTTATGTCAAAACTGATGAAGGAATTATGCAAACTATTTAAAGTCTCACACATCCGTACCTCTGTATACCACCCCCAGACGGACGGATTGGTGGAGAGATTTAATAAAACTTTGAAACATATGTTGAAGAAAGTGGTGGGAAAAGATGGTCGTGACTGGGATCATTTATTACCCTACCTCATGTTTGCTATTAGGGAAGTGCCCCAAGCGTCCACAGGGTTCTCACCATTCGAGTTGGTTTATGGTCGTCACCCTAGGGGTCTACTGGACATTGCAAAAGAGACATGGGAGAGTGAGTCCACCCCATACAAGAGTGTTATTGAGCATGTAGCACAAATGCAGGACCGTATAGCCACTGTAATGCCCCTGGTAAGGGAACACCTCCAGAGAGCTCAAGAGGCCCAAAGTAGAATTTACAACCGGTCCGCAAGAATCAGGACATTCAACCCAGGCGATAGGGTCCTTATACTAGTCCCCACTGTTGAGAGTAAATTCTTAGCGAAGTGGCAAGGTCCTTATGAAATTGTTGAAAAGATCAGTGAGGTGAACTACAAGGTGCACCAACCAGGTAGAAGGAAGCCTTTCCAAGTTTATCACATAAACTTGATCAAGCCCTGGAAAGACAGGGAATCCTTGGTGGCGACAAATACTGTTAATAATTTGTCACCACCAATCCCTCCAGTCAAGGTAGGTGATGCTCTATCAGTGTCACAGAAACAGGAGGCTCTGGAATTTTTACAGAAAAACAAAAACAAGTTCTCTGACCTCCCAGGGCGTACCCACCTCATCCATCATCACATTGAAACTGAGCCTAGAAGCAGAGTAAACCTAAAGCCCTATAGGATACCGGAGGCACGTAGAAAAGCCGTATCTGCCGAGGTAAAACGTATGCTTGATCTGGGGGTAATTGAGGTGTCACAGAGTGAATGGTCCAGCCCGATTGTGCTAATCCCAAAGCCCAATGGAACTTGGAGGTTCTGTAACGATTTCAGAAAGTTGAATGAGATCTCCAAGTTCGATGCTTATCCTATGCCCAGGGTAGATGAGTTGATTGAGAAGTTAGGTAACGCCAGGTACATAACCACCCTCGATCTCACAAAGGGCTACTGGCAGATTCCACTTTCTGGCGAGGCTAAAGAGAAAACTGCATTCTCCACCCCTGATGGGCTATTCCAGTATGTAGTGATGCCATTCGGGTTACATGGAGCGCCTGCAACTTTCCAGAGGTTGATGGACTTGATTCTGCGACCACATCGGGATTACTCAGCCGCCTACCTCGATGATGTGGTCATTTTTAGCCCTGATTGGGAAAGTCACCTCTGTAAGGTACAGGCCGTGTTGGATACCATAAGTGATGCAGGGTTGACCATAAATGCCGAGAAGTGTGCTCTAGCCCTAGAAGAGGCCAAATATCTGGGCTACATTGTTGGGAGAGGATTGATTAAGCCACAGCTAAATAAAATTGAGGCAATACAGAATTGGCCTAGACCCCTGACAAGGAAACAGGTTAGAGCTTTCCTGGGTATTACGGGTTATTACCGTAGATTTGTGCCGAACTTTGCCTCAGTTGCTGCTCCACTAACTGACTTGACAAAGGGCGGAAAGACAGCAATGGTCACGTGGACCCCAGAGGCCGAGAAGGCTTTCCAAAGCCTTAAGTCTGCCTTGTGCCAACCACCTGTGTTAGTTACCCCCAATTTCAGGCGAGAATTTCTGGTCCAGACAGATGCCTCTAACACAGGCTTAGGTGCAGTACTCTCACAAGTAGTGAATGGTGAGGAGCATCCGGTGACGTACTTGAGTAGAAAACTAACCCCGGCCGAGAAAAATTATGCCATTGTGGAGCGGGAATGTTTGGCAGTGAAGTGGGCCCTAGAATCTTTAAAGTATTACTTGCTAGGCAGGAAATTCAAGTTGGTGACAGACCATGCCCCCCTAACATGGATGAAGTTAAACAAGGAGAGAAATGCAAGAGTGACTAGATGGTTTCTGTCCTTACAAAACTTTAATTTCACTGTGGAACACAGGCCAGGGAAATTACAGGCAAATGCTGACGCATTGTCGAGGGTGAGTTGTCTGTGGGGACAAAAGGCTCAGCCCTCCGGTCTGAAAAAGAGGGGGGGGATATGTAGACATGTCACTGGAGAAGTGGTTGAGGGGGTGTACATCTCACCTAGGTTGCTACACAGTGTGAGATGGTAAGTCCAGGATGGATCAGTTTCTCAGCAGCAATATGCTGCTGAGTTGTTATTTAATCTTGCCGGGCCTGGGTTTATATGGAATGGCAGGTAGGTTTGGTAGAGGGACCTGTCATTCCACACCCCCCATCCCTCGATCCAGTTCTGGGTTTTGGATCAGGTGAGCTTTGATCCTAATTAGCCTGGGAAGGTAAAGGCTCTGCGGGCCTGCAGGTGTTCGCTCTCAGCCAGGGAAATGAACAGTCTGTGTGTTGGAGGAAGCTGCAAGCACAGCCACTGCTGGAGTTAAAACCCACCCTGCGATATCCAGGCGAAAGACGCTGTGTTTATAAGTGTCAGATAGGTGAGAAGAACCTGTTAGTAAGCGCCCAGCCGGGCTAGGTTGTTTTCTTTTTTTTGTTATTATTTTGTTCCTGTTATACACAAGAAGCACGGTGTTGCTGTATATTTTGTTTGTTGGACTGTTTGTACCACGAATAAACGCCAAGGTCTGCTTTATAAATTCCAAGTCTGCTGTGAACTGTGTCCAAACTCACCCTACCCCGGGAAGATCCCGTACAATATATATATATATATATATATATATATATATATATATATATATATATATATATATATATATAAAATGTGTGTATGTATGTATATGGAGGGGGCTTCATTATATAGTCTCTGGGGCTTGTAACCACTTATCCCAAATTTTACCATATTTGGAAGGACAACCTCTATGTAGATAAATTAGTTTCTTGTATTTTAAACCCTTGTTTACTTCCATTAGCCACATTTTAAACTCAGGTGGGGTAGGCCTCATCCACTGTTTTGCTATGGTTTTTCTAGCAGAGAATAAGGTTTCATTTAGGAATATCTTGATGAATTTGTTGATGTCTGGTTCGGGGTATATGCCTAGTAGGCACGATTTGGGGTTTAATGTGGTGGGGGATCCCATAGTGTCCTACAGGAATTGGACTACTTGTGCCCAAAAGCCCTGCATCTTAAGACAATTCCACATCAGGAGGTAGAATGTGCCCAAAGCCTAGGTGCACATAGGACAATTGGCTGTTTGGTCCTCTCTGTACCTCGACACTCTAGTTGGGGTAAGGTATGCCCCATGGGTGATGTATATCTGTCTGAGGCGATCTGACAATTTGGGGGATACCAGTTTGCAATGATCTAGGGCTTCATTCCTTTCCTTATCCTCGAGTGCCCCAACATTTTCCTCCCACCTGCCCTTTAGTGCATAGGCTGACCTGCTTGCCGAGGGCGCGAGTAACATATTGTAGAATGTAGATATCAGTTTTTTGGGGTCCGAGCTACATATTACGGCCACATAGTGGTTCACTTCAAGTGGGGTAAAACCTGCTGAAAATTGCGCTCTAAAAGCGTGACGGAGCTGAAGATAGTGGAAAATAGTGAGACCGGGAGTCCAAATTCGTCTCTTAGCATATCGAATTGTTTTAAATCACCATTCGAGGTCAGGGGGCATAGGTAGTATACACCCCTGGATCTCCATAGTTCCGAGTCTGGTAGGGAGCGAAACTCTGGCAGGTCAAGATTAAACCAAAGGGGAGTGTGTTCATGCAGTGTTGGTGATTGCATTTTGGTCATCATTATGTCCCAGATGCATCTGTAGTGGTGTAATAAAGACGTTCTGTCTTTGGATAAGTTTTGATTTTGCGTTCAACCGATAATGGTTACAAGGGGATACCTGGTTGAGTGGGACCACTTGGGGCAAAGGAAGGATAAGAATCTTGCTCTATCAGATTTCTCAATATGGAACAGTTGTGATAGTTGTGCTGCCATATAATACATATTGAGGTCAGGTAGTGCTGTCCCTCCCAAATCAGTAGGGTTCTTACATTTGTGCCATGGAAGTTTATGCCTACTTTTCTCCCATATGAATGTTAGGATAATAGGATAAGGATCATTTCCATCGCCTTGAAGTGCCGACTCACCAGATATACCGGGGTGTGCCAGAGTATGTATAAGATTTTGGGTAACAACACCATTTTAACAAGCTTGATGCGCCCCATGACTCCCAGTGGCAAATTATGGCATTCTTAGTTAATTCTTTTAGCATCTTGGGTTGAATTTGTTGGGCTGGACATGTCAACCATCTAAATTTTCATGTATTCCCCTTATGTGTAGAAACTGTTTAATTAATTAAGATATAACATTTTCCTTCTTGGATATGTTAAAAGGGTCAATATTTCCCATGAGGTGCACTTAACATTTTTAAAAGACTGTACATGCCAATGTGGTCAGCTTAAAACACTCTTATGAATTAATATGAATTAAAAACCTGGTTTGTGTGTAATCTATATTTGAAGCCATTTTTCCCCTGAATTATGCAGACCCCGCTTTGGCTTAAATGACAATATTGGGTGTGCCATGGTAGCCAGAACTATACTGTGGCCAGACAGCAGAGAAAGTAATTAGAATTCTGGGGTTAGGGCTGCCACCCATCCGGGATTCACCTAGAAAATTTGAGTTTTTAATCATGTGTCTGGGTTTCAGACTGCCTAAAACCCATAGGGGTGTGCCAGGACACACCCTAATCGCCCCATGCAGAGATGACTCCACCCCCCATGCGCTACCGAGTTTCCAGGGCCGCTGTTTGAAATCATGGGGCCCCGTACAGCCTTCCTGATGGGGGCACCCCAATCCCACCTACACCCCACCCTGGGGTGCAGCGAAACAGTGGCACTGACTTTAACCCCCTGAAAATAGAAAAAAAAATCTTCTAGCCCCCTCTGTTGACCTGATGGGGCCCAGGGAAATGTAATTTAAGCCCTGGTAAGCAAGTAGTAGCCGGGGTGTGGTCTAGTAAAATCTATTTACTCATTTAGGCAGAAATAAAGTTGCCCTGCCCCCCCTTCTTGTTTAACCACTTCCCGCCCAGCCTATAGCAGAATGATGGCTGGGCGTGGTTCAGTTATCCTGATGTGCTGCAGGATAACAGCCGCCTCGCGCCCATTGGTGTCTCTTTACTACGTGATCAGCTGTGTCCAATCACAGCTGATCACGATGTAAACAGGAAGAGCCGTTGATCGGCTTTTCCTCACTTGTGTCTGACAGACGCGAGTAGTGGAGAGCCGATTAGCGGCTCTCCTGACAGGGGGTCTGTGCTGATTATCAGCTCAGCCGCCCCTCATCCCGCCCAGGGCCACCATCATGTTGTCCAGGACCACCAAGATGGCCATCCACACTGGACCACCAGATATGCCCCCCCAGACCACCAGGGAAATGCCAATCAGTGCCCAGGCAGCTGTCAATCAGTGCCCACTTACAATGCCTACCACTGCCAGTGCCATTTTATAACAGAAACAAAAGCAAAACTTTTTTTTTTTTTTTTCGTTCTTTTTTTATTTGTTAATAAAAACTGCAGAGGTGATCAAATACCACCAAAAGAGAGATCTATTTCTGGAAACAAAATGATAAAACGACAGTGCAGAAAGCTGATAATTGCCATGGGCAGGAAGGTGCCTAGTATTGAAATGGTTAACTGATGAGGACTGGACCCAGTACAACAGGACCGGTTGTACTGTTTTATCAACAGCCCTGTGGCTTCACTCCTCTCCCACCAGCTGCTACAGACCACACAGGGGGATGTTTCAGGATGGAGGGCAGGGAAAGGGGCCAGTAAATATCTCATTTACTGGCCCTTCCTTTCCCTGTCTCAAAAGTGAGACATCAGGGGTCTGTTTAGACATATTTCAACTAAGCCCCCCAACTAGGCTCCTAAATAAAAATACTATTGTGAAATAAAAATAAAAAAATTAATTAAACTACTTACACCATACACTGCTCTACTGACTGACACCAACATTTGTCTCATGTTGTAAAGCGCTGAACAAACTGTTGATGCTATATAAAACCTGTATAATAATAATACTGACTGATACCATCCACGGTCGGGTGGCACAGTGGTTTAGTGGGTAGCACTCTCGCCTAGCAGTAAAAAGGGTTTCTGGGTTGAATCCCAACTACGACACTACCTGCCTGGAGTTTGCATGTTCTCCCTGTGCCTGCATGGTATTCCTCTGAGTACTCTGGTTTCCTCCCACTCTCCAAACACATGCTGGTAGGTTAATTGGCTTCTGTCCAAAAAATTGGCCCTAGTATATGAATGTGAGTTGGGGACCTTGGATTGTGGGCTCCTTGAGGTTAGGGACAATGTATGTGTAGGACCCTGCATAAATTTGACAGCGATATATGAGTACCTTAAATAAACAATAATAATAAACTGAGCATCTTAATGACAGAGTAATTAGACAATGTATAAGCAGAGCCGATCCGCGCAAGCTGTGTAGGGCCCCGCCGCTGTGGGGGGCCCCCAAGGGCGGATCAGCTCTTCTCCCAGAGCTCCGCTGGGCTTTTCGGGGGTTATACCAGGATGATGCCCGCAGCTGCAGGCGATTGGCTTTCCAGGGATAACAGCCGCTCGGCTGTTATCCCGGAGGAGCAGGAGGCAATGTCTCCCCCTCCCGCCGCCTCCCACCGCTGTGACTGGGCCTCCCGTCCCACTGCGAGACCCAATCCTCATTCCGCCACTTCCGGCGGCTAGTCTCCTGATTGTAAGTACAGAAGCAACGTCACAACGTCGCTTCCTGTTTACTCGGCTGCCAATGGCGCCACTTTAAAAAAAAATATACAGTTGTCAGAATGGCCGAAAAATGCCCTGAATACTTTAAAGTGCAAAGGAGGGATCGGGGGTCTTTTGGACCCCCGATCCCTCCATAAAGAGTACCTGTTACCACCTATTACTGTCACAAGGGATGTTTACATCCTTGTGACAGCAATAAAAGTGATAATTTTTTTTTTTTTAAACGCAATTTAATTATGTAAAAATAAATAAGAAAAACAATTTTTTTTAAGCGCCCCTCGCGCAGCAAAGAAAACGCATACGGAAGTCGTCGCCTACATATGTGGGCGATAACATGTGAGTTATCGCCGCGATTCTCAGAGTGAGAGCAGTAATTCTGGGACTAGACTTCCTCTGTAACTCTAACCTGGTAACCGTAATTTTTTTTTAAAGGATCGCCTATGGAGATTTTTAGGTACCGTAGTTTGTCGCGATTCCACGAGTGCGTGCAATTATAAAGCGTGAAATCTTTCACATAATACAAAAAAATTGGGCTAACTGTACTGTTTCGTTTTTTTAAAAATTCATGAAAGCGTCCTTTCCCAAAATGTTGCGTTTAATACACCGCTGCAAAAATATCGTGTGACATAAAATATTGCAACAATTGCCATTTTATTCTCTAGATTCTCTGATAAAATATATATATATATATATATATATATATATATATATATATATATATATATAATGTTTGGGGGTTCTAAATAATTTTCTAGCAAAAAAATCCGGATTTTAACTTGTAAACACCAAATGTCAGAAATAGGCTTAGTCATGAAAGGTTTAAAGGAGGGAGGATTGTATTGGGAGCACTGAAGTGTCAGGTATGACTGTGTGGCAATGGCAAATGGTTTACATCACGGGTCAGGCAAAAGGCCCCTTAGCAGAATTTTGCTTAGGGCCCCAGGGTGGTCAAGATCGGCACTGTGTATAGGCATAGGCACAATTGTAGACATGCACCCACACTCACTCAGGTTGAACTGGATGGACTGATGTCTTTATTCAACCTTACTAACTATGTAACTATGTCCTACTGACACCAACCTCTGCCCTACTGACACCAACCTCTGCCCCACTGACACCATCCACTGCTCTTCTGACACCGTCCATGGTTTTATACATTTTAAAATGTTTGTTTAAATTATGTATAAGAGTGTGTGTCTTAATATACTGTGTGTGTGTGTGTGTGTGTGTGTGTAAAATATATATAATATATATAAAAATATTGGCACCCCTTGTGAAGGAACACCAAAGCATACATTAAGGATACCAATGACTTTTTGTGTAAAATCAAGGAAATTCCTCAATGTCTTGAGAACGAGATTTTACTTGGGAAGTCACTAGTTTGTATACTTCCATCTTGCATCAACTTGGCATTGATGCAGTGATGGACTTGATTAGAGGATGTAACAACTATTCAGACATGCAATTTTCTTTGTTTGAGAAATTATTCCAAATCATACTACCAAACAACTACTTCCTGTTTAAGGATCAGTTCTTTGTGCAACTGAAAGGAGTTGCAATGGGTTTGAATGTTGCCCCGCCATATGCCTGTACATTTATGAATGATTTTGAGCACAGGTACATATTTCAGAATGATTTTTTCAAAAATCATTGCGCCACCTGGTGGCGCTATATAGATGATGTTTTTGCCATATGGCAGGGCAACATCGAATAGCTACTTACCTTTTGATGCGCTGTGGAGCGATTTTTTCCCATGAGATTCAATTTAAAATCATTGAGGGTAAATCGGTTCCGTATTTGGATACCAGGATTTACTTTGACAACAATCTGTTGGAATCCGATCTGTACATCAAGCTGACAGATAGGAACCAACTATTAGTGTATGAGAGTTTTCACCCCCTCATGTTTTTCGCGCTATCATAAGAAGTCAACTGTTACAGGTCAGGAGAATAGTCCATAATGAAATAGTGAGAAATAAAAGAATGAAGGAAACGTGCTCTAAATTTCAGGAACGAGGATATCCCAGCTATATTATCTCACAAGAAATAAAGAAGATAGAACAGGAGGCGATGGGTATAGCTCCAGCGACACATAGACCACAGATGAGACGATTACCGTTTCTGATGCAATTTCATAGTTACAGCGAGCAGGTTTTTAGAGTCATCAAGAAGCATTGGCCCCTTTTTAAAATGCTCCTATCCACAGATTGAGGTCTTCCAACAAACACCATTTAACCACTTGCCTATTGGGCACTTAAACACCCCTCCTGCCCAGACCGATTTTCATCTTTCGGTGCTCTCACACCTTAAATGACAACCCAAATTAGTGGATATTATTTGGTCTTTGTGAAAGTTAGAGCATCTACAAGCTGTGGTGCAAATTATAAAAAATTGATCACACCTGATGTACTGGTGGCCTATCTAATTTCTTGCGACATTCCATGATATTTAGTAAGAGGCATGGTGAGGTTTTTGGTGTTGTTGTTTTTGCCCACAATTCTTTGCAAAATGAAGATTTTTTTTTTTTTCCACAAAATTGTCATTGTAATAGGTTATTTCTCTCACATGGCATGTGTATACCACAAATAATGCCCCAAAATACATTCTGCTACTCCTCCTGAGTATTACGATACCACATGTGTGGAACTTTTTCACAGTCTGGCCACAAAGAGAGCCCAAACATGCAGGGAGCACCATGACGTATTCTAGGAGCATACATTACACATCTAACTTGTTGACTACCTATTACAGTTTTGAAGGCTCTGGAGCACCAGGACAATGACATGTGACACTGATGTGGCACTGATACGTGGCACTGATGGCACATGACACTGATGTGACACTGATGACAGATGACACTAATACATGGCACTGATGACAGATGGCACTAATACGTGGCACTGATGACAGATGGCACTAATATGTGGCACTGATGACAGATGGCACTAATATGTGGCAATGCTGGCACCTGGCACTGATGACAGATGGCACTGATATGTGGCACTAATGACACATACTGTTTTTGTGTGTGTTTGCAAAATTTAAGTGGGCCAATCTGGATGAAGTCCATGACCAAACTTTGTCCCAGTCCAGCCCCGACCTCAGGTAAGTATTAGGGGGGCTGAGGGGGGCTGCTGCACACAGAAGGCTTTTTATCTTCATATATAGAATGCATTAAGATAAAAAAAAACTTTTTACTTTACAACTCCTCCTTTTTAAGTGTAGTCATTGGTATTAAAAAAAAAAAAAAAAAAAAAGGGGGGGGGCAAAAAAAAAAAGCTGTTGTAAGCTGCTTTCAGAAGGGATTTGACAGGTGGTAAGCAGGCAATCTTGTCTCCTCACTGCCTGTTTTAAACTGTAAAATTTTGCGGGGTGGTTGCAGTGTGGATCTATTCACTTGAATGGGTCTCTTACAGCAGACAGTACTTTTGTCCTACCACAGTGCAATTGTGTTGCCACCTCATCCCTTTAAACCTGAACACATATTAATTAAACAGGTTCTGAGGCTAATTTAATGCAGATAGGGCATTAAGTGAGTTTAATTATGACCTTAATCAGCCACAGAACTATGGTTGTCTTTGTAGCTTTGGGGGAGGGGGGGGGGGTGCCTCAGACTATTGTTTTTACCCCAACCACAAGTTTAAATTAAGCCTAACAGGAAGTACTGTGATGAAGTTTAAACACTTCCCTACCAGGCCAATTCTGGCATTTCTCTCCTACATGTAAGAATTATAATTTCTTAAGTTGTCTTCCAGGACGGCACCATGAGAGATGACCGGTCCCACCTGACAGGAAACACAATCAACAGAGAGGTTAAAACCCCTGCACCTACCTGTGATCCTCAGTTCTTGATTGTGTTTCCCCATAGCGAAACCGTTTGTTTTTTTTCTTATGGAGTCGAAGTCGGGGACTGGTGGGTCCGGTAGAGCTTGTCCTTCCTTGGGTGGTCTCCCCACTTTCTCAGGGGGGGGGGCGGCAGATTTAGGAAGAGTCCACCTGAGAGCTGAAGGACCCAGGGTGCAGTGGGGTACCCAGAACTTCGGGGACCGTTTTCCTGTTCCTCCCCCCCTTACCTGGCAGGCATCTGTTCAGCAGGGGGGAGCCACCTGTCGGGTCTCCCTTGGGGCGCCATGTACAGCATACCCCCGACTCCTGGCACTCCTGCAGAAGGTCGTGCAGGCAGCTGGTAGTGAGAGATGGCGCCATTTGGCTGAGCTAAGAGGATTCTGTGCCATCTTGCTGGTGACAGGAAGAGGAATGGCTCGGCTTCTTCCCTGGTGCCGGAAATAATGTTGCCACGCCTCCCCGGGCCACTTCCGGTCTGGGGCTTCAGAAAAATGGCGATGGTATTCTGAGCTGCAAGCGGAGGTCTGACCGATGGTGGAGCAGGCGTCCAAATCCTTCTCTTACCGGATCATCAGCACCAGTCTTAACAAGGAGTGCAGCACTGTCAGTGCTGACAAGATGGAAAGAGAGGAGAGGCCCTCATCGGGAGCAACGTTAAAGGAGACCACAGGGGGTGAGTTAACCTAGAATGCCCCAGGGGGCATTTCTTTCTAACTTGCATATGTGTCTCTTACAGGGGAGAACGGTACAGGTGGTCACCAGCCGTCTTTAAAGCCCCTTCCCGCTCTAGGAGATGTGGATACTGTAATGCTACATTACCTCAGGATCACTATAAACATTTTTGTATCCACAAGCTAGCGGGGAAAGAGGTTATGAAAGACCTCTCAGGTTATGAAAGACTTTCTCTCCGTTCAGTCAGAGATGCTGACGACCCTTAAAGCTTTCCAAGCAACCCTAAAAGCTAGGCACACTGAATTTCACACTAGTAGAGAGGGATCTTCCTCCCTTCCTCCTCTAACCGAGTGGAGGGTAGCAGACATAGGCACCCGGAACACATGAAACCTCTCCCCTCTCAGGATTCTGAGGAGGAGGCTGAATCCCCCGATCAGAGAGGTTCTGATGAGCACAGTCAGGAGGAGGAGGAGACCAGGCAGACCTATATCTTTGCCGCTGATGAAGATATGGAGGGTCTTCTTGGGGCAATGTATGCCTCAGAAGAGATTCAGGAACCTGCAGCACAGGTAGGATGTATAGAGGCTTGGTTAAGCCCCAATCCAAGGTCTTCCCAGTCCATCAGGCCCTTAAGGATATCATCCTGAGGGAGTGAAAGGAGCCTGAAAAAACATTTGAAGTTTAAAATGTGGAAACATAGGTGCCCCTTCAAGGAAGAAGAGAGATTCTTGAAGACACCTTGATTAGATGCTTCCCTGGCTCAGGTGTTTAAGCAGTCCGACCTCATTTGAGGATGCAGTCAACATCAGGGACCAGATCAATCAAAGTGCTGAAACCATCTTGCGCAAGGCCTAAGAAGCCAATGCAGCGGCTATGAGCCCTGCCTTGGCTTTGGCTTGTGTTGCGAGGAACGCAGACATGTTGGTCACCAAACTAATGGATCATGGGTCGCAAACCTCTAAGTCCAAACAAGTCCTGGACTCTTTAGTGGTAATTGGTAGGGCAGTTGCCTACCTGGTAAATGCAGCAGTTGAAACGGTGCGCACAACCGGCAAGACTGGTACCCTTTTGAATTCCGCAAGGAGAGCCTTGTGGGTCGAGACCTTGGATAGGGACAGCAGTTCTAAGACTTGGCTGTGTGGTCTTCCATTTGAGGGTTCCCTGCTCTTCGGCACTGGGTTGGATCAGGCCCTTTCTAGGCCTACAGAGAAAGGCAAGAAATTTCCCATTAAACCTAAGAAGCATATGGGAAAAATGTTGTTGATGGCCCCCAGGCTAAAAACCGGTTTAGAGATAAAAAGGAAGGTACCGTTAATAGGCGTTGGGGGGTCTTCTCTTCCCCAGCCAGAAGTCTGCTGACAAGGATACCAAGTGACATAAGGGTAGGGGGAAGACTTTGCCACTTTATCTCTCAGTGGGAAAGAATTACTCAGAGTCCCCACATCCTTCAGATTGTAAGAGAGGGCTACAGATTGGAGTTTCTCTCCTTGCATCCCCCAAGTTTCCTTTTAACCCACTTACCCAGGGACCCTCAGAAAGCAGTGGGTCTCTTACAGTGTCAGACAGCTGGCAGAGCAGGGGGTCACAGTGCCAGTACCAGCAAGACAGTGTGGGCAGGGATTTTATTCCCACATCTTCGTAGTCCCAAAACCCTTGGGAAAGTACCACCTCATAATAAATCTAAGGAAGTTAAATACGTTCTTGTGGTACAAAAGGTTCCGCATTAAAAGCATCTATACTCTAGCACCTTCTGAATGATAAGGATAGACTTGAAGGATGCCGATCTTCAGGTCCCTTTTTTTTTCCAGAGCACCGGGCCTTTCTAAGGTTTGCGATCCTTTCAGAGCAAGGAGTACAGCACTGGCAGTTTTCTGCCCTACCCTTTGGACTGGCAGCCAGTTTGAGAGTGTTTACAAAGATCCTGGCAGAGGTGGTTTATCTCCAAGGAGTAACGCTGATCCCTTATCTCAATGACATACTGGTTTACAACCAATATCGAGATCTCCTTCTCTCTGACCTGGCCAAGGAGGTGAGTATCTTGGAGTCTTGGGGGGGGGGGGGGGGGGATCATCTGCCAGAAGAAATCCTTGCTGGTTCCTGCCCAGACCAAGATCTATCTAGTGTTCCTGGTGGATTCCACAGCACAGAAGCTTGTTTTGCCCCAGGGGAAGCTAGAGGGCCTTATTTCAGCAGTAGAGTACCTTCTAGATGTAGAAGAGGTCTCTTACAGAAGGGTCATGAGAGTACTCGGGCTGATGACATCCTGTATCCTAGTGGTCCCATGGGCTCAGCTCTATTCCAGGACTCTCCAGAAATTCCTCATATCCTCCTGGGATGGGAAGGGAGGAACGCTGGATGAAAAGGTTCCCTTTCCAGCAAGGTTAAAGCAGTCTCTATAGTGGTGTCTCTATCCTCAGAGGTTGCGGGAGGGCCACCTTTGGGCCCAACTCCAACCCCTCAGAGAAACAGATGTAAGTGCCTGGGATTGGTGGGCCAACTTAGAAGAATTTCAAGCCAAGGGCTCCTGAAACCAGAGTTAGCGGAGTGCTTCCTCCAACTTCCGGGAACTCTTGGCGGTAAGAGAGGCCTTAAGGGCCTTTGAGGAAAGAATTGGGGGCCAGGAGGTCCAGATCCTTTCAAAGCAACGGCGGTGGCATTCCCGTATCATCAGGGAGGCACCAGGTATTGCGCTCTTCTGACCCTGGCTCTGGAGCTCCTCAAGTGGGCAGAGCAGAGAATCCCCTCCATCTCAGCAGTACATATAAAGGGTGCATACAATGTCAAAGCAGACTACCTCAGTCGGCAGCCGATTCACCAGGGGGAGTGGCAATTGAACCGTGAAGTATTCTCCCTTGTGTGCCGGCACTTCGGCAACCCAGAGACTGATCTTTGCCCACAGAGGGAACAGAAGAGTGAAGAGATTCTTCTCACTCTCTCGAGGGGTTCAGAATGAATAGATGTGCTGGCTCAAGTTTGGGATTTCCGCTTGGCATATGCCTTTCCCCCCTTAGTTATGATCCAGACGATACTGCAGAAGCTAAGTCTCTCAGAGGGCAGACTGATTTTGATCGCCCCATGGTGGCCCAAGAGGACCTGGTTCCCTTTCCTAGGAAGTTGGCCCATAGCTCCCACTCAGCGTCTTCCAGGCCGGTAGAACTTTCTCCTTCAGGGCCCAGTATGCCACCCAGATCTTAGCTTCTTCAGGCTGATAACTGAAAGGGAGAGCCTGCAAAAAAGGGGTGTTCTGAGAGAGTAATCGACACCTTTCTTTTGCATAAGAAGCCAATTACCAGGCATATTTACGCAAAGATCTGGGGAGTCTTCTTGCGCTGGTGCTAGGCGAAGGGAACTTCCCAACAGGAGATCCATGCCATCCTGGATTTTCTCCAGGAAGGCATGGATCAGGGGCTGGCAACCAAGACACTTAGGGTTTAGTTCGCAGCCTTGTTCTGTTTTTTGAACAGGAGGTTGGCTCTGGACCCCTAATTAACAGGTTCTCGTCAGCCAGAGATAGACTGTCCCCAGTGCAAATGAGCAAGTTTCCACCCTGAGACCTTACGTTAGTTTTGGAAGCCCTAACCAGGGCACAGTTTGAGCCCTTAACTCTTATCCCTCTTAAGTTGCTTACCCTAAAGACAGCTCCTGATGGCGCAAGTGTAATTTGTGAAAGGCTGCTAGGACTTTTTTATGACGTGGATGTCTGCCACAAGACAGTGAGACTTGGAGCGCATGCAGCATGGAAAATCCCTTGAAGATTACACGCTGGTACTGTGGACCCCACATATATGGCTGGATAAGCTTGGTGTCGGCATACTGACACCATAACATGTGAGTGCAACCTATTTTTAATTGTTTTAATAAACAAGTTGAAAAGTATTACACTACAATGGCTTTATATATCTTCTTATGAGAATTAGCCAATATCCAGTAGCTTATTGCCTGAAGAGTGAATGAACGACTTATTATAAGGAGTGGTTATCCGTTTAATGAACCAAAGGCGAGCATTCACCTGTATCTGGTGAGTGGCCACTTCGTAAGGTGGTGGTTGCACACAAGGATGAAGTTTTTTTTCTTGGTGTAGGAACAGCATAGGAACAAACAGAAGTTGGTGATTGTTCACTGAGAATATTTATTTATTTTGGACTGTATTGAAGGGATTTTACCCTTTTCTCCCCGTTTTCACTTTTGTGATGATGGATTCTCACTAATACCAGATCATATTATAAATTGATTTATTTATAAATTGTATTTCACTGAAAGTGATTGATTAATTATATATTATTTATTCTATTTCCATTTGTCAAATATTTATTATTTTTGTTTAACATCACTGGTGGTATTTATTGAATTTGCATATTTTTTACAATATTTTGGATCACAATTTTAAAAGGTGCATCATAAGTAGAAGGGATAAGGTGGTTTTGCAGAGGTGAGGAATTATATATAAGTGTATTTTTTGGTAAGGTTGGCACAGTCCATATTTTCATATATTAATTTTTAGCCCACACACAGGTTTTTTTTTATTATTTTATTTTATTTTATTTTATTTTTTTTTGACTGCAGCGTACCCAAAAGGTGATATCGTACATCTGTGTGGCAGTATCTTTCTTTTTTAGAGGTCCTACAACTGTTGTCCCACCCTAAGGTAGGCCTGAGCTACTTGCTCTTCTCTCAGGGTGCCGTCCTGGAAGACGACTTGAGAAAATGACCAGTTACACTTACCGGTAACAGTGTTTCTGGGAAGTCTTATAAAACCCAATTTTTTGGTACAATATAAAAGATAATGTTACGCTGAGTGAACAAATACATAACATGTCATGTCGTAGAATGGAATCAAGCTACAGTACTTAAAAATCACCATAGGTGACACTATCAAAATTGTTACAGGCTGTTAGTTTAGAGTTAAAAATGAGGTCTAGTGCTAGTATTCTGTAACGTTTGTGCCGACACCTCACATATGTGTTGCAAACGCTGTTTACATATGTGTTCATATGCGGGACTTTTAACCATTTAAAGACTAAATCTTTTCTGACACTTGTTGCTTACAAGTAAAAGTCCTGTATTTATATTTTTTTAGCAGAGATCCTAGGGAATAAAATAGCGGTTGTTGCAATATTTTATGTCACACGGCATTTGCGCAGAGGTCTTTCAAATGCAATTTGTTGGGGAAAAAAATACACTAAATGATTTAAAAAAACAAACAAACAAAAAAAAAAACCTAAAACAGTAAAGTTAGCCTGTTTTTTTTTTTTTCCGTCAAAGTTTTGACTACCTGTTTTTATAGGTGTTTTTTTTTTTTTAATCTAAATCATAAATACAAGTAAACTGATTGGAGGTTTGTTTTGTTTAATAAATGTTTAAATGTAAGACATTTTCTGTATCACTTATGAAGGCTGCTTTCACACTGGAGCAGGCAGGCTTTGATGGTAAAACGCTGCTAGTTTTAGCGGCGCTTTACTATCATTTTAGCGGTGCTATTCGGCTGCTAGTGGGGCGCATATAACCCAGCTAGCGGCCAAACAAGAGGTTAAATGCGCCGTGAAGCACCACTGCCGAATCGCATTGCATGCGATTCGGCAGTGGTGCCCATTAATATCAATGGGCAGGAGTGGTCGAGGAGCAGTATACACCACTCCAAACGTGCTGCTTGCAGAACTTTTTTTTTAACATCCTGCCAGCGCATCACCTTAGTGTGAAAGCACTCAGGCTTTCACACAGACTGCAGGGAAGCCGTTTTGCAGGCACTTTACAGGCGCTATTTTTAGCCCAAAAGTGCCTAAAAAACACCCCAGTGGGAAAGGTGTCTGGGGATTAAAAAAAAAGGGTGAAAAAAAAAATCGGCCTAACCTATCGGCCCAAAAAAATCGGCATCATATATCGGCCATCGGCCACCATGATTTCTAAATATCGGCATCGGCCAGAGAAAAACCCATATCGGTCGACCTCTACACAGTATACAAGTGTTTCGCAAGACAGGATATATATATATATATATATATATATATATATATATATATATATATATAAAATCTCTTTTAAATCCTGACTTAATTTCGCTGTCTCGCAAGACGAGCGGGACTCAAGCTGCTGGTGTATATATTACCTTATGTGGCCAGAGGTCCAAGTGTCAACAGTCTCCGAGTGTCTCCGAGCGTCACCAGTGCCCCCACACCTCTGGCCACATACAGTACTGCATACACCAGTGCCCCTGCACCTCTGGCCACATACAGTACTGCGTACACCAGCAGTGGTTGTGGAATGAATCATCTGAGATTCCATTATTTTTTATGGGGAAACTCACTTTGATATACGAGTGCTTTGGATTACAAGCATGCTTCTGGAACGAATTATGCTTGTAATCCAAGGTATTATTGTACTTATTTGAGCCTAAGCACACTAAACATTCATCAGGTTATAATATGAAGAATGTTGTGCTATGAATGGTGGGCCAAACATGTAACAGTATATTAAATCAATGTAATATTTCATTGTTTTAATGGAAAAAAATCCATTGAACTAAATGGCCAATTTTATTCAATAAATATTTGTTTTCACTGAAAAGGAACAGTTGGTCCTGGTAGAAATTCCAATAAACCCAGACCAACTTTTTTATTTTGTTGTGTCCAGTAATTGTTACTGTAACTCATGCAGCATCGGAAGATTTTAGCTCTGGGCGGTATCCGGTGGCTTGAATGGAAGATTTTTACTTGAAGCTGCTAGATACACACCATTAGAAGTACCTAATGTGTTTAGTGCTGTATCCAAAAAAAATAAAAAATATTCTAAACTTCAGCTTTAAAAGTAAATGGTTAAAAGGCTATACAAGAATTGTGAAACATTGTAACATTTATGGTGTGAGACTCCCTCTTGTGGCATATTTTGGGTGTTGCCTCATATATTCCTGTGTACCCTACAGCCCTATAGGGAATTTGTTGTTATTCAAAGGGATACTGTACATATACAGTATATGTGCAGGATTTAGAAGCAAGGCACATATGATCGATCATAATAGTATGTATTTATGAGTTTTCAAGAAAAAAAGGATTGAGATCTGAGAGTCTGATTATGATACATTTGTTGTTTGTTTACCATGAGATCACCCCTCCTCCCCAAACCAGAACCTACCCAGACAAATTCACACCAAAACAACAGTATGGCTTGAAAATGGCCGTGGCACTTTATTGGTATAAATGAAAATTAACCATGTTTATTAACTAATTTAATCACGCATATAATACTGAATAAAATGCTTAATAAATGGAAAAACCTGCTCAGTCTTAGGACTTGAGCAAATATAACTTTAAACTGTAAAGTCCCCCGCTGATTCAGGGGTGACAACAGTGCTGTGTCTTGGGTTAGGCAACAAGGCCTAGGCCTAAGGCGGCACTTTGCAGGGGGCGGCAAAAAAGTCGCCCCCCCCCCCCCACATAATAAACCCGTCCTCCCAATTCCTGGCTCCTCTGGCCACCTCCCGCACAAATCTATCCCCCGGCGCGGCGGCCTGCTTACTGCTTGGCACTTGCTAAAAGCAGTATATCTGGGGCGTACTTGGCCAGAAGGCCAGCAGCTGACGCCTTTGCAAAACGGCCGTTGACTGGCCAGACTGGGTGCATGTAAGTAAGTGGCGGAGGGGGCCTAATGCTCCGTCTCCCCTCCCCGGCATGATATCGTTACAATGGATCTTCTCCCAGGCCCAGGGATGGAGTCTCTATATGACTAAAGGGGGAGGAGAGAGAGGAGGATGACGGGAAACCCCTCAAGGACAGCAGCAGGTACAGTTAATTTTGATTACAGTATTATAGTTATGTCCATATAGTCCTCAACCTTGATTAAATGCATATTTTCAGCTGAAATTGCAATAAAGTGCTCTCCATGCCTGCTACAAACTCTTTAAACTGTCCACATTCAGTGAAAGTTCATGTACTGCAGTATATAAACTTTCACTGAATGTGGACTGATTAATAAGTTTGCATTGGTTCCAGCATGCACGGAGAACTTTGCACTACACAAACTTTCACTGAATGTGGACTGTTTAATTAGTTGTATTGATTCCAAGTGCTCCATGCTGAAATCAATGCAAACCCATTAAACAGTCCACATTCAGTGAAAATGAATGTACTGCAAAGTGCTACATGCTTTAATCAAAACATAATTAATATACACTAGTAGAGTTGAGAAGAGGCACTCCTAAGCTGCATTGGCAGGGTGCACTGATGGGCACTGATAGGCTACACTGATAGGCTGCACTGATGGGCACTGGTAGGCTACACTGATGGGCACTGGTTATATACCTGCTGTAAGTATGTCACTAAAAAGCGCTCCAAACATTGAGACTCCACTCTCCTTTGTCCTTGTCTGTGGCTCACATGTCCCCAGGGCTGGACTGGGACAAAAATTTGGCCCTGGACTTCATCCAGACCAGCCCACTTTAATTTTGTGTGTCCCCATCAGCAGTCCCCTTATATCAATGTCCCCATCAGCAGTCCCCTTACATCAGTGTCCCCATCAGCAGTCCCCTTACATCAGAGTGTCCTCTCCCTCCTCCTCCTCCTTCCTACTGTACTCACAGTTCTGAAGGCAGCATCTGTTCCTCTCTCCAGTCTTGTGATAAGTGGCAAGTGATAAGGGGAGAGAGGAATGAAAGTCTGCCGGCTTTCTATCTCACTCTGCAGGCTGAAAGGAGCAGAAAGCATAATCCTCTCTCTCGGCAAGTGTCGGCAGCTGCTACTTGGTGATAGAAGTAAAATCGCGATCAGAGAGGAGTGGCTCCAGGACTGCACCTGACCACCCCACTGAGCCATCGGCCCGCCAGGAAACTCCCGGTAGTTCCAATGGTCGGTACATGCTTGCAGGTCCCTAGGGGTTCGCCAATAGGTGTTGTTCTTATACAGAGTACTCACAAACATACAGACTTATTTTGAGCACTATAGTAATTTTATAATATAGTCCTTCACAATTTTTTTTTATATTTATGATATTTCTTGGTACAATATTTGATATTTTATTGCATGTATTAGGTTTTAGCGCTGCACCATTTAATTTAATTAAATGCAGAATTTACAGGAGCAGCAGCTGGGATAGAGTAGAGTTTAAAATACCGTGGTGTATCCCATAGTTATAGAATTTTAATTGTATCTGGTATCTATGGTTTTCAGCATACAATGACCATAGTTATCAATGCATAGTCAAAAAGCTTGCCTGGAAAAAACTGTAAAGGGGAGCAGATTCATACATTGTCATGCTTGCATGTAGGAAGACGCCTATTGCTGGCATGGGATTATCATTCTAGTAGCTCATGAGTTGGTGCTTGCATCTGTTCTGCCTTTCACAGACAGCTGCAGTCACCTGTCATCCCACTCCATGTTAGACAAAAATGGAGAAGCAAGAAACTAATGTAAGCTAAATAGTACTATAGAACTGCTAAGCCTTTAACTTCAGGTGGAAGATCACGTCACTGTGCCTAATAATTAAATTACAAGCTTCCAGGTCTTAAGTAGGCCGTGGCTGAAGGAAAGAAAATCTCTCTATTTCCCCCATCAACACAGTCAGTGTTAATGAGGGAATCGCTCCTGCAGCGCTATTGTTTTCTGCTGGCGGGAATCCCCCTTCTCGCACAGAAGAACAGAATGATTGCTGCTATAGCCACCGGCAATAACCACATGTAAAAATCAAACAGGTTGGTTTTACCCAAGTCAATCGATAGATTGAATTGGGTACAACCAGCCGCCCCGTAGATGGATTGAATCTTGATTTGATCCATCTATAGCCGGCTTTCCCTGGTGACATCTAATGTTGGTGTTCATGTGAGAAACAAAAGATGGCTAATTAACAGACATGTGCACTGTCAAAAAATGTGTTTGTTTTCATTTCATTTGTTTTTTTGGGGTTTTTTTTGTTTGTTTTTCGGGTCATTGGTTATCATTACAATTCGTAACTTTGAAAAAAATCGTAAATTCAAAAAAAATGTGAAAAAAACGGAAATTTAAAAAAAAAAGCTGAAATTTGAAAAAAAAAACAGAAATTCAAAAAAATTGGAAATTCAGATGTTTGATAAAAATCGGTAATTCGGAAATTCAACAACCCAAATATGTAAAATTATAAATGAATAACTAATATATAATATAATACTTAACTATTAATAACTATTAAAGGGTAAGTTCGCCTTTACAGAAAACAAGGTGAACTTACTCAGGTCCCCCTCTTCACTCCACCCGGTCCCGCAATCTCTGGTTCTAAGCCCCGGTTCATCCGTGCCAGGTGTCCGGGGATTAGAAATCCCCTGAGATGAATTGGAGCATTCTAATTAATCGGCGCCGTCACATGGGTGGCGCTGACCAATCAGCAGCCGCATAGCCTGTCCTGTCAGCTATGCAGAAGACGCGAGGATGGAGAGAGGATTTCTAAGCCCGGATATTGCTTTCCATTCGTTTAGGTGCGGCATTCGCTATTTCAGATAATTCGTAACCTGTGGTGGTACTGGGGGCAGTAGCCACAGGGACGGCTTGCACTGGAACTTTCTATATTTTTTCTACACTATAGGGGCCCATGGTCCCTGCCTGCAAAGGGCATCTACTTTGGGCCTGGCTGAGCCAGTGTCAGGCCTACCGTGCTAGATGGTCTGGGAAGTACAAGAAAGTGACGTTGAGGAGAGATAGTCTGCAAGCAAGTGAAGCGCTGAAGAGAGAGGAGACTTTATATAATGTGAACGTATACAGTTGGTCCCAATATTGAATGTCCTTTATCTGGGCATCTCATAATTTCCCTATCCAAGTTAAATTCCTCTCAATAAAAATACAAAAAAAGCAAGTCCAAGGACCGTTTCATGATTCTGGATGCTTGCAATTGTGTGCCTGGCTGGGTAGAATGACAGATGGACCACTACACTCAGCAGCCCCTATGGGAGTACCGCTACATTTATATCTCATGGAAACTCTATTAATGAAATTGTAAAGCTTATGTGAAGCTTATGTTTCAGACCTGCTGTTATTATATTTTATATAATGTAGATTGTAATATGAATGAATGAATTAAATACTTATATAGCGCACAATGCGAACTGAATCGCCTCTTGGCGCTGTGGCGAGCTTTGATCATCTGCTAAAAGAGGAAGGTCTTGAGTTTTTTCCTAAAAGCCAGGTGATTTTCTTCCAGGCGGATGTTGATTGGTAGAGCATTCCATAGCCGAGGCCCTTGGACAGCGAATCTCCGATCACCCTTGGATTTATACCGGGCTTTGGGCACGAGGAGGAGGTTTTTGTTGGCTGATCGAAGACTGCGGTTTGGTGTGTAATGATTTATTTTCTCCATTAGGTATTGCGGAGCTTCTCTATGCACGCATTTGTGGGTGAGGCAAAGGGTCTTGAACGTGATCCGATTTTTTACGGTTAGCCAATGTAAGCTCCTCAGTGAAGGAGAAATGGATTCCCAGGGTTTTTTTCCTGTTATCAGCCTTGCCGCCGTGTTTTGGATCAGTTGTAATCGCGCAAGTTGATATTGTGGTAATCCTATGTAAAGCGAGTTTGCGTAGTCCAGTCGTGAATTAATGATTGTTCCAACTACCACTGCTTTGTCATTCTTTGGGATAAAAGGGATGAGTTTGCGAAGCATGCGCAGCAGATGGTGAGATCGACTGACTACAGATCCTATTTGCGCATCCATTGACATTTGTGCATCTAAAATAACCCCGAGACTCTTCGCTTTGGTCTTTGGGGAGATAGTCTGCCCAAAGACGGTTGGTGGAGACCAGGAGGTTTTGGTTGCGGGCTTATGATTTGGGTGCAAGATAAGAAGCTCTGTCTTTGATTGGTTCAGCTGGAGGGAGTTGGTGGTCATCCAGTCCTCTATTGATTTGAGGCAGTTTTCAAGTTGTTGTTGGTGATCTTTTTTTCCATTGATCCGGAAATAAAGTTGCGTGTCGTCAGCGTAAGAGTGGAAGCAGAGATCTGAGCATCTGATGATTTGAAGGAGTGGGCGAATGTAAATGTTGAAGAGAACGGGTGACAACGGAGAGCCTTGAGGGACTCCACAGGTGACTGCCCGAGTTTCGGAGAGGAATTTTCCTAGTTTCACTGTCTGTGACCGATTTCCTAGGAAGGACGCGAACCAATGGAGATCTATGTCTTGGACTCTGGCTACTTCTGTGAGGCGGACGAGTAGAGTATTGTGATCTACTGTATCAAACGCTGCACTTAGGTCTAGCAGTACGAGGAGACACGGCTCTCCGTCATCTGCTGCTTCGAGGGCGTCATCCCAAATCTTGAGGAGAGCTGTTTCTGTTCCATGACCCGGGCGGAAGCCTGATTGCAGCGGGTCCAGGAGTTTGTGAGTATCCAGGTGAAGTTGTAGCTGATGTACTACAGCTTTCTCCATGATCTTAGAAATGGTGTTGAGGCTTGTAATCGGCCTACGGTTGTTTGGATCCTGAGGGTCCAGGTTTGGTTTCTTGAGTAGAGGTTTGACAATGCCTTGTTTGAGGATGCTGGGAACAATCCCTTCGTGGAATGATCGGTTTATGAGGTGGGTTATGGTTGGAGGCACGATGTCGGAGCATTCTTTCAGTAGTTTTGTGGGGATGATGTCAATAGGTGAGGTACTGTCACGCAGTTTATTAATGATGTTTTTTGCGGTGTCTACGGTAATTGGGGATAGTGAAAATTTTGGCGGGTGCGGACATCCTCTTTATGTATTTGCTGGCTGAGGTTGGATGTTTTCTTCTGACAAATTGTTTCCCTGATGGTTTTGACTTTATCGATGAAAAAATCCGACAGTTTGTCACAGTAATCCTGGGATTCGCTTTCTGGGGGTTCTAGGCACACCGGATTCATTGATTGATTAACCAGTTTAAACAGTTCCCGTGGTTGGTTTGCGGCCGTTGAGATTGTATATGAGAAGTGGTCCTTTTTGGCTTTGAAGATTGCTTTCCGATAATTCTCTGTCAGACCTTTGTAGTTAAATAGGTTTTCCTCGGTGGGATTTCTTCTCCATGTTCTTTCCGCTCTTCTGCGTTCTTGCTTTAGTACGGAGAGGGAGCTATTAAACCAAGCATTTTTCTTCCTGATGAGAGCCCTGCGTTTTGGTGCTACCGAGTCTGCTGATTGCAGTAATATGTAATATGTAATATAGTAATATGAGGAGCTAGAACACACAAAGGCAGGAGGGAGTATGTCACTTAGAGGTAGACTGCCCTTTAACCACCTCAATACAGTGCACTTGCACCCCCTTCCTGCCCAAACCAATTTTCAGCTTTCAGCGCTCTCACACATTGAATGACAATTACTCAGTCTTGCTGCCTTACTGGACCAAGATTCACCTCGTGAAATATACGGCGCTGCCCTGGACCCCCGCATTCTTCCTCCTTCACCACCACGAGATTCCAAGCAAGATATATAGGAAATCAATCTTGCCTCTCCTGCTCACAGCAGCGAAGAGCTGCATCCCACTGTGCTGGAAGCAGACACAGCCACCAGTAGCCGTCTGGTTGAGAAAAGTAGCCAAAATCAATGCAATGGAGGACCTGGTGGCCACAGATAGGGGCCCCCGTGAAAAATTTCTCAAGAATTGGATTAATTGGCACAAATTAGATTATTCTGAGTAGCATGCAGAGTTGGTGACTTAACTCCCCTGGGAGCTGGGACTAATGGAAAGGCTTCCCGGATGTGGTTGTAGGCGGCACCACCCACTCCCTCCTTCCAACTCCCGCACGCAGGGCCACCATCAGGGGAGTACAGCTGAAGAAAGCAGTGGCGTTGTGGGTGTGGAGGGGGCCAGGAAGTAGTTTTAGTAGGTGAATGTCTCTTCTTCGGTTTATAGGAGACACTGCAGGCTGTCTGTGTATCTTCCCTACTCGCCCCCTCTTAGCAGCTCTAATTGGCTTCACTGTGTTGCCACCCAACTTCCTGCCCACTTTTTCCTTCCCCATGATTGGCCACAGCAGAGGGCTAATCAGTAGACACTGGGGGGGGGGGGGCACCATCATGGGAAATGTAGTCCCTGAAGATTGGCAGCCCCAGTGTGTCCACAGACACCATGCTACAGCCCCCAGCATGGATGCACTCTGCTGGGGGGGGGGGGGGGGAGCCCGGAACCCAGAACCCAGAAAAAAGGAGGGGAATTGAGTGTTAAAGGAGGAGAAAAAGAGTACTGTGCTGGGGAAAGCCAGAGAGGGAGAGCCACGCTGTACCTGCACCACCAGGGAGGGAGCCGCACTGTACCCGCACCACCAGAGAGGGAGCCGCGCTGTACCCGCACCACCAGAGAGGGAGCCACATTGTACCCGCACCATCAGAGAAGGAGCTATGCTGTACCTGCGCCAATGGAGAGGGAGCCATGCTGTACCCGCACCACCAAAGGGGGAGAAAGATGCAGCCAGGATACAGGCATGCTACACTACTGACTAGAGTTGGCCTGGGCAACCCAGAGTGAGCGAACGTCCAGCCAGAGGGATCTCTGTTGCGGTTTCGCTGGGTCTGGTAAGAGGGTCTGTTTGCCATTATCCATTACTGTTTCCAGGGACTGAGCTATTAGGAAGTGCCTAACCTGATATCCTCTAGGCCTTATTGACCGCTACCACGAGTTCCAACAATGAGACTCCAAAAATAGTGGGGTGACACCGTATTTTCCACACCAGGTGACACCCCAAACCTAGTGAGGCCACTGTCCTGGAGCCCAGTTTCGGCACTGAGCTCTGATAACTGGCCATACAGGGGTGTGCTAGCATGGGCACCCAGGACACCTGCCACCCAAGGTCCCACAAGTAGCGATAGGCTTTTCGTAGCAGCAAGAGCCGCGCTACTGGTCTGAGGTCTTTGTATAATTTACATTAGAGGGGGGCACAGTAACTGGAAAGGGGGGCAGATAACAGATGCACACATGGCGTGATGGGAGGGGGGTAAGGGGATATGTGCTGGGAGGTGTGCTGTGCCGCATCCCCCTCTGTCCTCTTCCCGCGGCATCCCTCTGTCCTCTTCCTGCGGCATCCCTCTGTCCTCTTCCTGCGGCATCCCTCTGTCCTCTTCCTGCGGCATCCCTCTGTCCTCTTCCTGCGGCATCCCTCTGTCCTCTTCTCGCTGCGTCCCTCTGTCCTCTTCTCGCTGCGTCCCTCTGTCCTCTTCCCACGGCATCCCTCTGTCCTCTTCCCGTGGCGTCCCTCTGTCCTCCTCCCATGAAAATGACAGTGTGGATCTTAAAATGGAAGGGTGTGGCCTTGGGTCATATTTAAATTGGGGGTTGCATGAGTTTAAACAGGCCCAGGACAGCACAAAACCTACATACACCACTGGTTGGAAGTGCTGGCTGGTGGTTGCCCTCCTCTTTTTCTTTCCCCCTCTTTTTCGTTAACCATAAAAAAAACTGTGCAGGATACAGAGATTTCCTAGTCCTTGAAGCCCACTGTCTGATATGCACTTCATATGTTTAACCAAGGATGACACTGTGATTGATGATGGACGAACTTCCGACGGGACGTTTTGTAAATGCGAACCGCGAATGCGGCCAAAAGTTTGCGGCAGACCCCATTGACTTTAATGGCAGGCGACCCTTAACCACTTCAGGACCGCCGTATTGCCAATGTACGTCAGCACAATGGCACAGGCAGGCACAATCACGTAGATGTACATGATTGCCTTCCAGCGGGTGGGGGGTCCGATCGGACCCCCTCCCGTTGGATACGACGGTCCGGTTCGCTCCAGGAGCGCTCCGTGATGAGGGGATGGCCGTTGGTTTTCAGCCACCCCCTCTGGATCGCTCCTGGCCAATGAGAAGCTTCCTCCCACTGTGTATTGTTTACACAGGAAGGAGGAAGTGATGTCATTCTCCTCGGGACGGTCTTTTTGACCGGACTACGAGGAGAAGACTAATAGTAAGTGTGCACCAACACTACACTGACATGTAGGTACACACAGGCACACAAACCCCCCCCCCCATCCCCCCCCCGATCGCCCCCCGATCCCCCCCCCCCCCCCAGTCACAGTGTCACTGATTGCATTGATCATTTCTTTACTGATCAATGCATTCAGTGTCAGTTGTGACAGTAAAAACTGTCAGGACAGTTAGTGTTAGGTCCAGGGTAGCCCCCTATCACCCCCCAATAAAGATTTAACCCCCTGATTGCCCATAGAGTTAACCCTTTCACCCCCTTTTGCCAGTGTCACTAAGCGATCATTTTTCTGATCGCTGCATGTGTCGCTAGGTAGCTAGTTATTTTTTTAGGTTCACCGCCAGGTTTTTATAGCGCTAGGTACCCCGATATACTACCCAATAATGGTTTTAACCCCCTGATTGCCGCTAGTTAACCCTTTCACCCCCTTTTGCCAGTGTCACTAAGCGATCATTTTTCTGATCGCTGCATGTGTCGCTAGGTAGCTAGTTATTTTTTTAGGTTCACCGCCAGGTTTTTATAGCGCTAGGTACCCCGATATACTACCCAATAATGGTTTTAACCCCCTGATTGCCGCTAGTTAACCCTTTCACCCCCTTTTGCCAGTGTCACTAAGCGATCATTTTTCTGATCGCTGCATCAGTGTCGCTAGTGTCGCTAGGTAGCTAGTTATTTTTTTAGGTTCACCGCCAGGTTTTTATAGCGCTAGGTACCCCGATATACTACCCAATAATGGTTTTAACCCCCTGATTGCTGCTAGTTAACCCTTTCACCCCCTTTCACCAGCGATCGCAGTATAAGTGTCACTGGTGACGCTGGTTAGCCAGTTAGTTATTTAGGTTCCCCGTCAGGTTTTTATATAGCGCCAGGGACCCCCATATACTACCTAATAAAAATTTGAACCCCCTGATTGCCCCTAGTTAACCCTTTCACCACTGATCACCGTATAAGTGTTACGGGTGACTCTGGTTAGTTTGTTTTTTATAGCATCAGGGCACCCACCATTTATTACCCAATAAAGGTTTAACCCCCTGATCACCCGGCGGGTGATATCAATTAGGTTTTAGGGTCAGGGTCTGCGTCGCCCCAGGCAGCGCTAGGTTAGTGCCAGTACCGCTAACACCCACACGCAAAGCATACACCTCCCGTAGTGCTATAGAATCTGAACAGATCAATATCTGATCTGATCAGATCTATACTAGCGTCCCCAGCAGTTTAGGGTTCCAAAAAAACGCATTGTTAGCGGGATCAGCCCAGATACCTGCTAGCACCTGCGTTTTGCCCCTCTGCCCAGCCCACCCAAGTGCAGTATCGATCGATCACTGTCACTTACAAAACACTAAACACATAACTGCAGCGATCGCAGAGTCAGGCCTGATCCCTGCCATCGCTAACAGGTTTTTTGGTAGCATTTTATATTTAAATCCGGAAGGCAGTGCTTGGTTTTCGGGGTCCCGTACGTGGCTAGGCTCCCAAAAAGTCCCCCACATGTGGTATCCCCGTACTCGGGAGAAGCAGCAGAATTTATTTTGGGGTGTAATTTGACTTCTGCCCATAGCATGTGTGAGCAATATATCATTTAGTGACAACTTTGTGCAAAAAAAAAAAGTTTGTAATCTTCCCGCAACTTTTGGCAAAATATAAAATATTCCATGGACTCAACATGCCTCTCAGTAAATAGCTTGGGGTGTGTACTTTCCAAAATGGGGTCATTTGGGGGGGTTTTGTGCTATTTTGGCATTTTATGGCCTTCGAAACTGTGATAGGTAGTGAGGAGTTAAATCAAAAATTTGCACCCTTGGAAATCCTGAAGGTGGTGATTGGTTTTCGGGGTGCCGTGCGCGACTAGACTCCCAAAAAGTCCCACACATGTGGTATCCCCGTACTCAGGAGAAGCAGCAGAATGTATTTTTGGGTGTCATTTCACATATGCCCATAGAATGTGTGAGCAATATATCATTTAGTGACAACTTTGTGCAAAAAAAAAAAAGTTTGTAATATTCCCGCAACTTGTGGCAAAATATAAAATATTCCATGGACTCAACATGCCTCTCAGTAAATAGCTTGGGGTGTCTACTTTCCAAAATGGGGTCATTTTGGGGGGTTTTGTGCTATTTTGGCATTTTATGGCCTTCGAAACTGTGATAGGTAGTGAGGAGTTAAATCAAAAATTTGCACCCTTAGAAATCCTGAAGGTGGTGATTGGTTTTCGGGGTGCCGTGCGCGACTAGACTCCCAAAAAGTCCCACACATGTGGTATCCCCATACTCGGGAGAAGTAGCGGAATATATTTTGGGGTGCAATTCCACATATAACTATGGCATGTGTGAGCAATATATCATTTAGTGACAACTTTTTGTAAAAAAAATTTTTTTTTTTTTTTGTCATTATTCAATCCCTTAGGACAAAAAAAATAAATATTCAATGGGCTCAACATACCCATCAGCAATTTCCTTGGGGTGTCTACTTTCCAAAATGGGGTCATTTGGGGGGGATTTGTACTGCCCTGCCATTTTAGCACCTCAAGAAATGAGATCGGCAGTCATAAATTAAAAGCTGTGTAAATTCCAGAAAATGTACTCTAGTTTGTAGACGCTATAACTTTTGCGCAAACCAAAAAATATACGCTTATTGACATTTTTTTTACTAAAGACATGTGGCTGAATAAATTTTGCCCTCAATGTATGACTAAAATTTAGTTTATTCGATTTTTCTTATAACAAAAAGAAGAAAATATCTTTTTTTTTCAAAATTTTCGCTCTTTTTCCATTTATATCGCAAAAAAAAAAAATCGCAGAGGCAATCAAATACCATCAAAAGAAAGCTCTATTTGTGGGAAGAAAAGGACGCAAATTTCGTTTGGGTGCAATATTGCATGACCGCGCAATTACCAGTTAAAGCAGCGCAGTGCGAAATTGGAAAAAGACCTCTGGTCCTTAAGGTGTTTATTGGTCCGGGGCTGAAGTGGTTAAAAACCTCCAGGTCATATTTTCAGCCACAAAATACTTACTAGCTGTGCACACATAGTCCCACCACATGGACACTGACATAACAAAAGTATCAAGTGAATCTGGGATCGACAACAACAAGCATTCTTTTTTTATCTGTGAAATTTTGACAATTCAGGAGTAGTGATGGACGAACTTCCGACGGGACGTTTCGCGAAAGCGAAATGCGAACGGACCCAAACGTTCGCGAAACCGAACGTTCGCCGCGGGCCCCATTGACTTCAATGGGAGGCGAACTTTGCAAACCTTCATGTCGAATTTGCGGCCACGTGGTAATTATTAGGGGGTAAAACGTAGTCCCACCATCTGGACAATGACATAATACATGTATGAGGTGAATTTGGGATCGATAACTACAAGCATTTTTATTTTATTTGGGAAATTGTTCTAACAATTCAGGACTATGGAGCTAATGAAGGCAATGGAGGAGAGGGAAGGTCAGGGACCAGGGTAGGCAAAGAAGAGGGTGCAGGAGATGATCACCAGCAGCGTGACATACCGGAATGACACATGCACCGTGATAGAGGCATCTGACAGCAGCACCGTAATACAGAGCACTGACAGCAGCACCGTGACATACAGCGCTGACAGCAGCACCGTGACATACAGCGCTGACAGCAGCACCGTGACATACAGCGCTGACAGCAGCACCGTGACATACAGCGCTGACAGCAGCACCGTGACATACAGCGCTGACAGCAGCACCGTGACATACAGCGCTGACAGCAGCACCGTGACATACAGCGCTGACAGCAGCACCGTGACATACAGCACTGACAGCAGCACCGTAAGCAGCCCCAGGAGGAAGTCAGCACAGCACAGGGATGGTGTGATCCCCTCATAATAAGAACCCCCAGGAGGAAGTCAGCACAGCACAGGGATAGTGTGATCCCTTCATAATAAGAACCCCCAGGAGGAAGTCAGCACAGCACAGGGATATCATAAGCAGCCCCAGTAGAAATATGACACCGCTCAACCTCTTCAAAGAGGAGGGTAGGGGCATATAGTACGGTGTGCTTTTTTGGGTCAAGGAAGTGAGCAGACTGTACGTCAGTCCCTATACCGCTGAAGGACTGCTGCAGTATAGGGCAGCGGTCAGCAGTGGTGCACGTCAACCCTATCTATTGTGGACCGATAGCGGTCCTTACAGAACAGCAGACTGTACCGCACTCAAGCCTATGTACCGTAGCACCCTATACCAAGTTACCAGTCCTTATAAGAACTTTTGTGGACCAAGCAGGTTGTGTATTAGTGTTTAGCAGACTGTACGTCAGTCCCTATACCGCTGAAGGACTGCTGCAGTATAGGGCAGCGGTCAGCAGTGGTGCACGTCAACCCTATCTATTGTGGACCGATAGCGGTCCTTACAGAACAGCAGACTGTACCGCACTCAAGCCTATGTACCGTAGCACCCTATACCAAGTTACCAGTCCTTATAAGAACTTTTGTGGACCAAGCAGGTTGTGTATTAGTGTTTAGCAGACTGTACGTCAGTCCCTATACCGCTGAAGGACTGCTGCAGTATAGGGCAGCGGTCAGCAGTGGTGCACGTCAACCCTATCTATTGTGGACCGATAGCGGTCCTTACAGAACAGCAGACTGTACCGCACTCAAGCCTATGTACCGTAGCACCCTATACCAAGTTACCAGTCCTTATAAGAACTTTTGTGGACCAAGCAGGTTGTGTATTAGTGTTTAGCAGACTGTACGTCAGTCCCTATACCGCTGAAGGACTGCTGCAGTATAGGGCAGCGGTCAGCAGTGGTGCACGTCAACCCTATCTATTGTGGACCGATAGCGGTCCTTACAGAACAGCAGACTGTACCGCACTCAAGCCTATGTACCGTAGCACCCTATACCAAGTTACCAGTCCTTATAAGAACTTTTGTGGACCAAGCAGGTTGTGTATTAGTGTTTAGCAGACTGTACGTCAGTCCCTATACCGCTGAAGGACTGCTGCAGTATAGGGCAGCGGTCAGCAGTGGTGCACGTCAACCCTATCTATTGTGGACCGATAGCGGTCCTTACAGAACAGCAGACTGTACCGCACTCAAGCCTATGTACCGTAGCACCCTATACCAAGTTACCAGTCCTTATAAGAACTTTTGTGGACCAAGCAGGTTGTGTATTAGTGTTTAGCAGACTGTACGTCAGTCCCTATACCGCTGAAGGACTGCTGCAGTATAGGGCAGCGGTCAGCAGTGGTGCACGTCAACCCTATCTATTGTGGACCGATAGCGGTCCTTACAGAACAGCAGACTGTACCGCACTCAAGCCTATGTACCGTAGCACCCTATACCAAGTTACCAGTCCTTATAAGAACTTTTGTGGACCAAGCAGGTTGTGTATTAGTGTTTAGCAGACTGTACGTCAGTCCCTATACCGCTGAAGGACTGCTGCAGTATAGGGCAGCGGTCAGCAGTGGTGCACGTCAACCCTATCTATTGTGGACCGATAGCGGTCCTTACAGAACAGCAGACTGTACCGCACTCAAGCCTATGTACCGTAGCACCCTATACCAAGTTACCAGTCCTTATAAGAACTTTTGTGGACCAAGCAGGTTGTGTATTAGTGTTTAGCAGACTGTACGTCAGTCCCTATACCGCTGAAGGACTGCTGCAGTATAGGGCAGCGGTCAGCAGTGGTGCACGTCAACCCTATCTATTGTGGACCGATAGCGGTCCTTACAGAACAGCAGACTGTACCGCACTCAAGCCTATGTACCGTAGCACCCTATACCAAGTTACCAGTCCTTATAAGAACTTTTGTGGACCAAGCAGGTTGTGTATTAGTGTTTAGCAGACTGTACGTCAGTCCCTATACCGCTGAAGGACTGCTGCAGTATAGGGCAGCGGTCAGCAGTGGTGCACGTCAACCCTATCTATTGTGGACCGATAGCGGTCCTTACAGAACAGCAGACTGTACCGCACTCAAGCCTATGTACCGTAGCACCCTATACCAAGTTACCAGTCCTTATAAGAACTTTTGTGGAACAAGTGAGTTGTGAATGTTTAGCAGACTGCAGCAGAAGGGCAGCAGTCAAGTATAATATCCTTTCTATATTTGGAAGAAAGAATATTATACATGTACAAGCCTATTACTGTACCACTGATACCAGTCCTGAAAAGAACCTTTGTGGAACTAATAATAACAGCAAGTCTTTAAAATTACCCTCACTGCCTGACAACACTGCTTCCTTCCTGTCCCTATACAAATTGGCAAAAAAAGAGAACGATTAGTGGTTACTGGAACAGCTCTTTTGTGGACCTTGATAGTAACAGCTAATGATGATGATGATGATGATGAAAGACTAATCTGGCTGTCCCTGTAGCATACACCGTCCTTTCCCTTTCTCTAAACTAACAAAAGACACTCAGGCTGCTGCAAGAATCAGCAGCACAGCAAACCTATCAACACCTAACACCTATACCAGTCCTGAAAAGAACTTTTGTGTACCAAATAGCTAGTGGTTTATCTCTCCCTACTCCACACAGGAACCTGTCCCTATCGTAACAGAAGAAAGAATGTAAAATGGCCACCGGATCGGGTGTATTTATAGGTTAGGGGGAATGTCCAAGTGTCCATGTGCTGTCATGTCTCAATTGGCTGTCCTGTATCACATGATAAACGTGTCACCAAAGGTTAAAGTTCTTGTATACATTAAACACGTAAGTCCGCCGCGGCGAACGACGGAAAAAGGCGTTCGAACGTGCGGACCGCGAATGTCGGAAATTCGCCGCGAAACGACCGCCGGGCGAAACGTTCGTCCATCACTATTCAGGAGCGCATGAAGGCCATGGAGGAGAGGCAAGGTCAGGGCAGGCTATGTAGATGGGTGCAGGAGATGATCAGTGCCACAGTCAGGGCAGCGCAGTCCTGTGCCAGTTTCCCAGTGTGCCAACCTGTGCTTGAGCCCCTCCCTCTGCCCGGGCCCTTACCCCTACCTATGCAGGGCTCCACTCCGGTGGTTCGGAGGTGCCAGTCCAGTGCTGATTCTCAGCCATGGTGCTGGCATTGCCTGCTGATTGGCTTCTCCTCTGCTATCTCCCTCACTGTCTGAAACCAGCACCGTGATAGAGAGCGCTGACACCAGCACCGTGATAGAGAGCGCTGACACCAGCACCGTGATAGAGAGCGCTGACATTGCAATGACGCAAGATAAGCGAGTAGCTAGAATAAGGATCTTTTTTTTTCAATTCTTTATTTCAATAAGGCATACGGTGATACAGAAACCTCGACAATGCTGAACATACAGTGGATCATCTCCACATATAAGGCCACATGCCCAGTCATCACAGTTAGAGATGGCGGTCGGTTCGTGGCATATTTTGGTAGTTCGTGATTCGCCACGGACCTCACTTTATACAGTAAGTGTTTATGGGGAACTGTATCAAATGTTTTTGTAAAATCTAGATATACCAAGTCTTCAGGCCATCCTTTATCTAGATCAGGCATGTCCAAAGTCCGGCCCGCGGCCCAATCGCGGCCCGCGATCTGGTTTTGAACGGCCCGCCTGGTTGTTTAAACACATATATCTTTTGTGGCCCCCGGCGATCTCCCAGCGCCGGGGCCACAAAAGATATATAGTCCGGCTGCCTCGGAGGGAGGAGACGGGATGAGTGCTGTGCACACAGGAGGAGAATTTCCTGTTTACACGGCAGCTGTAATAGGAAGTCCCGTCTCTGCCATTGGATGACTGTACTGTCCATCAAAGGAGGCGGGACTTTCTCTTAAAGAGGCCGTTGTGTAAACAGGAGATTCTCCTGTAAGATGTCTTTGGCGCTCGTCCTGCCCTCCATGGCTGCACTGATGGTAATGGTAGCTGCATTCCTGGCAATGGTGAGTGAATTCCTAGCAATGGTGGCTGCATTCCTGGCAATGGTGGGTGAAATTCCTGGCAATGGTGGGTGAAATTCCTGGCAATGGTGGCTGCATTCCCGGCAATGGTGAGTGAATTTCTGGCAATGGTGCCTGCATTCCTGGCAATGGTGCCTGCATTCCTGGCAATGGTGCCTGCATTCCTGGCAATGGTGGCTGCATTCCCAGCAATGGTGAGTGAATTCCTAGCAATGGCGGGTGAATCCCTGGCAATGGTGGCTGCATTCCCGGAAATGGTGGCTGCATTCCCGGAAATGGTGGCTGCATTCCCGGCAATGGTGGCTGCATTCCCGGCAATGGTGTGTGAAATACCTGGCAATGGTGGCTGCATTCCTGGCAATAGTGGCTGCATTCCTGGCAATGGTGGCAGCATTCCCGGCAATGGTGGCTGCATTCCCGGCAATGGTGGCTGCATTCCCGGCAATGGTGGGTGAAATTCCTGGCAATGGTGGGTGAAATTCCTGGCAATGGTGGGTGAAATTCCTGGCAATGGTGGCTGCATTCCTGGCAATGGTGGCTGCATTCCTGGCAATGGTGGCTGCATTCCTGGCAATGGTGGCAGCATTCCCGGCAATGGTGAGTGCATTCCTGGCAATGGTGGCTGCATTCCCAGCAATGGTGAGTGAATTCCCGGCAATGGTGGGTGAATCCCTGGCAATGGTGGCTGCATTCCCGGCAATGGTGGCTGCATTCCCGGCAATGGTGGCTGCATTCCTGGCAATGGTGGCTGCATTCCCAGCAATGGTGAGTGAATTCCTAGCAATGGCGGGTGAATCCCTGGCAATGGTGGCTGCATTCCCGGCAATGGTGGCTGCATTCCCGGCAATGGTGGCTGCATTCCCGGCAATGGTGGCTGCATTCCCGGCAATGGTGGCTGCATTCCCGGCAATGGTGGCTGCATTCCCGGCAATGGTGGCTGCATTCCCGGCAATGGTGGCTGCATTCCCGGCAATGGTGAGTGCATTCCCGGCAATGGTGGCTGCATTCCCAGCAATGGTGAGTGAATTCCCAGCAATGGCGGGTGAATCCCTGGCAATGGTGGCTGCATTCCCGGCAATGGTGGCTGCATTCCTGGCAATGGTGGCTGCATTCCCAGCAATGGTGGCTGCATTCCCGGCAATGGTGGGTGAATCCCTGGCAATGGTGGCTGCATTCCTGGCAATGGTGGCTGCATTCCCGGCAATGGTGGCTGCATTCCCGGCAATGGTGGCTGCATTCCCGGCAATGGTGGGTGAATCCCTGGCAATGGTGGCTGCATTCCTGGCAATGGTGGCTGCATTCCTGGCAATGGTGGCAGCATTCCCGGCAATGGTGGCAGCATTCCCGGCAATGGTGAGTGAATTCCCGGCATTGGCGGGTGAATCCCTGGCAATGGTGGGTGCATTCCTGGCAATGGTGGGTGAAATTCCTGGCAATGGTGGCTGCATTCCCGGCAATGGTGGGTGAATTCCCTGGCAATGGTGGGTGAATTCCCTGGCAATGGTGGGTGAATTCCCTGGCAATGGTGGGTGAATTCCCTGGCAATGGTGGGTGCATCCCTGGCAATGGTGGGCGCTGCATTCCTAGCAATGGTGAGCGCTGCATTCCTAGCAATTGTGGGTCTGCAGATAGACACTGACCCTTGTTTTGCTTCACAGTTCTTTATTTAAAATTTTAAGGTTTTTTTTCCTGAAGCTTCCCTCTTAAAGTGAAGGTGCGTGTTATACGTCAATAAATATGGTGTATCCAAATAATACACTTGAGTTCATCTCCACCACACACAGCCACAAAAGCAAGAGAATTCTTGTTGGGCCGTGTATTAGTGCTCGGATGGACACGCTTAGACCGAATTTTAATGGTTCAAAGAATGTCAGGCAAAATGGTCGGCCCTCGCGCATGTTCAGTTCATCAAATCTGGCCCTCTTTGAAAAAAGTTTGGACATCCCTGATCTAGATGGAAGCTCACCTCCTCATAGAAGGTTAATAGATTGGTTTGGCAAGAACCATTCTTCATGAATCCATGCTGATTACTGCTAATGATACCATTGTCATTACTAAAATCTTGTATATAGTCCTTTATCCCCTCCAAGACCTTGCATACAATTGATGTTAGGCTAACTGGTCTGTAATTCCCAGGGAAGTAACTTGGCCCTTTTTTAAATATTAGTGGTATATTGGCTTTTCTCCAATCAGTTGGTACTGTTGCAGTCAGTAGACTGTTTGTAAAAATTAGGAACAATGGTCTGGCAATTACTTGACTGAGTTCCTTACGGACCCTTGGGTACAAGCTATCTGGTCACACTGACTTATTAATGTTACGTTTTTCAAGTCTAATTCTAATTCTGTCCTCTGTTAGCCATGAAGGTGTTGGTTGTATGGCGAGCAGACAGTGGAAGGTTCCCGGGCCCCGTCCCCATAGTCTGTAGCTCCCGGCAGTGGATGGTGGACGTCTTTTGACCTCTCTTCCCTATTTGGGTTGGCCTGATATCGGAGGCATAGCCAGGCAAAGTGGCAGAGCAGAGAAGGCCACATGTGGAAGCAGTGAGGAGGGGGGGACTGTGGACAAGGCTGTGGACTATAAGATGCTTCGTAAGAAGGGGGGAATGTGTAGAAGGCTGCAGAAGGAGGAGAAGAGAGGAAGCAGTGAGGGGAACGAAGAGTCTGCCTTGCAGCTGGAGATTTTCTGGAATTTTAAGCCTCCCTTGACAGTGGGTCTGGATAGCCCCAGGGAAGCCACGCACTGTAAAAGCACAGACTGTTGCCCCCAGCTCCTCTCCCAATTCAGTGGCAGCAAAGACATCAGGAAAGTCAGTAGTAAAGTCCCCCCAAGTTGGAATATCAGCAGAGACTCAGACAACAGTAGACAAAGAGGTAGAGCTATTTCCCTCTGGCAAGGATATTATGGCAGCTATCAAAGCATGTAGTGAGACTCTCACAATTAAAATTAATGCTCTGGCCATAGATGTATATAAGGCATGAGTTTGATAAGGTCAAGCAAAAGATCTCAGAGATGGAAGTTCAGGTCTCAAAAGTAGAAGATAAAGTAAAAATGGATGACAGAGAACGGCGTATCCTGAAAAAACGAATTATTCTACAGGACAGATCAATCTATACAGAAAGCCCTTTGAGGAGAAATAATATCTAGATCATAGGATTGCCAGAACGAGTGGAAGGAGATAATCCAACTGCATTTTCAGAGAAATTATTGATCAATATAATAGGCCTTTACAGATATGTCTGCAACATTTGTGGTTGAAAGAGCACACAGGATTTATTTTCAATCACCAAAGCCAGGCGCACCCTCTTGCCCACTTCTTTTACGTCTACTGAATTATAGAAATTGAGACCGTATATTGTCAGCAGCTAAGACAAGGGAAGACTTACAATATGAAAATGCCAAATTACCAAAATGACAAATTATTTTTTACGGATTATCCCTCTGAAATACAGCAACAGAGAAGAGCCTATGCGGAAGTGCGGTAAAGATTGAAAGAAAAGGGGATAAAATTCAGTCTTTTATATCCTAGTAAATGGCAGGTGATTGATGAAACATAAATCTGCTTTTTGAGACACCAACGGCTGCAGTAGAATGGTTGGACACTAGATAAATAGATTTTGGTAAAGGGATACAATTTGGAGCAACAAGGAAGCGATTATAACGGTGCCACAAATCAGAAAATACTTATATAGTAAAAACTTTTATTATACAAAATGTGATTTAAAAAGGGAGCCATCAATACAGAGTAATAATCACATATCGATAGTAAAACAGAAATTGATGACCAGCTGCAAAGATGGTAAGTAGCAGGCCAACTTCTTCCCTACTAGTTTCGCCAAAACATTGGCTTCTTCAGGGGAGTAGGATAAAATAATGATCAAAAATTGCTTTAACACATGCGCACCAAGCAAGACAGGATAGATGCTCCCAGGCACCAACAAAAGGCAAACAAATACAGCCAATACAAGGTGGCTACAGGGGGCTTGAAGTGGAATACTATAAAAGCAGAAATCCATATAGATTAGGATAAACGGGCCGCTGATCAAACAAAATGTTAATTGGCTCTAGGGAAGTCAGATGGTGCAATTATGAAGACAACCAGATAAGGCCTAAATTCAAATGATATGTGGCACTATAAAGCGCCAAAATATACGTCAAAGGGAATAACCACTTGCCAGGGAAACACTGTGTGGACCCAAGCCGATAATCACACATCCATGAAGCCTTTAAAACGTCATGCAGTGTAACAGCACCCCAACAGCCAGCATGTGATTATTCACCTGCTGGCTGTCAGGGCGCTAATCTACAACCCCATCCATCCATGGGTGGGAGCAAAAAGGAAAAGTCCCTTTTGCTCCCACCCATGGATGGATGGGGTTGTAGATTAGGGAGGGGAGTGAAAAAGTATATGGTGGGGTGGGAGAGCGGGAGTAAAGGGAGATGCAGAGGTGTGGTGTACAAGGGTTAGGGGATGGTGTGATTTTGTTGCCCCGTTGATGTTTGCTTTAGGAGCCATATGTCTCAAGATACTGTGGAGATGTCCCTTTGTTCCGTTGTGCAAGCATGCTGCCAGGTAAAAATATTTGCTATTCTATAATATCTCGGAATGTCCAAGGTCGGAATTCTGGGTTTAAAAGAGCATTGAGCATATGTAATAAAATATAACACCCAGTTGATATTACTTCACGAGACACATCTAGCGGGAGGGAAACTAGCGACCTTAAAAAAAAAAAAAAAAAAAAACATGGATTCAAAAAGCATATCACGCTACTTACGCTTCCTACGCAAGAGGGGTTTCAGTGCTAATAAATAAATCCTTTTCCGGCCTAATAGAGAAGATATATAAAGACATGCAGGGAAAATATGTTATTTTAGTATACACGTTGGGACAACAAAAGTATATTATAGTAGCAATATATATTCTACCCCTTCTTCTTTGGGAATATTAAATTAAATATTAGAGAAAATTATCCAACATTTTCCAGCAAAATTGTTTATTGGAGATTTTAATTCTATTTTATCCCCAGAATTAGATAGACCGAAACCTCACAAGCAGTATTCAACTAATTTATATAACTTGGCCAAGGCGACAGGTGTCATATACATTTGGAGAAGGAGAAATCCAAAAAAAAGAGCATATTCCTGTTTTTCCACTTCTTAAAAAAACCTCATCTTGAATAGATTTAGCCTTTGCAGATCTGACAGTAGTAGTGGATATTGTAGAAGCAACATATTTACCAAGCAATCTTTTGGACCACCCCTCTTTTGTTCCTGTCAATACGTGCCCCTGCCCTGAAAAATGCATCAATGTGGAGATTGGCTCCCCAGTGGGTGTTACACCCAGAGATAGTGGAGAAAATGTCATCAATGGTTGTGGAATACTGGGAAAATAATGTTGGATCATCTTCATTGAACACTGTCTGGGATACCGTCAAAGCATATATACCAGGGCAATACATTTCAAATATTGCAGAAGTTAACAAGAAACAGGATAAGATACAGGTACTACAAACACAGATAGAATTACAGAAAGAAAAGTATAGCTGAGACTCTAGTATAATTAATTTTGATATAATAATGGCCGCGTAAAGGGATCTACATTTGCATATGATGGAAATAACGAGGTTAGAACTATATAAAAATAGACAAAAAAAATTTGAACAAGGGGATAAAAGTGGAAGATTTTTGGCAAGGTTAGTGCAGCAGGAACATCAAGTTACAATTATATCAGAAATCAGGACTCCAGAAGAAGAAATGGTGGTTGAACCTGATGAGGTTTTGGAGACTTTTAAGAGGTACTATGACTCTCTGTACACCTCTTCTCTCCCCTCTGACTTCTGCCCCAGGGAAATGTCAGACCTTTTGGACCAGATAGCCCACGGGTGGTTGTCAGAGAGGGAGACATTAGTCTGATTACATTTACAAGCGAGGAGATTATACATACTTTTCTGAGGGGAAAATCCCCAGGCCCTGATGGAATTCCTGTGGAATTTTATATAAAGTATGGGGATTTTTTTGCCCCAAAATGAGCAAAAGTATGTACAAGTGGGTTGCTGAAAGGGGCTCTCCCAGATTCAATGAGTCATGCACATATAGCCCTTATACATAAGGAAATGAAGGATCCAAAACTATGTGCTTCATATAGGTCAATAGCATTACTAAATATTAGGGATGAGCCGAACACCCCCTGGTTTGGTTCACAACAGAACGTGGGAACAGGCAAAAAATTGTTTGAACACAGTTAAAGTCTATGGGACATGAACGTGAAAAATCAAAAGTGCTAAAGGCGCTTATGCAAGTTATTGCCATAAAAAGTGTATCAATGCAAAAAAGTTTTAAAAACTGCAGTTTTTTCGGGAGCAGGGATTTTAATAATGTTTAAAGTGAAAACAATAAAAAATGAAATATTCCTTTTAAATATCGTGCCTGGGGGGTGTCCTTAACCACTTGCCGACCGCCGCACGACGATGTACGTCGACAGAATGGCACGGGCAGGCATATGGGCGTACCTGTACGTCCCTGCCTTCCCGATCGGGCCCCCACCCCCCCCCCCCCCCCGGTGCCAGCGGCGGTCGGTATCCGTTCAGGAGCGATCCGGGATGAGGGGGCGGCCATTCGTTCATGGCCACCCCCTTGCGATCGCTCCTGACGAATGGAAGTGAGGCGTGACATCACTTCCTCTCCTGTAATGTAAACACAGGCAGAGGAAGTGATGTAATCTCTCCTCCGTGTCGGTATTTTTCGTTCCGGCACCGAGGAGAGAGGATCGGTGAGTTGCACCAACACGACACTACACAGTAGAACATGCCAGGCACGCTCTCACCCCCCTTCACCCCCCCAATCACCCCTGCCCCCCCAGTCACAGTGACACCAATTGCATTTTTTTTTTTTTTGCATTGGTGTCATTTGTGACTGTAATAACTGTTAGGGCAGTTAGGGTTAGCCCCCTTTAGTTCTAAGGTACCCCCCTAACCCCCCAATAAAGGTTTAACCCCGTGATCACCCCCCGTCGCCAGTGTCACTAAGGCTGGGTTCACATTGCAGCGGTTTATGAGAACGGATGTGATTCGCACCACACTGCAGTGCAAATCACATCCGATCTCTGTGCGATTCGAGTTCAGCCATACAGATAGTATGGCTGAATTCGCGTCGCACCCGCCGCACCCGCCGCAAACTCGCACAGGACCCTTTTTTGGTCCGCAGCAGAATCGGATCGCATGGGTGTTCACACCATGCGATCCGAGTTTGCAGATCGCACTGCGATATGCGAACTGATCTGGGGGTGTCATTAACATTTCACTGACACTCCCAGCAGTTCGCATAGGGCAGTGTGAACTGCCGCCGGGAGGCATGCGATGCGGGAACCCGCAGCGGATTCGTGGCGTTCCCGCATCGCTCCAGTGTGAACCCAGCCTAATAAGCGATCGTTTTTCTGATCGCTGTATTAGTGTCACAGGCGCCAGGGACCCCCATATACTACCGCATAAAGCCCCCTGATTGCCCCCTAGTTAACCCTTTCACCAGTGATCACCATATAACTGTTACAGGTGACGCTGGTTGGTTAGTTATTTTTTTATAGTTTCAGGGCACCCGCCATTTATTACCTAATAAAGGTTTAACCCCCTGATCACCCGGCGGGTGATATAAGTTTGAGGGTCAGATAAGGTCTGCGTCGTCCCAGGCAGCGTCAGGTTAGTGCCAGTACCGCTAACACCCACGCACAAAGCATACACCTCCCTTAGTAATATAGTATCTGATCAGATCTATATTAGCGTCGCCAGCAGTTTAGGTTTCCCAAAACGCATTGTTAGCGGGATCAGCCCAGATACCTGCTAGCACCTGCGTTTAGCCCCTCCGCCAAGCCCAGCCCAGCCCACCCAAGTGCAGTATCGATCGATCACTGTCACTTACAAAACACAACACACATAACTGCAGCGTTTGCAGAGTCAGGCCTGATCCCTGCGATCGCTAACAGTTTTTCTTGTAGCGTTTTGATACAGTCGCTGACAGCCTAGGTGCTTTTTTACCTGTGAGTCTCACTAGTGTACCCCTAAATTTAGGGGTGTCTACTTTCCAAAATGGGGTCATTTGGGGGGGGGGGGGTTTGTGCCATCTTGGCATTTTATGGCCTTCAAAACTGTAATAGGTAGTGAGGAGTGAAGTCAAAAATTTACGCCCTTAGAAAGCCTGATGGCGGTGCTTGGTTTTCGGGGCCCCGTACGCGGCTAGGCTCCCAAAAAGTCCCACACATGTCTTATCCCCGTACTCAGGAGAAGCAGCAGAATTTATTTTGGGGTGTCATTTCACATATGCCCATGGCATGCGTGAGCAATATATCATTTAGTGACAACTTTGTGAAAAAATAAAAATAAAATTAAAAAAGTTTGTAATTTTCCCGCAACTTGTAGCAAAATATAAAATATTCCATGGACTCAACATGCCTCTCAGCAAATAGCTTGGGGTGTCTACTTTCTAAAATGGGGTAATTTGTGGGGGTTTTGTGCCATCTTGGCATTTTATGGCCTTCAAAACTGTAATAGGTAGTGAGGAGTGAAGTAAAAAATTTACGCCCTTAGAAAGCCTGAAGGCGGTGCTTGGTTTTCGGGGCCCCGTACGCGGCTAGGCTCCCAAAAAGTCCCACATATGTGGTATCCCCGTACTCAGGAGAAGCAGCAGAACTTATTTTGGGGTGTCATTTCACATATGCCCATAGCATGTGTGAGCAATATATCATTTAGTGACAACTTTGTGAAAAAAAATAAAAATAAATAAAAGTTTGTAATTTTGCCGCAACTTGTGCCAAATATAAAATATTCCATGGACTCAACATGCCTCTCAGCAAATAGCTTGGGGTGTCTACTTTCTAAAATGGGGTCATTTGTGGGGGTTTTGTGCCATCTTGGCATTTTATGGCCTTCAAAACTGTGATAGGTAGTGAGGAGTGAAATTACAAATGTATGCCCTTAGAAATCCTGAAGGCGGTGCTTGGCTTTCGGGGCCCCGTACGCGGCTAGGCTTCCAAAAAGTCGACCACATGTGGTATCCCCGTACTCAGGAGAAGCAGCAGAATGTATTTTGGGGTACAATTCTACATATAACCATGGCATGTGTGAGCAATATATCATTTAGTGACAACTTTGTGTAAAATTTTTGTCATTATTCAATCACTTGAGGCAAAAAAATTAAATATTCAATGGGCTCAACATGCCACTTATCAATTTCCTTAGGGTATCTACTTTCCAAAATGGGGTCATTTGGGGGGGTTTTGTACTGCCCTGCCATTTTAGCACCTCAAGAAATGAGATAGGCAGTCATAAACTAAAAGCTGCGTAAATTCCAGAAAACGTACCTTAGTTTGTAGATGTGACAACTTTTGCGCAAACCAATAAATATACAGTTATTGACTTTTTTTTACCAAAGACATGTGGCTGAATACATTTTGGCCTAAATGTATGACTAAAATTGAGTTTATTGGATTTTTCTAATAACAAAAAGTAGAAAATATCATTTTTTTTCAAAATTTGCGGTCTTTTTACGTTTATATCGCAAAAAATAAAAATCGCAGAGTCAGTCAAATACCTTTAAAAGAAAGCTCTATTTGTGGGAAAAAAAGGACGCAAATTTTGTTTGGGTACAACATTGCATGACCGCGCAATTACCAGTTAAAGCAGCGCAGTGCCAAATTGTAAAAAGACCTCTGGTCATTGACCAGCAAAATGGTCCGGCCTGAAAGTGGTTAATATAACTGTAAAAGAACGGGTGACAACGGAGAGCCTTGAGGGACTCCACAGGTGACTGCCCGAGTTTCGGAGAGGAATTTTCCTAGTTTCACTGTCTGTGACCGATTTCCTAGGAAGGACGCGAACCAATGGAGATCTATGTCTTGGACTCCGGCTACTTCTGTGAGGCGGACGAGTAGAGTATTGTGATCTACTGTATCAAACGCTGCACTTAGGTCTAGCAGTACGAGGAGACACGGCTCTCCGTCATCTGCTGCTTCGAGGGCGTCATCCCAAATCTTGAGGAGAGCTGTTTCTGTTCCATGACCCGGGCGGAAGCCTGATTGCAGCGGGTCCAGGAGTTTGTGAGTATCCAGGTGAAGTTGTAGCTGATGTACTACAGCTTTCTCCATGATCTTAGAAATGGTGTTGAGGCTTGTAATCGGCCTACGGTTGTTTGGATCCTGAGGGTCCAGGTTTGGTTTCTTGAGTAGAGGTTTGACAATGCCTTGTTTGAGGATGCTGGGAACAATCCCTTCGTGGAATGATCGGTTTATGAGGTGGGTTATGGTTGGAGCCACGATGTCGGAGCATTCTTTCAGTAGTTTTGTGGGGATGATGTCAATAGGTGAGGTACTGTCACGCAGTTTATTAATGATGTTTTTTGCGGTGTCTACGGTAATTGGGGATAGTGAAAATTTTGGCGGGTGCGGACATCCTCTTTATGTATTTGCTGGCTGAGGTTGGATGTTTTCTTCTGACAAATTGTTTCCCTGATGGTTTTGACTTTATCGATGAAAAAAGCAATGGTGAGTGAATTCCTAGCAATGGCGGGTGAATTCCTGGCAATGGTGGCTGCATTCCCGGAAATGGTGGCTGCATTCCCGGAAATGGTGGCTGCATTCCCGGAAATGGTGGCTGCATTCCCGGCAATGGTGGCTGCATTCCCGGCAATGGTGTGTGAAATACCTGGCAATGGTGGCTGCATTCCTGGCAATAGTGGCTGCATTCCTGGCAATAGTGGCTGCATTCCTGGCAATGGTGGCAGCATTCCCGGCAATGGTGGCTGCATTCCCGGCAATGGTGGCAGCATTCCTGGCAATGGTGGGTGAAATTCCTGGCAATGGTGGGTGAAATACCTGGCAATGGTGGCTGAATTCCTGGCAATGGTGGCTGCATTCCTGGCAATGGTGGCTGCATTCCTGGCAATGGTGGCTGCATTCCTGGCAATGGTGGCTGCATTCCTGGCAATGGTGGCAGCATTCCCGGCAATGGTGAGTGCATTCCTGGCAATGGTGGCTGCATTCCCAGCAATGGTGAGGGAATTCCCGGCAATGGTGGGTGAATCCCTGGCAATGGTGGCTGCATTCCCGGCAATAGTGGCTGCATTCCTGGCAATGGTGGCTGCATTCCCAGCAATGGTGAGTGAATTCCTAGCAATGGCGGGTGAATTCCTGGCAATGGTGGCTGCATTCCCGGAAATGGTGGCTGCATTCCCGGCAATGGTGGCTGCATTCCCGGCAATGGTGTGTGAAATACCTGGCAATGGTGGCTGCATTCCTGGCAATAGTGGCTGCATTCCTGGCAATAGTGGCTGCATTCCTGGCAATGGTGGCAGCATTCCCGGCAATGGTGGCTGCATTCCCGGCAATGGTGGCAGCATTCCTGGCAATGGTGGGTGAAATACCTGGCAATGGTGGGTGAAATACCTGGCAATGGTGGCTGCATTCCTGGCAATGGTGGCTGCATTCCTGGCAATGGTGGCTGCATTCCTGGCAATGGTGGCAGCATTCCCGGCAATGGTGAGTGCATTCCTGGCAATGGTGGCTGCATTCCCAGCAATGGTGAGTGAATTCCCGGCAATGGTGGGTGAATCCCTGGCAATGGTGGCTGCATTCCCGGCAATAGTGGCTGCATTCCTGGCAATGGTGGCTGCATTCCCAGCAATGGTGAGTGAATTCCTAGCAATGGCGGGTGAATCCCTGGCAATGGTGGCTGCATTCCCGGCAATGGTGGCTGCATTCCCGGCAATGGTGGCTGCATTCCCGGCAATGGTGGCTGCATTCCCGGCAATGGTGGCTGCATTCCCGGCAATGGTGGCTGCATTCCCAGCAATGGTGAGTGCATTCCCGGCAATGGTGGCAGCATTCCCAGCAATGGTGAGTGAATTCCCAGCAATGGCGGGTGAATCCCTGGCAATGGTGGCTGCATTCCCGGCAATGGTGGCTGCATTCCTGGCAATGGTGGCTGCATTCCCAGCAATGGTGGCTGCATTCCCGGCAATGGTGGGTGAATCCCTGGCAATGGTGGCTGCATTCCTGGCAATGGTGGCTGCATTCCCGGCAATGGTGGCTGCATTCCCGGCAATGGTGGGTGAATCCCTGGCAATGGTGGCTGCATTCCTGGCAATGGTGGCAGCATTCCCGGCAATGGTGGCAGCATTCCCGGCAATGGTGGCAGCATTCCCGGCAATGGTGGCAGCATTCCCGGCAATGGTGGCAGCATTCCCGGCAATGGTGAGTGAATTCCCTGGCAATGGTGGGTGAATTCCCTGGCAATAGTGGGTGCATCCCTGGCAATGGTGGGTGCTGCATTCCTAGCAATGGTGAGTGAATTCCTAGCAAATGGTGGCTGCATTCCTGGCAATGGTGGGTGAAATTCCTGGCAATGGTGGGTGAAATTCCTGGCAATGGTGGCTGCATTCCCGGCAATGGTGGCTGCATTCCCGGCAATGGTGGCTGCATTCCCGGCAATGGTGGCAGCATTCCCGGCAATGGTGAGTGAATTCCCGGCATTGGCGGGTGAATCCCTGGCAATGGTGGGTGCATTCCTGGCAATGGTGGGTGAAATTCCTGGCAATGATGGCTGCATTCCCGGCAATGGTGGGTGAATTCCCTGGCAATGGTGGGTGAATTCCCTGGCAATGGTGGGTGCATCCCTGGCAATGGTGGGCGCTGCATTCCTAGCAATGGTGAGCGCTGCATTCCTAGCAATTGTGGGTCTGCAGATAGACACTGACCCTTGTTTTGCTTCACAGTTCTTTATTTAAAATTTTAAGGTTTTTTTTCCTGAAGCTTCCCTCTTAAAGTGAAGGTGCGTGTTATACGTCAATAAATATGGTGTATCCAAATAATACACTTGAGTTCATCTCCACCACACACAGCCACAAAAGCAAGAGAATTCTTGTTGGGCCGTGTATTAGTGCTCGGATGGACACGCTTAGACCGAATTTTAATGGTTCAAAGAATGTCAGGCAAAATGGTCGGCCCTCGCGCATGTTCAGTTCATCAAATCTGGCCCTCTTTGAAAAAAGTTTGGACATCCCTGATCTAGATGGAAGCTCACCTCCTCATAGAAGGTTAATAGATTGGTTTGGCAAGAACCATTCTTCATGAATCCATGCTGATTACTGCTAATGATACCATTGTCATTACTAAAATCTTGTATATAGTCCTTTATCCCCTCCAAGACCTTGCATACAATTGATGTTAGGCTAACTGGTCTGTAATTCCCAGGGAAGTAACTTGGCCCTTTTTTAAATATTAGTGGTATATTGGCTTTTCTCCAATCAGTTGGTACTGTTGCAGTCAGTAGACTGTTTGTAAAAATTAGGAACAATGGTCTGGCAATTACTTGACTGAGTTCCTTACGGACCCTTGGGTACAAGCTATCTGGTCACACTGACTTATTAATGTTACGTTTTTCAAGTCTAATTCTAATTCTGTCCTCTGTTAGCCATGAAGGTGTTGGTTGTATGGCGAGCAGACAGTGGAAGGTTCCCGGGCCCCGTCCCCATAGTCTGTAGCTCCCGGCAGTGGATGGTGGACGTCTTTTGACCTCTCTTCCCTATTTGGGTTGGCCTGATATCGGAGGCATAGCCAGGCAAAGTGGCAGAGCAGAGAAGGCCACATGTGGAAGCAGTGAGGAGGGGGGGACTGTGGACAAGGCTGTGGACTATAAGATGCTTCGTAAGAAGGGGGGAATGTGTAGAAGGCTGCAGAAGGAGGAGAAGAGAGGAAGCAGTGAGGGGAACGAAGAGTCTGCCTTGCAGCTGGAGATTTTCTGGAATTTTAAGCCTCCCTTGACAGTGGGTCTGGATAGCCCCAGGGAAGCCACGCACTGTAAAAGCACAGACTGTTGCCCCCAGCTCCTCTCCCAATTCAGTGGCAGCAAAGACATCAGGAAAGTCAGTAGTAAAGTCCCCCCAAGTTGGAATATCAGCAGAGACTCAGACAACAGTAGACAAAGAGGTAGAGCTATTTCCCTCTGGCAAGGATATTATGGCAGCTATCAAAGCATGTAGTGAGACTCTCACAATTAAAATTAATGCTCTGGCCATAGATGTATATAAGGCATGAGTTTGATAAGGTCAAGCAAAAGATCTCAGAGATGGAAGTTCAGGTCTCAAAAGTAGAAGATAAAGTAAAAATGGATGACAGAGAACGGCGTATCCTGAAAAAACGAATTATTCTACAGGACAGATCAATCTATACAGAAAGCCCTTTGAGGAGAAATAATATCTAGATCATAGGATTGCCAGAACGAGTGGAAGGAGATAATCCAACTGCATTTTCAGAGAAATTATTGATCAATATAATAGGCCTTTACAGATATGTCTGCAACATTTGTGGTTGAAAGAGCACACAGGATTTATTTTCAATCACCAAAGCCAGGCGCACCCTCTTGCCCACTTCTTTTACGTCTACTGAATTATAGAAATTGAGACCGTATATTGTCAGCAGCTAAGACAAGGGAAGACTTACAATATGAAAATGCCAAATTACCAAAATGACAAATTATTTTTTACGGATTATCCCTCTGAAATACAGCAACAGAGAAGAGCCTATGCGGAAGTGCGGTAAAGATTGAAAGAAAAGGGGATAAAATTCAGTCTTTTATATCCTAGTAAATGGCAGGTGATTGATGAAACATAAATCTGCTTTTTGAGACACCAACGGCTGCAGTAGAATGGTTGGACACTAGATAAATAGATTTTGGTAAAGGGATACAATTTGGAGCAACAAGGAAGCGATTATAACGGTGCCACAAATCAGAAAATACTTATATAGTAAAAACTTTTATTATACAAAATGTGATTTAAAAAGGGAGCCATCAATACAGAGTAATAATCACATATCGATAGTAAAACAGAAATTGATGACCAGCTGCAAAGATGGTAAGTAGCAGGCCAACTTCTTCCCTACTAGTTTCGCCAAAACATTGGCTTCTTCAGGGGAGTAGGATAAAATAATGATCAAAAATTGCTTTAACACATGCGCACCAAGCAAGACAGGATAGATGCTCCCAGGCACCAACAAAAGGCAAACAAATACAGCCAATACAAGGTGGCTACAGGGGGCTTGAAGTGGAATACTATAAAAGCAGAAATCCATATAGATTAGGATAAACGGGCCGCTGATCAAACAAAATGTTAATTGGCTCTAGGGAAGTCAGATGGTGCAATTATGAAGACAACCAGATAAGGCCTAAATTCAAATGATATGTGGCACTATAAAGCGCCAAAATATACGTCAAAGGGAATAACCACTTGCCAGGGAAACACTGTGTGGACCCAAGCCGATAATCACACATCCATGAAGCCTTTAAAACGTCATGCAGTGTAACAGCACCCCAACAGCCAGCATGTGATTATTCACCTGCTGGCTGTCAGGGCGCTAATCTACAACCCCATCCATCCATGGGTGGGAGCAAAAAGGAAAAGTCCCTTTTGCTCCCACCCATGGATGGATGGGGTTGTAGATTAGGGAGGGGAGTGAAAAAGTATATGGTGGGGTGGGAGAGCGGGAGTAAAGGGAGATGCAGAGGTGTGGTGTACAAGGGTTAGGGGATGGTGTGATTTTGTTGCCCCGTTGATGTTTGCTTTAGGAGCCATATGTCTCAAGATACTGTGGAGATGTCCCTTTGTTCCGTTGTGCAAGCATGCTGCCAGGTAAAAATATTTGCTATTCTATAATATCTCGGAATGTCCAAGGTCGGAATTCTGGGTTTAAAAGAGCATTGAGCATATGTAATAAAATATAACACCCAGTTGATATTACTTCACGAGACACATCTAGCGGGAGGGAAACTAGCGACCTTAAAAAAAAAAAAAAAAAAAACATGGATTCAAAAAGCATATCACGCTACTTACGCTTCCTACGCAAGAGGGGTTTCAGTGCTAATAAATAAATCCTTTTCCGGCCTAATAGAGAAGATATATAAAGACATGCAGGGAAAATATGTTATTTTAGTATACACGTTGGGACAACAAAAGTATATTATAGTAGCAATATATATTCTACCCCTTCTTCTTTGGGAATATTAAATTAAATATTAGAGAAAATTATCCAACATTTTCCAGCAAAATTGTTTATTGGAGATTTTAATTCTATTTTATCCCCAGAATTAGATAGACCGAAACCTCACAAGCAGTATTCAACTAATTTATATAACTTGGCCAAGGCGACAGGTGTCATATACATTTGGAGAAGGAGAAATCCAAAAAAAAGAGCATATTCCTGTTTTTCCACTTCTTAAAAAAACCTCATCTTGAATAGATTTAGCCTTTGCAGATCTGACAGTAGTAGTGGATATTGTAGAAGCAACATATTTACCAAGCAATCTTTTGGACCACCCCTCTTTTGTTCCTGTCAATACGTGCCCCTGCCCTGAAAAATGCATCAATGTGGAGATTGGCTCCCCAGTGGGTGTTACACCCAGAGATAGTGGAGAAAATGTCATCAATGGTTGTGGAATACTGGGAAAATAATGTTGGATCATCTTCATTGAACACTGTCTGGGATACCGTCAAAGCATATATACCAGGGCAATACATTTCAAATATTGCAGAAGTTAACAAGAAACAGGATAAGATACAGGTACTACAAACACAGATAGAATTACAGAAAGAAAAGTATAGCTGAGACTCTAGTATAATTAATTTTGATATAATAATGGCCGCGTAAAGGGATCTACATTTGCATATGATGGAAATAACGAGGTTAGAACTATATAAAAATAGACAAAAAAAATTTGAACAAGGGGATAAAAGTGGAAGATTTTTGGCAAGGTTAGTGCAGCAGGAACATCAAGTTACAATTATATCAGAAATCAGGACTCCAGAAGAAGAAATGGTGGTTGAACCTGATGAGGTTTTGGAGACTTTTAAGAGGTACTATGACTCTCTGTACACCTCTTCTCTCCCCTCTGACTTCTGCCCCAGGGAAATGTCAGACCTTTTGGACCAGATAGCCCACGGGTGGTTGTCAGAGAGGGAGACATTAGTCTGATTACATTTACAAGCGAGGAGATTATACATACTTTTCTGAGGGGAAAATCCCCAGGCCCTGATGGAATTCCTGTGGAATTTTATATAAAGTATGGGGATTTTTTTGCCCCAAAATGAGCAAAAGTATGTACAAGTGGGTTGCTGAAAGGGGCTCTCCCAGATTCAATGAGTCATGCACATATAGCCCTTATACATAAGGAAATGAAGGATCCAAAACTATGTGCTTCATATAGGTCAATAGCATTACTAAATATTAGGGATGAGCCGAACACCCCCTGGTTTGGTTCACAACAGAACGTGGGAACAGGCAAAAAATTGTTTGAACACAGTTAAAGTCTATGGGACATGAACGTGAAAAATCAAAAGTGCTAAAGGCGCTTATGCAAGTTATTGCCATAAAAAGTGTATCAATGCAAAAAAGTTTTAAAAACTGCAGTTTTTTCGGGAGCAGGGATTTTAATAATGTTTAAAGTGAAAACAATAAAAAATGAAATATTCCTTTTAAATATCGTGCCTGGGGGGTGTCCTTAACCACTTGCCGACCGCCGCACGACGATGTACATCGACAGAATGGCACGGGCAGGCATATGGGCGTACCTGTACGTCCCTGCCTTCCCGATCGGGCCCCCACCCCCCCCCCCCCCGGTGCCAGCGGCGGTCGGTATCCGTTCAGGAGCGATCCGGGATGAGGGGGCGGCCATTCGTTCATGGCCACCCCCTTGCGATCGCTCCTGACGAATGGAAGTGAGGCGTGACATCACTTCCTCTCCTGTAATGTAAACACAGGCAGAGGAAGTGATGTAATCTCTCCTCCGTGTCGGTATTTTTCATTCCGGCACCGAGGAGAGAGGATCGGTGAGTTGCACCAACACGACACTACACAGTAGAACATGCCAGGCACGCTCTCACCCCCCTTCACCCCCCCAATCACCCCTGCCCCCCCAGTCACAGTGACACCAATTGCATTTTTTTTTTTTTTTGCATTGGTGTCATTTGTGACTGTAATAACTGTTAGGGCAGTTAGGGTTAGCCCCCTTTAGTTCTAAGGTACCCCCCTAACCCCCCCAATAAAGGTTTAACCCCGTGATCACCCCCCGTCGCCAGTGTCACTAAGGCTGGGTTCACATTGCAGCGGTTTATGAGAACGGATGTGATTCGCACCACACTGCAGTGCAAATCACATCCGATCTCTGTGCGATTCGAGTTCAGCCATACAGATAGTATGGCTGAATTCGCGTCGCACCCGCCGCACCCGCCGCAAACTCGCACAGGACCCTTTTTTGGTCCGCAGCAGAATCGGATCGCATGGGTGTTCACACCATGCGATCCGAGTTTGCAGATCGCACTGCGATATGCGAACTGATCTGGGGGTGTCATTAACATTTCACTGACACTCCCAGCAGTTCGCATAGGGCAGTGTGAACTGCCGCCGGGAGGCATGCGATGCAGGAACCCGCAGCGGATTCGTGGCGTTCCCGCATCGCTCCAGTGTGAACCCAGCCTAATAAGCGATCGTTTTTCTGATCGCTGTATTAGTGTCACAGGTGACGCTAGTTAGGCAGGTAGGTATTTAGGTTCGCCGCAGCTTTTTATAGCGCCAGGGACCCCCATATACTACCGCATAAAGCCCCCTGATTGCCCCCTAGTTAACCCTTTCACCAGTGATCACCATATAACTGTTACAGGTGACGCTGGTTGGTTAGTTATTTTTTTATAGTTTCAGGGCACCCGCCATTTATTACCTAATAAAGGTTTAACCCCCTGATCACCCGGCGGGTGATATAAGTTTGAGGGTCAGATAAGGTCTGCGTCGTCCCAGGCAGCGTCAGGTTAGTGCCAGTACCGCTAACACCCACGCACAAAGCATACACCTCCCTTAGTAATATAGTATCTGATCAGATCTATATTAGCGTCGCCAGCAGTTTAGGTTTCCCAAAACGCATTGTTAGCGGGATCAGCCCAGATACCTGCTAGCACCTGCGTTTAGCCCCTCCGCCAAGCCCAGCCCAGCCCACCCAAGTGCAGTATCGATCGATCACTGTCACTTACAAAACACAACACACATAACTGCAGCGTTTGCAGAGTCAGGCCTGACCCCTTTGATCGCTAACAGTTTTTCTTGTAGCGTTTTGATACAGTCGCTGACAGCCTAGGTGCTTTTTTACCTGTGAGTCTCACTAGTGTACCCCTAAATTTAGGGGTGTCTACTTTCCAAAATGGGGTCATTTGGGGGGGGGGGGGTTTGTGCCATCTTGGCATTTTATGGCCTTCAAAACTGTAATAGGTAGTGAGGAGTGAAGTAAAAAATTTACGCCCTTAGAAAGCCTGAAGGCGGTGCTTGGTTTTCGGGGCCCCGTACGCGGCTAGGCTCCCAAAAAGTCCCACACATGTCTTATCCCCGTACTCAGGAGAAGCAGCAGAATTTATTTTGGGGTGTCATTTCACATATGCCCATGGCATGCGTGAGCAATATATCATTTAGTGACAACTTTGTGAAAAAATAAAAATAAAAATAAAAAAGTTTGTAATTTTCCCGCAACTTGTAGCAAAATATAAAATATTCCATGGACTCAACATGCCTCTCAGCAAATAGCTTGGGGTGTCTACTTTCTAAAATGGGGTAATTTGTGGGGGTTTTGTGCCATCTTGGCATTTTATGGCCTTCAAAACTGTAATAGGTAGTGAGGAGTGAAGTCAAAAATTTACGCCCTTAGAAAGCCTGAAGGCGGTGCTTGGTTTTCGGGGCCCCGTACGCGGCTAGGCTCCCAAAAAGTCCCACATATGTGGTATCCCCGTACTCAGGAGAAGCAGCAGAACTTATTTTGGGGTGTCATTTCACATATGCCCATAGCATGTGTGAGCAATATATCATTTAGTGACAACTTTGTGAAAAAAAATAAAAATAAATAAAAGTTTGTAATTTTGCCGCAACTTGTGCCAAATATAAAATATTCCATGGACTCAACATGCCTCTCAGCAAATAGCTTGGGGTGTCTACTTTCTAAAATGGGGTCATTTGTGGGGGTTTTGTGCCATCTTGGCATTTTATGGCCTTCAAAACTGTGATAGGTAGTGAGGAGTGAAATTACAAATGTATGCCCTTAGAAATCCTGAAGGCGGTGCTTGGCTTTCGGGGCCCCGTACGCGGCTAGGCTTCCAAAAAGTCGACCACATGTGGTATCCCCGTACTCAGGAGAAGCAGCAGAATGTATTTTGGGGTACAATTCCACATATAACCATGGCATGTGTGAGCAATATATCATTTAGTGACAACTTTGTGTAAAATTTTTGTCATTATTCAATCACTTGAGGCAAAAAAATAAAATATTCAATGGGCTCAACATGCCACTTATCAATTTCCTTAGGGTATCTACTTTCCAAAATGGGGTCATTTGGGGAGGGTTTTGTACTGCCCTGCCATTTTAGCACCTCAAGAAATGAGATAGGCAGTCATAAACTAAAAGCTGCGTAAATTCCAGAAAACGTACCTTAGTTTGTAGATGTGACAACTTTTGCGCAAACCAATAAATATACAGTTATTGACTTTTTTTTACCAAAGACATGTGGCTGAATACATTTTGGCCTAAATGTATGACTAAAATTGAGTTTATTGGATTTTTCTAATAACAAAAAGTAGAAAATATCATTTTTTTTCAAAATTTGTGGTCTTTTTACGTTTATATCGCAAAAAATAAAAATCGCAGAGTCAGTCAAATACCTTTAAAAGAAAGCTCTATTTGTGGGGAAAAAAGGACGCAAATTTTGTTTGGGTACAACATTGCATGACCGCGCAATTACCAGTTAAAGCAGCGCAGTGCCAAATTGTAAAAAGACCTCTGGTCATTGACCAGCAAAATGGTCCGGCCTGAAAGTGGTTAATATAACTGTAAAGTAGCAAATTTTTCCCGTGTTTATAACACTACCACAGCAAAATTATATTTCTAAAGTAAAAAATAATTTAAAACTGCTAGAGGCTCTAATGTATTGTCAGGTCCTGGCAATATAGGTGAAAATCGTTGAAAAAAAACTGCATGAGTTCCCCCCCCCCCCCCCTCCAGTCCATTATCGGCCCTTTGGGTCTGGTGTGGATATTAAGGAGAACCCCACACACAAAAAAAAAAAAATGCCATGGGGACCCCCAGGCACTATATACTCTGAACAGCAGTATATATACTATACGGCCTGCCCTAAATACGCTGCAGAAAATTGGGTCTTAGGTGTTGGTATCAGAACACTGTAAGCCTTCACAGTTAGTCTTGGTTGGCGCAGGAACAGGCCTTGCTGTCAAATATTATATCAAGAATTGTAATTACATGCCCCTGTTAAACGGGGGCAGAAAAATTGGGCCTTGGGTGGTGGTGGTGCCCTAAACCAAAATATTGTTGGACGCTAGTATCAAGATTGAGGAGGAATAGGATAGTCAGCATAGGCAGTCCCTGCCCATGCCTGCTGGACCATGAGTCAGCGGTAATATGCACCTTACTGCTGACCGCCCTGTCCAATGAGACCAAAACATTGCCTTCCACATGCCGGTAGGGAGCCGGAATGGCCTTCCGTGAAAAGAAATGGCATTTTGGAACCTGTCACTGAGGAACAGCACATGCCACAAATTCATGAAAGGGGGCAGATTCTACTAGCTGAAAAGGCAGCAGTTGCAGTGCTAGAAATGTGGCCAAGCTAGCATTTAGACACTGAGCATGTGGATGGCTGGGACCAAATTTATTTTTACTGTTCAGCAACTGAGGTAGTGAAATTTCCCTGCTAAAATCAGATGGTGGTGCACTGCTAGCAGATTGGCTGCAAGTACTTGGGACACCTATTGCTATACCTTCATTCCTCTCAGTGTAGGTTTTTGAGAGGACTGGATGTATAGTAGGGTTGGAGATCCCAGATGAGCAGCAAGGAGAAGCCTGCCTTTTTCTTTGCTGTGGGTCTTTCAAGTGCTGTTGCCAACGGACTGCATGGCAGGTCATCATATGTCTGGTCAAGCATGTTTTGCCCAAGCGGCTATTGTTCTGGCCATGCTTGATCCACTTCGGACATACGGTGCAATCTGCTGCACATGTGTCAAAAAAGACCCACATCAAGGAACTTTTAAAAGTCAGCAGGGAGTCAGCAACGCTCTGCACCTGCGGAGCTCTGCGGTGTGATGCAATAGGATGGCTGCCCTTAAGCTGCCATCTAGAGGACATCCTGCCTTGTTGGAGTTGTGCCTCTTCCTCCTCTCTTCTCTCAGGCACCCAAGTACAGTCAGTGTCCTCATCATCCCCTCCCTCTTCTTCACTGGAGCAAACTCAGCAGTATGCTGCAGCTGGGGGAACATTACTGCCAGTTCCTTTTCCTTATTGGGCACCCCCCCCCCCCCCTCTCTAGGCTCACTTTACTCCCTTCCTCAACCTGGGAACCATCATCAGAGCCTTCAAATTGCTGCACATCCTCCAGCAGCATGTACCTGACACTGTGGTCGAATAATTCTGGGGACTCCTCTGTGTATGATGGTGGGGCTACAGCAGGAGTGACTGTGGACAAGGAGCCGGTGGAATAGGCTGCTTTTGCAGCTGCTTTGGAAGGCAAACTACTCTGAGCCTGGGTAACAGAGGATGAGGAGGATGAGGAAGGCTTTGTTATCCACTTCACCAACCCTTCTGCATGAAGTGGGCTGCTGATGGGGACACTCTGATGTAAGGGGGCTGCTGATGGGGACACACTGATGTGAAGGGGCTGCTGATGGGGACACTGATATAAGGGGGCTGCTGATGGGGACTCTCTGATGTGAAGGGGGCTGCTGATGGGGACTCTCTGATGTGAAGGGGGCTGCTGATGGGGACTCTCTGATGTGAAGGGGGCTGCTGATGGGGACTCTCTGATGTGAAGGGGGCTGCTGATGGGGACTCTCTGATGTGAAGGGGGCTGCTGATGGGGACTCTCTGATGTGAAGGGGGCTGCTGATGGGGACTCTCTGATGTGAAGGGAGCTGCTGATGGGGACTCTCTGATGTGAAGGGGGTGCTGATGGGGACACTCTGATGTATGGGGACTGCTGATGGAGACACTGATATAAGGGGACTGCGGATGGGGACATGCTGATGTAAGGGGACTGCTGATGGGGACACTCTGATGTAAGGGGACTGCTGATGGAGACACTGATGTAAGGGGACTGCTGATGGGGACACTCTGATATAAGGGGACTGCTGATAGAGACACTGATGTAAGGTGGTGCTGTTGGGGACACTCTGTTGTAAGGGGGTGCTGCTGGGGACAATCTGTAAGGGGACTGCTGATGGGGACACTGATGTAAGGGGACTGCTGATGGGGACACTGATGTAAGGGGACTGCTGATGGGGACACACTGATGTAAGGGGACTGCTGATGGGGACACACTGATGTAAGGGGACTGATGATGGGGACACACTGATGTAAGGGGACTGCTGATGAAGACACCAGGGCCATCTTTAAGGCAGGGCAAAAGGGACAGCTGCCCTGGGCCCTGTATTGTTGTGGGGCCCAAAGCAGCTGCCTCATACTTGCCAACTATCCCAGTTTAAATTTCCTTGTTCCTTGAAGTTTTAGTCCCGTGCTGTGTCATGATATCTCAGTGTGAAGTGCTGCTACTAATGCTGCCCAGCTCTGCCCTATTGTTGTGTACAGATGACTCACCTGCAGACCCTGTGTTTACATGTAAATAACTGGCATTCATATGTAAATAGCGGCAGAATTTATATGTAAATGGCTGCATCCGGCAGCATTGATCTGTAAATAAAGGTGGCCTTCTTATGGATATTATGCCCCCTGAGGTCATACCCACTATCGCCTATACTGAATGCTGCCGCATGAGGAGGTAAAGGGGCATGCTTGAAAGCCCTGCCTACAACTGTGGTCATTAAGCTGACCATCAGCCTGTTCTACAAAGGTAAGCAAATTAGTGGTGGGGGGGATAGTGTGGGGTGTGCAGAGAAGGAATTACAGTTTGTGGTGCACAGGTGAGCAAGGAGGGGATATATGGAGGTAAGGAAGGTGGGTGCAAAGATGAGCAGAGGAGGCAGGTAGAGTTAAAGGGGGGGGGATTGGAGTGGAGAGGATGGGGGAGGTTTGGGGGTGCAGAGGCACTGCTGTGTATCGGCAAAAGGGCAGCACATTTCTGTGGTGTCAGGAAAGCAATTTTGCATGTGTTCCCAACACACACAAAAGGTGAACGCGGGCTACATTTCTCAGTTACATTGGTGGCCAGTGTAAGGGCCGGTTCACACTGCGGGCGATGTGAGGCGACACGACTCGCCTCGCCGCTATCTTACAAGTCGCCCCCATTCTGTACAATGGAACCGTTCTGAGAGGAGCGACTCGAGTCGCTCCGACTCAGAAAAAAGGTTCCTGTACTACTTTCGGGCGACCTCGGGGCGACTTGCATTGACTTCTATACAGAAGTCATCTGCAAGTTGCCGCTGAGGTCGCGGCGAGGCAAGTCGGTGTCGCCTCGCATCGCCTGCAGTGTGAACCGGCCCTTAGTCTTCTCATTACATTGGGGCTTGGTGTAGTATCCTTTCATTCACACTAGTGGCCAGTGTGAATGCTCCCCTTACATTGGTGGTCAGTGAAATCCCGCCTTACATTGGTGGTTACTGTGAATGCTTCTATTACATTAGTGGTCAGTGTAAACCCCTATTACATTGGTGGCCATTGTTGAAACTCCTCTTTATATCGGTAGTCAGTAAAAAAAAAAAAAAAAAAAATCAGCATTGCCATTGGTCACACCCTTCCCTCCCCCCCTCCAGCACTGCCACTGATCCCTGGAGTTCTAGGAAACCTTGGAGTTTTCTGTCTATTGATGGTTCCGTTCAACACCACAGTCCATGGTGTGCTGTAACCTCTAGCAACCAACCAGTGAGCAGTATTACTGTACAGTAATCTCTAGCAACCAAACAACAAGCAGAAATTATGTGTTGCAACCTCTAGCAACTAATCAGTGAGCCATATGTGTGCTGTAACCTCTAGCAACCAGTCAGTAAGAGGTAATGATATACTGTTACCTCTGGCAACCAGTCGCAATTGCTCCCTGATCTGATACAGTAAACTGATTTTGAGTCCAGTTGCCATTTATTGTATGTCTCAGAGCAGGTGGAGAGCGAAATTGCATGGGGGGGGGCAAGAAATTTTTTGCCCAGGGTCCAATCAATATTAAAGATGGCCCTGGGAGACACTGATGTAAGGTGGTGCTGTTGGGGACACTCTGCTGTAAGGGGGTGGTGTTGGGGACAATCTGATGTAAGGGGGGTGGTGATGGGTAGTGATGGACGAACTTCCGACGGGACGTTTCGCGAACGCGAAACGCGAACGGACACAAACGTTCGCGAAAACGACCGTTCGCCGCGGGCTCCATTGACTTCAATGGGAGGCGAATTTCGCAAACCTTTAGGTCGAATTTGCGGCCACGGGGTAATTATTAGGGGGTAGCACGTAGTCCCACCACCTGGACAATAGCATAATACATGTATGAGGTGAATTTGGGATCGATAACTACAAGCATTTTTTTTTTATTTGGGAAATTGTTCTGACAATTCAGGACTATGGAGCTAATGAAGGCAATGGAGGAGAGGGAAGGTCAGGGACCAGGGTAGGCAAACAAGAGGGTGCAGGAGATACAGAGCACTGACAGCAGCACCGTAATACAGAGCACTGACATCAGCACCGTGACATACAGCGCTGACAGCAGCTCCGTGACATACAGCGCTGACAGCAGCTCCGTGACATACAGCGCTGACAGCATCTCCGTGACATACAGCGCTGACAGCAGCTCCGTGACATACAGCGCTGACAGCAGCTCCGTGACATACAGCGCTGACAGCAGCACCGTGACATACAGCGCTGACAGCAGCTCCGTGACATACAGCGCTGACAGCAGCTCCGTGACATACAGCGCTGACAGCAGCTCCGTGACATACAGCACTGACAGCAGCTCCGTGACATACAGCGCTGACAGCAGCTCCGTGACATACAGCGCTGACAGCAGCACCGTGACATACAGCGCTGACAGCAGCTCCGTGACATACAGCGCTGACAGCAGCTCCGTGACATACAGCACTGACAGCAGCTCCGTGACATACAGCGCTGACAGCAGCTCCGTGACATACAGCGCTGACAGCAGCACCGTGACATACAGCGCTGACAGCAGCTCCGTGACATACAGCGCTGACAGCAGCTCCGTGACATACAGCGCTGACAGCAGCTCCGTGACATACAGCGCTGACAGCAGCTCCGTGACATACAGCGCTGACAGCAGCTCCGTGACATACAGCGCTGACAGCAGCTCCGTGACATACAGCGCTGACAGCAGCTCCGTGACATACAGCGCTGACAGCAGCACCGTGACATACAGCGCTGACAGCAGCTCCGTGACATACAGCGCTGACAGCAGCTCCGTGACATACAGCGCTGACAGCAGCACCGTGACATACAGCGCTGACAGCAGCTCCGTGACATACAGCGCTGACAGCAGCTCCGTGACATACAGCGCTGACAGCAGCTCCGTGACATACAGCGCTGACAGCAGCTCCGTGACATACAGCGCTGACAGCAGCTCCGTGACATACAGCGCTGACAGCAGCTCCGTGACATACAGCGCTGACAGCAGCTCCGTGACATACAGCGCTGACAGCAGCTCCGTGACATACAGCGCTGACAGCAGCTCCGTGACATACAGCGCTGACAGCAGCTCCGTGACATACAGCGCTGACAGCAGCTCCGTGACATACAGCGCTGACAGCAGCTCCGTGACATACAGCGCTGACAGCAGCTCCGTGACATACAGCGCTGACAGCAGCTCCGTGACATACAGCGCTGACAGCAGCACCGTAAGCAGCCCCAGGAGGAAGTCAGCACAGCACAGGGATGGTGTGATCCCCTCATAATAAGAACCCCCAGGAGGAAGTCAGCACAGCACAGGGATGGTGGGAGCCCCTCATAATAAGAACACCCAGGAGGAAGTCAGCACAGCACAGGGATGGTGGGAACCCCTCATAATAAGCAGCCCCAGTAGAAATATGACACCGCTCAACCTCTTCAAAGAGGAGGGTAGGGGCATATAGTACGGTGTGCTTTTTTGGGTCAGGGAAGTGAGCCAAATGAATTAAGAAGGTCTGTGTGCTTGATTCCAAAAATTGTTTATAGACATATACATGGTCTACTGATCACATGTGTTGAATTCCTCCGAGATCCATGCCTCATTCATTTTTAGAAATGTGAGGTAGTTAACACTGTGGTGAGCTAGGCGAGTACGCTTATCGGTCACAATCCCCCCTGCTGCGCTGAACGTCCTTTCGGACAGGACACTGGATGAGGGGCAAGCCAACAGTTCGATTGCAAATTGGGCAAGCTCTGGCCAGAGGTCAAGCCTGCCCACCCAGTAGTCTAGGGGTTCATCACTCCTCAGAGCGTCCACATCGGCCGTTAACCCAATGTAGTCGGACACCTGACGGTCTAGGCGTTCCCTGATGCTGGATCCGGATGACACCTGTCGATGGGTCGGCTGAAAGAATGACCTCATATCCGAAGTCACCAACACATCTTCAAACCGGCCTCTTCTTGCAGGCGCTGTTGGATTGGTACCCGCAAATCCTTCTCTGGGAGTGGGAATTGCTCCTCTGCCAGCGCACGCAAAAGCAGAATGCAGCATTTCTCGAAGCAAGGCCTGGAAGTGCTGCATTCTGACAGCCCTCTGCGACGGCGGTAACATTTCCGCCATTTTGTGTTTGTACCGGGGGTCTAAGTACGTTGCCACCCAGTACTGGTCCTTGACCCTCATGCTTTTTATACGGGGGTCCCTATTAAAACACTGGAGCATGAAGGCCCCCATTTGCACTAAAGTGGAAGCGGTGTGGTGGCCTGGCTCCTGCTCATCATCCAGGATAATGTCGTCCTCTTCATTCTCCTCTCCCCATCCTCGCACAACAGGGATCCCAGAAAGGTTTAAAGCATGCTCTTCTTGCTCCTGCTCATCCGCCCCGGCACCATCCTCCTCTGACTCCTCATCAGACTCCTGTTGTTGACTTGTCTCAGATAGAGTAGCCCCCCCTGGGAATTCATCCAGCATTGCGACTTCCTCATCTTCCCGCTCCTGCTCCTCCACAGCCTGATCAATGACACGACGCAATGCACGCTCCAGAAAGAAGGCATAAGGTACCATGTCACTGATGGCGCCATGGCTGCGACTGACCAGTTTGGTGATCTCCTCAAATGGCCGCAGAAGTCTGCATGTGTCGCGCATGAGCAGCCACTGGCGCGGTGAAAAAAAACCCAGCTCCCCAGAACCGTTTCTTTCGCAGAGTTCATACAGGTAGACGTTAACTGCACGTTTCTGCTGGAGCAGCCTATCAAGCATATAGAAGGTTGAGTTCCATCGCGTCGGGCAATCGCAAATAAGACGTCTGACCGGCAGATGGTGTCGCCGCTGAATGTCAGCAAGGCGAGCCATGGCCGTGTAAGATCTTCTGAAATGGGCCGAGATTTTCCTTGCCTGCCGCAAGATGTCCTGGACCCCAGGGTATTTGACAAGGAATCGCTGCACGACCAAGTTTAAGACGTGTGCCATGCACGGCACGTGCGTGATTTTGCCCTGTTTCAATGCGCTAAGCAGATTGGCACCGTTGTCACACACCACTTTACCAACTGTCAAATTGAGCGGTGTTAGCCACTCATCTGCCTGTGAACGCAAAGCTGAAAGGAGTGCCGGGCCAGTGTGGCTCTTTGCTTCCAGGCACAACAGACGCAGCACGGCATGGCAACGTCTCACCTGGCATGTGGAATAGGTTCTGGGGAGCTTGGGCGGTGCAGTGGAAGAGACGCTAGCAGCGGAAAAGGAGGAGGCAGCTGAGGAGGAGAGGGAGGAGGATGGAGTAGGAGGAGGAGAAGAAGAGTCAGGCCTGCATGCAATCCGTGGCGGTAAAACCAAATCTACACGGGTGCCACGGGTTACATGCTTGACGGCCGTCAGAAGGTTCACCCAGTGGGCAGTAAAACTGATATACCTTCCCTGCCCGTGTTTGCTAGACCACGTGTCTGTGGTCAGATGTATCTTGGCACCGACACTGTGTGCCAGAGATACATTCACTTGCCGCTGAACATGGCCATATAGCTCTGGGATGCCCTTCTCTGAGAAATACTTCCTTCCTGGGACCTTCCATTGTGGTGTTCCAATGGCCACAAATTTGCGAAAGGCCTCCGAGTCCACCAGTTTATATGGCAGTAGTTGGCGGGCTATGAGTTCTGACAAGCCAGCCGCCAACCGTTGGGCAAGAGGGTTATCCGGCGTCATCATTTTTTTACGCTCAAACATTAGGCCCACGGAAGCCTGCCTTTTTGCAGAAAAATGTGAGCTTGGCGTGATGGAAGGTGGAGTGGAGGACAATTGTGAGGAGAGAGGAGAAGGAGAAGTAGAAGACGAGGCTGGACGGTGAGAGCCTGCAGTGTGGCTTTGTGTGTTCCGTTGCTCCCACTGGGCTCGGTGATGGCTGCTCATGTGCCTTCTTAAGGCGGTCGTCCCTAGGTGAGTATTGGGCTTACCGCGACTAACGCGTTGACTGCAAAGATTGCAGATGGCAACGCTATTGTCAGCAGCGGACACGTTAAAAAAAGCCCACACTGCGGAGCCATGTGCCGGTGTCCTGGGAGCGCCAGATGTGACCGTACATGGTCGATGACTCGCTCCTGATACATTTGCAGTCTGCTTTGTCCCTGCTGTGCAATGTAAGTCATTGCTGCTTCTCCTCCCTATCTGCTGGTCCATATCTCCCTCTGAACTCCCCTCCTCTTCCTCTCTTGTGGGCACCCACGTGACATCACTAGACACGTCATCATCAACGTCACCTTCCCCACCGCTATAAGTAGAGTAGGCAGCAACACCGGGGACCAACCTCCTCCTTGGGCTGATCTGGGTACTGGCGTCAGACTGCTGAGTAGCGCTTGTTGCTACCTCCTCTTCCTGATCCAATACCAAGAGTGGCTGCGCATCAGAAATGTCCTCTTGATATGGATCGGAAAATAATTCCAGTGACTCAAGCGGAAGGTATGTGGTGGTGGTGGTGGTGGTCGTGTTGTTGGTGGTAGTGTCTTTGGGGGTGCACATAGCAGAGAGTGAAGAAGAGGGTGCAGATCGAGAGGATGAGGAGGGTGCAGAAGAGTAAGGCTGAGCGAGCCACTCAACCAAGTCTGGTGCATCCTTTAAAGTAATTGAACGCACCTTCTGCAACTTCCCACTTTGGCTCAAGCCTGTTGCTCCTGCCCTACCCCTACCACCCCTGCGGAAGGGCCTGCCTCTTCCTCTGCATGTCATTTTTTAAATGACCCTGTGACAAAACTCTTAGTCCCTATACCGCTGAAGGACTGCTGCAGTATAGGTGAGCGGTCAGCAGTGGTGCACGTCAACCCTATCTATTGTGGACCTATAGCGGTCCTTACAGAACAGCAGACTGTACCGCACTCAAGCCTATGTACCGTAGCACCCTATACCAAGTTACCAGTCCTTATAAGAACTTTTGTGGACCAAGCAGGTTGTGTATTAGTGTTTAGCAGACTGTACGTCAGTCCCTATACCGCTGAAGGACTGCTGCAGTATAGGGCAGCGGTCAGCAGTGGTGCACGTCAACCCTATCTATTGTGGACCGATAGCGGTCCTTACAGAACAGCAGACTGTACCGCACTCAAGCCTATGTACCGTAGCACCCTATACCAAGTTACCAGTCCTTATAAGAACTTTTGTGGACCAAGCAGGTTGTGTATTAGTGTTTAGCAGACTGTACGTCAGTCCCTATACCGCTGAAGGACTGCTGCAGTATAGGGCAGCGGTCAGCAGTGGTGCACGTCAACCCTATCTATTGTGGACCGATAGCGGTCCTTACAGAACAGCAGACTGTACCGCACTCAAGCCTATGTACCGTAGCACCCTATACCAAGTTACCAGTCCTTATAAGAACTTTTGTGGAACAAGCAGGTTGTGTGTTAGTGATTAGCAGACTGTACGTCAGTCCCTATACCAATGAAGGACTGCTGCAGTATAGGGCAGCGGTCAGCAGTAGTGCACGGCAACCCTATGTATTGTGGACCGATAGCGGTCCTTACAGAACAGCAGACTGTACCGCACTCAAGCCTATGTACCGTAGCACCCTATACCAAGTTACCAGTCCTTATAAGAACTTTTGTGGACCAAGCAGGTTGTGTATTAGTGTTTAGCAGACTGTACGTCAGTCCCTATACCGCTGAAGGACTGCTGCAGTATAGGGCAGCGGTCAGCAGTGGTGCACGTCAACCCTATGTATTGTGGACCGATAGCGGTCCTTACAGAACAGCAGACTGTAACGCACTCAGGCCTATGTACCGTAGCACCCTATACCAAGTTACCAGTCCTTATAAGAACTTTTGTGGACCAAGCAGGTTGTGTGTTAGTGATTAGCAGACTGTACGTCAGTCCCTATACCAATGAAGGACTGCTGCAGTATAGGGCAGCGGTCAGCAGTAGTGCACGGCAACCCTATGTATTGTGGACCGATAGCGGTCCTTACAGAACAGCAGACTGTAACGCACTCAGGCCTATGTACCGTAGCACCCTATACCAAGTTACCAGTCCTTATAAAAACTTTTGTGGACCAAGCAGGTTGTGTGTTAGTGTTTAGCAGACTGTGCGTCAGTCCCTATACCGCTGAAGGACTGCTGCAGTATAGGTGAGCGGTCAGCAGTGGTGCACGTCAACCCTATCTATTGTGGACCTATAGCGGTCCTTACAGAACAGCAGACTGTACCGCACTCAAGCCTATGTACCGTAGCACCCTATACCAAGTTACCAGTCCTTATAAGAACTTTTGTGGACCAAGCAGGTTGTGTATTAGTGTTTAGCAGACTGTACGTCAGTCCCTATACCGCTGAAGGACTGCTGCAGTATAGGGCAGCGGTCAGCAGTAGTGCACGGCAACCCTATGTATTGTGGACCGATAGCGGTCCTTACAGAACAGCAGACTGTAACGCACTCAGGCCTATGTACCGTAGCACCCTATACCAAGTTACCAGTCCTTATAAGAACTTTTGTGGACCAAGCAGGTTGTGTGTTAGTGATTAGCAGACTGTACGTCAGTCCCTATACCAATGAAGGACTGCTGCAGTATAGGGCAGCGGTCAGCAGTAGTGCACGGCAACCCTATGTATTGTGGACCGATAGCGGTCCTTACAGAACAGCAGACTGTACCGCACCCAAGCCTATGTACCGTAGCACCCTAGACAGACCAAGTTACCAGTCCTGATAAAGAGCTTTGTGGAACAAGTGAGTTGTGAATGATTAGCAGACTGCAGCAGAAGGGCAGCAGTCAAGTATAATATTCTTTCTATATTTGGAAGAAAGAATATTATACGTGTACAAGCCTATTACCGTACCACTGATACCAGTCCTGAAAAGAACCTTTGTGGAACTAATAGTAACAGCAAGTCTTTAAAATTATCCTCACTGCCTGACACACTGCTTCCTGCCTGTCCCTATACAAATTGGCAAAAAAGAGTAGGCTGGAACGATTAGCTGGAACAGCTCTTTTGTGGACCTGATAGTAACAGCTAATGATGATGATGATGATGATGATGAAGAAAGACTAATCTGGCTGAGCTGTCCCTAAAATAGCAGCATACAGCGCTCTGTCCCTTTATCTAAACTGACAAAAGAAACTCAGGCTGCTGACCTAACACCTATACCAGTCCTGAAAAGAACTTTTGTGTACCAAATAGCTAGCGTTTTCTCTGTCCCTACTCCACACAGGATCCTTTCCCTACAGTGACAGAAGAAAGAATGTAAAATGGCCACCGGATCGGGTGTATTTATAGGTTAGGGGGAATGTCCAAGTGTCCATGAGCTGTCATGTCTCAATTGGTTGTCCTGTAACACATGATAAACGTGTCACGAAAGGTTAAAGTTCTTGTATACATTAAACACGTAAGTCCGCCGGGGCGAACGACGGAAAAAGGCGTTCGAACCCGCGGACGGCGAAAGTCGGAAATTCGCCGCGAAACGACCGCCGGGCGAACCGTTCGGCCATCACTAGTGATGGGGACACTCAAAATTAAAGTGGGACGGTCTGGATGAAGACCAGGGCCAAATTTTTGAGTAACTCTACTACGGCTGCACTGTATTGTTTACTGTGTACCAGAAGTGTAGTAGAAACTGCACTCACTGTATTAGATACTGTGTACACCACCTGCACTGCAATAGCAACTGTTCTACAGCTGCACTGTATTGTGTACTGCCTACACCACCAGAAGTGTAGTAGTAACTGTACACACTGTATTGGATACTGTGTACACCGCCTGCACTGTATTCGCAAATGTACTACAGCTGCACTGTATTGTGTACTGTATACACCATCAGAAGTGTAGTAGAAACTATACAAACTGTATTAGATATTGTGTACACCTCCAGAAGTGTAGTAGAAACTGTACACACTTTATTAAATACTGTGTACACCACAACCATACCTCCCAACATTTTGAGATGGGAATGAGGGACACCTACTAGCAAACGTATGTAGGCATAGGACATGCTTCCTGTCACACCCCCTTAAAGAAAATTAACCAAAAAAAGGTTAATTTAAATCCACAAGACCTTTTTTTTACCTCTACTATTCCTTTATATTGGCTTGCAAAATTTACAAATGCAGCAATTTAGAATTTGGATGACAGGTTTAGCACTGGGAAACACTTTTTGAAAGATAAAAGTGCATTTTATATACAACTATATAGATCAGACCAGAATGAGGGACAAACGAGGAGGAATAAGGGACAGAGGCAGGGCTCGAGTCCTGCGGGAACGCGTGGGAACGGCGTCCCTGCACTTTTTTCACAGCAGGAACGCCCTTCTCTTTGCAGGACTAGAGCCGCCCGAGGCTCTAGCACAGACATCAACTAAATGGCGGACCGCGGGCCAAGTCAGCCAATGATCTGTGCGGCCCCGGCACGGTCACGCCATTTAAGATGTGCATTCTGCTGCTGCCTGCTAGCTTTGTTGTCTTCACAGACACAGAGCTGACTAGAGGTCGACCGATATGGGTTTTTCTCTGGCCGATGCCGATGCCGATATTTAGAAATCATGGCGGCCGATAGCCGATATATGATGCCGATTTTTTTGGGCCGATATGTTAGGCCGATTTTATTTTATTTATTTATTTATTTTTAATCCCCCTTGATCTTACACACCTTTCCCACTGGGGCGTTTTAAGGCACTTTTGGGCTAAAAATAGCGCCTGTAAAGTGCCTGTAAAATGGCTCCCCTGCAGTCTGTGTGAAAGACAGAGTGCTTTCACACTGAGGCGATGCACTGGCAGGATCTTAAAAAAAAGTCCTGCAAGCAGCACGTTTGGAGTGGTGTATACCGCTCCTCCACCACTCCTGCCCATTGATATGAATGGGCACCACTGCCGAAGCGCATGCAATGCGATTTGGCAGCGGTGCTTCATGGGCGCATTTAACCTCTTCCTTGGCCGCTAGCTAGGTTATATGTGCCCCACTAGCAGCCAAATAGCACCGCTAAAATGATGGTAAAGAGCCGCTAAAACTTGCGTTTTACCATCAACGCCTGTCCGCTCCAGTGTGAAAGCGGCCTTCATACGTGATACAGAAAATTTCTTACACTTAAACATTTATTAAACAAAACAAACCTCCAATCAGTTTACTTGTATGTATGATTTAGATAAAAAAAAAAAATATATATATATATATATAAATAAAAACAGGTAGTCAAAACTTTTGGACAAAAAAAAAAAAATGGGCTAACTTTACTGTTTTTATTTTATTTTTATTTTTTAAATGGTGTATTTTTTTCCCCAAAAAATGCATTTGAAAGACCTCTGTGCAAATGCCGTGTGACATAAAATATTGCAACAACCGCTATTTTATTCCCTAGGATCTCTGCTAAAAAAATATATATCCTTTTTGGGGGGGTCTAAGTGATTTTCTGGCAGAAAATACAGGATTTTTTACTTGTAAGCAACAAGTGTCAGAAAAGATTTAGTCTTTAAATGGTTAAACTGAGAACTTCTACACACAGAGATGACTTAATTCATTCAAGTGTAAACATTGTATCTTTCTGTTCTTTTCTTGGCAGCCTGCCCAGAGTGGAGGAAAGGGTTGCTGTGACGACTCAGTCAACTTAGACCATTCTATACAGAAGTCATTTCAAAGTCCCGCTGTAGTTCTAAATCGGCTTTTTATCAGCACAAATCGGCCGATGCCGATTATTTAAAAAACGGCAAATATCGGCCGATATATCGGCCGGCCGATATATCGGTCGACCTCTAGAGCTGACATCGGAAGAGCAGCACAGCAATGCACAGAGGGCAGGGGCTGGCCCAGTTAACTGATTGGTTGATAGAATGCAGAGCGGTTCTATAAACCAATCAGTTAACTGGGGCAGGTCCCGCCCTCTGTCCATCCCTTTGCTGCACTTCCGATGTCAGCTCTGTGCCTCCGATGTCATCTGCTGTGTCCTGTGTAAGGTAAGACAGGGAAGAGGGCACTGTTATGAAGGAGGGAGGGGGAAAGTATCAGAAACTGAAAGGAATGAGGAGGGGTGATATAAAAGGGAGGCAGGGCAGGAATGTGAAGGGGGGTTCTACAAAGGGGGTGAGGACAGGAATGTAAAGGGGGTGCCATAAAGGGGGTGAGGACAGGTTTAAATTTTAAAACTGGCTACTTGGTCATCTTCTGTAGTATGTCGCATTCTGGTCATCTCCTGTAGTCGCATTCGCAGTCTGGTTATCTCCTGTAGTCGCATTCTCAGTCTGGTCATCTCCTGTAGTCGCATTCTCAGTCTGGTCATCTCCTGTAGTCGCATTGGCAGTCTGGTCATCTCCTGTAGTCGCATTCGCAGTCTGGTTATCTCCTGTAGTCGCATTCTCAGTCTGGTCATCTCCTGTAGTCGCATTGGCAGTCTGGTCATCTCCTGTAGTCGCAGTCTGGTCATCTCCTGTAGTCGCAGTCTGGTCATCTCCTGTAGTCGCATTCTGGTCATCTCCTGTAGTCGCATTCACAGCCTGGTCATCTCCTGTAGTCGCATTCGCAGCCTGGTCATCTCCTGTAGTCGCAGCCTGGTCATCTCCTGTAGTCGCAGTCTGGTCATCTCCTGTAGTCGCAGTCTGGTCATCTCCTGTAGTCGCAGTCTGGTCATCTCCTGTAGTCGCATTCGCAGTCTGGTTATCTCCTGTACTATGTCGCATTCGCAGTCTGGTCATCTCCTGTACGTAGTCGCATTCGCAGTCTGGTCATCTCCTGTACGTAGTCGCATTCGCAGTCTGGTCATCTCCTGTACGTAGTCGCATTCGCAGTCTGGTCATCTCCTGTACGTAGTCGCATTCGCAGTCTGGTCATCTCCTGTAGTATGTCGCATTCGCAGTCTGGTCATCTTTTGTAGCATGCCGCATTTGCAGTCACTGTATTTTATGTGAAATATATATATGCATATGAGCATATCTTTTTTTTTTTTGGTGGGGGAGTGGATCTTGGGTGGGAGTTCCCACACTTTTTTCCCCAGGACTTGACCCCTGGACAGAGGGACATTGCTCCAAATCAGGGACAGTCCCTTGAAATCAGGGACAGTTGGGAGCTATTCCAGAAGTGTAGTAGAAACTGTACACACTGTATCAGATGTGTACACCGCCTGCACTGTATTAGAAACTGTACAACAGCTACAATGTATTTTATACTGTGTACACCACCAGAATTGTAGTAGACACTGTACACACTGTATTAGATACTATGTACACCGCCTGAAGTGTATTAGAAACAGTACACCACGGAATGCAATGTAGATATAGGCTACACTGGATGCAGAGTGTGTGTGTGTGTGTATAATATATATATATATATATAATATATATATATATATATATATATATATATATATATATATATATACAGTGCCTTGCGAAAGTATTCGGCCCCCTTGAACTTTTCAACCTTTTGCCACATTTCAGGCTTCAAACATAAAGATATAAAATTTAAATTTTTGTGAAGAATCACCAACAAGTGGGACACAATTGTGAAGTGGAACGAAATCTATTGGATTTTTGAAACTTTTTTAACTAATAAAAAAATGAAAAGTGGGGCGTGCAAAATTATTTGGCCCCCTTGCGTTAATACTTTGTAGAGCCCCCTTTTGCTGCGATTACAGTTGCAAGTCACTTGGGGTATGTCTCTATCAGTTTTGCACATCGAGAGACTGAAATTCTTGCCCATTCTTCCTTGCAAAACAGCTCGAGCTCAGTGAGGTTGGATGGAGAGCGTTTTTGAACAGTAGGGATGAGCTTCGTGTTCGAGTCGAACATACGTTCGACTCGAACATCGGCTGTTCGCCCGTTCGGCGAATTCCGAACGTTATGGGCCGTTCGCGACAAATTCGTGTGGCGCTCACGGCCCGCAGTGCATTGCTGGCTCATGATTTGCCAAGCATGCACTGTGACCCCGCATGCTTGGCCAATCACAGCGCCAGCAGTGAGGAGAGCCATGATTGGCCACAGGCAGCATGCCTGTGGCCAATCATAGCTCAGGCTGTGTAGTACACGCCCCACACTATATAAGGCCGCCAGCGCGGCGGCCTTGTGTAGTGTGTTGGCGTCTGAAGCAGTTAGTGGGTGTTCTGTGTACCTTTAACACAGTATACACCGATCGTTATCGGCCGATTTTCGATCTTGCTGTTGTGTAGTGGTTGTTGTCTGCGTGCCCTGACCGCAGTATACACCGCTATATTCACCTCACCTATATAGCTAGTGATCTATCTTTTATAATAGAGCTTGCAGTCAGTAGTGTTAGGAGCTTGTGCGTGCTGTCTGCGTGCTCTGTACCCAGTACACACAGCTATATCCACCTACATAGCTCTTCTCTATTTGAGCCCACTTGCCATCTGCAGGAGTTATTGGAAGTTGTGTGTGCCTCCAGCACAGCACAGTATACATCTGTATATACCCCTTTATCTCTGGTGTTCTATAATAAAGGCATCTGCAGGAGTTAGTGGGTGTTTTGTGCCTCCAGCACAATATACACCTGTATCTACCCTTTATTGCTGTTCTCTAATAGAGCCATCTGCAGGGCTTGGTGGGTGTTGTGTGACTCCATTACAGTATACCCCTTTATCTCTGGTGTTCTATAATAAAGGCATCTGCAGGAGTTAGTGGGTGTTGTGTGCCTCCAGCACAATATACACTACCCAACTGCTGTTTTACCCAACTCCCTTCAGGCCATTACCATGTCTGGAAGGCCAGCAAGGAGAGGCAGACAGGCGCGAGCCGATAAAAGAGGGCAAGCAGGCTCTGTGTCTAGAGACAACAGTGCTGGTCATGGACGCGGTGCATTGTCATCAGCACGTGGCCATGGGACACGCTTGTCCTTCTTTTCGGCAGCTGGACATGTTGAACCGCAACATGCCAACGACTTGGTATCGTGGATGACCAAGCCCTCTTCATCCTCCTCATCCTCTCTCACCCAGTCTCAGGGTACTAGCAAAGCAGCTGCCAACGCATCGTCTTCCCTCGTCTCAATGTCATCATCAGTGACTCCTTCCCTAGACCCACCACGTCCTCCTGAGGAGTCTCCAGAACTCTTTGAGCACAGTGTTGGGTACATGCTCCAGGAGGATGCCCAGTGTTTTGTAGGCTCTGATAATGACACTCAGCTAGAGGAAGGCAGTAGCGTGAATGCGGAGAGAGGGGATGCTCAAGAAGGACAGCAATCTGGCAGTCATGTTCCACAAGCTGCAGCATATTGCCAGGTTTGCTACAGCGATGAAGAGGGAGGGGATGATGAGGGCACTGACTCCACGTGAGTGCCTGGTAGGAGAGAGGAGGAGGAGGAGGAGGCACATGTCCAACGAGGCAGGATGCCTTCTGGGGGCCAGCTTAGGGGCAGCACACCGACTGAATCACACCGCAGAGCTCCGCCTGTGCAGGGCGCTGCCTCTGCGCGTTATTCTAAAAGTTCTTTGGTGTGGGACGAGTGCATCGGATCGCACCGCTGCTATTTGCAACATATGTCTCAAGCGTATCTCGCGTGGACAAAACATCAGCCTCTTGGGCACCACATGCTTGACCAGACATATGTTGACCTGCCATGCAGCTCGTTGGCAAGCGTACCTCAAAGACCCACACCAAAGAACAAAGCAGACCTCTCCTTGCTCCTCATCAGCTGGCATCTCCAACCCCACTAGACCTTCAGTCCTCTCTGAAATCTGCTCTGAGAGGAATGAAGGTGTAGAATTAGGTGTGTCACAGCCAAGTGCTTCCGGGCACTCTGCTAGCAGTACACCCACGTCCGATTATAGCAGGCAAATGTCCCTGCCCCAGCTGCTGGACCGGCGAAAGAAGTTCACTCCCAGCCATCCACATGCCGAGCGGTTGAATGCTAGCTTGGCTAAATTGCTAGCACTTCAACTGCTGCCTTTTCAGTTGGTAGACTCGGCCCCCTTCCGTGAGTTTGTACAATGTGCGGTTCCTCAGTGGCAGGTCCCCAAACGCCACTTTTTCTCACGGAAGGCGATTCCGGCTCTCTACCGGCATGTGGAAGGCAATGTCCTTGCCTCGCTGGACAGGGCGGTCAGCGGTAAGGTGCATATTACCGCTGACTCATGGTCCAGCAGGCATGGACAGGGACGTTACCTGTCTTTCACGGCCCATTGGGTCACTCTTCTGGCAGCTGGGAAGGATGCAGGACAAGGTGCAGTAGTGTTGGAGGTTGTTCCGCCACCACGCCTCCAAAATGCTACTATTGGTTGTGACACACCTCTCTCCTCCACCCCCTCCTCTTCTTCTTCCTCCATGGCCTCTTCCAGTGCTCTGTCCTCAGAACCAGCGGTGCTCCGTAGGCGTTCCAGGGGCTACGTAAGTACGCAGGCAAAACGAGCCACACTAGGGCGGATGTTTTGTCAGCTCTGCAGGGGCAGGCCGAGAGGTGGTTGACGCCATGCCAGCTTAAGCCAGGAATGGTGGTTTGCGACAATGGCACCAACCTCCTCTCCGTCCTCTGACAGGGACAACTGACCCATGTGCCCTGTGTAGCTCACGTCCTTAACCTAGTGGTGCAGCGGTTCTTGGGCAGGTACCCCGGCTTACAGGATGTACTGAAGCAGGCCAGGAAAGTCTGTGTGCATTTCCGCCGATCATTTAATGCCTGTGCTCGGCTGGCTGAGCTCCAAAAGGAGTTGAACCTGCCCAAGAACCGCCTTATATGTGACATGCCCACCAGGTGGAACTCAACGTTGGCCATGCTGCAGTGGCTGCACACGCAGCAGAGGGCCATCAATGAGTACCTGTGCGACTACGGCACCAGGACAGGGTCAGGGGAGCTCGGTTTTTTCTCACCACGCCAGTGGGGCATGATCAGGGATGCATGCACTGTCCTGTCACCGTTTGAGGAGGCCACAAGGATGGTGAGCAGTGACAGTGCATGCATCAGTGACACTGTACCTCTTGTCCACCTCTTGGAGCATACGCTGCGTGGAATAATGGACAGGGCACTTGAGGCAGAACAGAGGCAGGAAGTGGAGGAATTCCTTGCTTCTCAAGGCCCCCTTTATCCAGACAGTGTTCCTGCTGTGCCACCCATCACACAGGAAAAGGATGAGGATGAGGAGGAGGAAGAGGAGGAGGATGATTGTGTCAGCATGGAGGTGGAGGCTGGCACTCAGCATCAGCAGCAGCAGTCTTGTAGGGATGATTTACAGTCCCAAGAAACACGTGGACTTGTACGTGGCTGGGGAGGAGGTAGCTGCGGATCATGTTGCCCTTAGTGACCCAGAGGACTCCGGACCGAATGCCTCAGCTAACCTACGCTGCATGGCCTCCCTATTCCTGCAAAGCCTGCGGAAGGATCCTCGTATTCTTCGGATCAAGGAGAGGGACCATTACTGGCTGGCCACTCTCCTTGATCCACGATACAAGGGTAAGGTTGCCGACCTTATCTTGCCATCGCAGAGGCCTTGCAGAAAGGTCTGTGCAACGCTTTCCCAGAGACTGGGAGGTTACAAACTCCTGGTCCTGGACAACGTGTTGCTGAGGCATCGGTCAGAAGGAGCAGTGGAGAAGGTGGCCGTCTGACTGATGCTTTCAGACAATTTTTTAGTCCGCAGCCCCAAGGTATGATCGGTTCCAGCAACCATCGCCAGCGTCTGATTTACATGGTGCAGGAATACCTAGGGGCAAGGTCAGACTTGGACACCTTTCCCACCGAAAATCCTCTGGCTTACTGGGTCTTGAGGATGGATCACTGGCCAGAGCTTGCACAGTATGCAATTGAGCTACTGGCCTGTCCTGCATCCAGCGTTCTTTCGGAACGCACCTTCAGTGCTGCTGGTGGCTTTGTTACCGATCACAGGGTGCGCCTGTCCACCGAATCAGTTGATCGACTGACCTTCATCAAGATGAATCAGTCTTGGATCACCCACAGCTACCAAGCACCTGAAGCTGATGTAACCGAATATTTTTTTTTGAAATATCACATCCCTTCAAGATTGCCTATGCTGATGCTGAGTGACTGTCCTGTTATGTTGATTGTCTATCCTCTTCCTCCTCCGCTGATATGTTGGAAGAACATTTCTGGTTCTGGGTGATGCCATCAGCCCAATTTTTCTGCCCCTGTTTAACAGGGGCGTTTAATTACAATTTTTGATGCAATGCTTTGCAGCAGGGCTAATTCCTGCAATAAAACTAGAGTATATGGGAGAGGTTGCAGTGTGGTGGCACCAGCACCAGTGCCTAAGGCCCAATTTTTCTGCCCCTGTTTAACAGGGACATGTAATTACAATTCTTGATATAATATTTCACAGGAGGGCCCTGTTCCTATGCCCACCCAGAGTAATTGTGAGGACTTATAGTGTTGTGGCACCAGCACCACAACCACCAAAGGTCAATTTTTCTACCACTGTTCAACAATGGCATGTAATTACAATTCTTGATATAATCGTTCACAGCAGGGCGCTCCAGCGCCCACCAAGAGTCACTTTGAGGGCTTACAATGTTGTGGCAAAACCAACACATTGTTCCGCCATTTCTGCAGAGCATATAGGGCAGGCCCCTACTTTCAAACATCCAACTTACAAACATCTCCTACTTGCAAACGGAAGGAGACAACAGCAAGTGAGATGAAAAAAGATGTACGACAAAACAAATTATACAGGGGTGATAACCCTTCCCTATGTTTTCCAAAAAGCTTAAAAATATTTTTTTTGACTGGAGCTACACTTTAAAAATGTACCAGTTGAAAATTACAAACAGATTCAACTTAACACAACAAACCTACACAGTCCCTGTCTTGTTTGCACCGCCTGTATACTGCTGTTCTGACTATATAGGGCCTGGGGGCCACACGCATTTCCTTTTTTTTAATATGGGTACGGGGTACCCCTTAATATGCGTACAAGACCCAAAGGGGCTGGTAATGGGCAGGGAGGGCTACCCATGCCATTTTTCTCAATGATTTTCAACCATATTGCAGGAACCAGATATAACATTAAAACCGCAAGCAGTTTTAAATTATGTTATTTCCGTTTAATGTCATTTTGTGCAGGGACTGTTCTAAACACGGGAAACACGTGGCACTTCACAGGCATACTACAGACACCCCCCAGGCACCATATTTAAAGGAATATTTCACTTTTTTTTTTCACTTTAATTGTCATTAAAATCAGTGCTCCCGCCAAAACGGCCATTTTTAAAAACATTTTAGGGATTGACCCATGTCCCCTGGGGCAGGAGCCACGTCCTCAAACCCTTTTTAGGACAGTATCTTGCATATTAGCCGTTAAAATTAGCACTTTTAATTTCGAACGTTCGAGTCCCATAGACTTCCATGGGGTTCTAAAGTTCGGACAAATTTGGGGTCCGTTCGAAAGTTCTGGTGCGAACCGAACCGGGGGGTGTTCGGCTCATCCCTAGTGAACAGCAGTTTTCAGTTCTTTCCACAGATTCTCGATTGGATTCAGGTCTGGACTTTGACTTGGCCATTCTAACACCTGGATACGTTTATTTGTGAACCATTCCTTTGTAGATTTTGCTGTATGTTTGGGATCATTGTCTTGTTGGAAGATAAATCTCCGTCCCAGTTTCAGGTCTTTTGCAGACTCCAACAGGTTTTCATCCAGAACGGTCCTGTATTTGGCTCCATCCATCTTCCCCTCAACTTTAACCATCTTCCCTGTCCCTGCTGAAGAAAAGCAGGCCCAAACCATGATGCTGCCACCACCATGTTTGACAGTGGGGATCGTGTGTTGAGGGTGATGAGCTGTGTTGCTTTTATGCCAAACATATAGTTTTGCATTGTGGGCAAAAAGTTCGATTTTGGTTTCATCTGACCAGAGCACCTTCTTCCACATGTTTGGTGTGTCTCCCAGGTGGCTTGTGGCAAACTTTAGACGAGACTTTTTATGGATATCTTTGAGAAATGGCTTTCTTCTTGCCACTCTTCCATAAAGGCCAGATTTGTGCAGTGTACGACTGATTGTTGTCCTATGGACAGACTCTTCCACCTCAGCTGTAGTTCTCTGCAGTTCATCCAGAGTGATCATGGGCTGAATCTCTGATCAGTCTTCTCCTTGTCTGAGCTGAAAGTTTAGAGGGACGGCCAGGTCTTGGTAGATTTGCAGTGGTCTGATACTCCTTCCATTTCAAAATGATCGCTTGCACAGTGCTCCTTGGGATGTTTCTCCACAACAGTATTACGGACCTGCCTGGTGTGTTCCTTGGTCTTCATGATGCTCTCTGCACTTTCAACAGAACCCTGAGACTAACTCCGTAAAGCAGCTTCATTCCAGTCTCCTAATTGTAAACACGGAAGCGGCGTCATGATGTCACTTCCCATTTACTCGGCTGCCAATGACGCCAGATTTAAAAATATATACAGTGTTCAGAGAAGCCGAAAAAGGTGATCTGAATACTTTGAAGTGTAAAGGAGGGTCTTTTAGACCCCCGATCCCTCCATAAAGAGTACCTGTCACAACCTATTACTGTCACAAGGGATGTTTACATTCCTTGTGACAGCAATAAAAGTGATCAAATAAAAAAAAAAAAAAAACTATTTATTAATTTTAAAATAAATAAAATAAGAATTTTTTTTTTAAAGCGCCCCCCCCCCCCCAGTCGCCGCGAGCTCACGCAGCAAAGAAAACGCATACGGAAGTCGCGCCCGCATATGTAAACGGTGTTCAAATCACACATGTGAGGTATCGCCGTGATCGTCAGAGCGAGATCAATAATTCTAGTACTAGACCTCCTCTGTAACTCTAACCTGGTATCCGGATTTTTTTTTTTAAAGCGTCGCCTATTGAGATTTTTAGGTACCGTAGTTTGTCATAATTTCACGAGTGCGTGCAACTATAAAGTATGACATGTTTGGTATCTATTTACTTGGCATAACATTATCTTTCACATTATACAAAACAATTGGGCTAATTTTACGGTTTCATTTTTTTAAAACTCATGAAAGTGTCCCTTTTCCCAAAAAGTTGCGTTTAAAACACCGCTGCGCAAATACCGTGTGACATTAAGTATTGCAACAATCGCCGTTTTATTCTCTAGAGTCTCTGCTTAAAAAAATATATATAATGTTTGGGGGTTCCAAGTAATTTTCTAGCAAAAAATATGTATTTTAACTTAAACACCAAATGTCAAAAATGTCAAAAATAGGCTTAGTCATGAAAGGGTTAAAGCATACCCATTTTTCCTCTGTGTTCTTTGTTTCTAAGATTTTATCCCAATTATTATCGTCTAGCAAGGATCATAGTTTAGGGAAATTGGCTCTGTTAAAATTCAGTGTCTTTGTATACTAAAACTAATTGACCTGTGATCAGTGTTTCCTAAATTGCCCCGTATTTCCACATCCATGATCAGGTCTGTATTGTTGGTAATCAATAGGTCTAGTAATGCTTTGTTTCTAGTTGGTGCATTTACCACATGACCCATGAAATTGTCCTGCAAGACATTTAAGAACTGGCGAGGCTTAGATGAAAGCGCAGTTCCTTCCACCCTGTCTATGTCTGGATAATTAAAATCCTCCATTATAATGACACTTCCCATTCTTAACGCTAATCCAAATTGTGATAGGAGGTCGGTCTCAGCCTCCTTCTGGTTAGTGGGCCTATAGCATACTCTCAGTATTACTTTTCCCTTTAGTTTCCTCCCTTTGTAGCTCTACCCATTAGGATTCCACCTCCTCCCTTACTCCCTTAGAAATGTCATCTCTCACATTCACTTGTACATCATTTTTGATATACAGGCATACCCCTCCTCCTTTTTTACCCTCTCTATCCCTGAAATATAGGGAATACCCTTGAATGTGTGTAACTAAGGGCTTCTGCGCTCTATGGACAATAGAAGAAGACAGAAAGAACAGCGAATGAAAAAAGCAGCAATCACTGTATGAGTTGGCTCTCACTAATGTAAACTTAAAACAGGGTAGGGGTGTGATGTGCTAATTTACAGCCATAAATATAAAACAATAATAAATAAATAAGATAGCCCTACTAATGGCAAAGATAAAGTGCAAATATATTCATAAATAGAAAAAAAAAACAGTGCAACCGTGCATTAATGAATCAAAAAGGTGACTGTGTGCATAATGCTCATAAGGTTTTTGCTGCAATAAATCACAAAGTGACTGTGTGCATATTACTCATAAGATTTGCTGCAAACACCAAAATGCATAAACAAAAAAACAATGTACAAAAATAATTAAATTCGTCCAGCAAATGGAGCGAATGGTGACAGATGATAACGTGAACAATAAAACAAATCTAGATCCAAGTGACAGCAGTGAGTCACACTAAAGTGTCCCATACATGATCAGATAGTGCAATTCGGTAAACACTAAATTAAAGTGCAACGTGCTGAGCCAACAATCCTTCAGTGATGATCCGTGCAAGTGATGCTAGTGCTATGCAATTACCTCACCGCTGTAAGGTAAACAGCGAAAATAATTCAGGGCAACCAGGTAACAAGGGATGATCACAGGGATGGCTGTGCGGTAGGCTCTTGGAGACTCCTCCAACTTCCTCGTGTGTGGTGAATGGTAGGTAAGCTCAGAGGAATAAGCCAAAGAGAACCGCCATAGTGTAGTATTTCAAAATATATATTATTTATTAAAAATATAAAAACTACTCACAAAGTAGTACTGGTAAAAAAACTCAGATATAATATGGAAAAAAGGGTGAGCCTATGGTGGGACACCACCACCTTCGAACAATGCCTGAAGGACGGTCTAGTTCCTAGACGGTTGAGGTGGGATGTACCACCCAACGATGGCTTGATGGACCAAGAGTCATTAGACGAATGGTTTAGATTTTTTAATGAAAAAGGGTTAGAGTTATTACAATTCTTGATAAAAAGGAAACAGAGAAAAATAAGGATGGTTGAACAAAACATTGAACAGATTAAAAGCAACTTGGAGATACATAAAGAATCTGCGGAATTTCTTACACTGACCACACAGTTAAATAAAGACCTAATAAAGAAAGACAAGGATGTCCAAACTAGAAAGAGTAAAAAATATACTAGAGATATGGGGGATTTTAAAAATGACCAGGTATTCAGGTGGCAGAGTCAGCTGGGTCGGATAGATCCAATTTCAGCTTACTCAACACCTGAGAGACCTGAGAGACTGGAAGCTTTGATACCTCCAGCCAACCCTGCTGTAGTGTCATATAAGCTACCTTCCACTAGTGGACAAACGAGGAACAAAATAAATGAGTCCCCAATGATAAATCAAATGAGGGACAGAATTATTCAAAACAATCAACACCCCAATATCCAGAGAGAAGGCCTCCACAAAATTCACATACACCTAAAAAGGGGTGGAAAAAACCACACTGGAAAAAAACGAACAATAAGAAGGGGAATCAGGGTGATCAGTGGCATCATCCCCCTTATGAACAGCCTCGAGGCCCCTACCACCCTCCACACATAAGGAATCCTGCCCCTTACTACAACTACAATCGTAGAGAAAGAGAGGATTGGGGGCCATCACAACCTTATCATCGTCCATATGACCAATATTTAGTCCCTACCTATAATCATTACGCACCGTTGAGAGACTATCGAGACGACGAAAGGGAAGATCACTACTATCAGACCTACTATCCCGATCCACATGAAAATAGGGCTTTTTTAGGAAGAGGCCCGCATCATCACCCTCCGAGGGCGAGGGATGTACAGGGAGAAAGAGAACTAAGCCCAAAAAGAAGAGAGGCAGAAGAGCGGGAGCGAGAGCACAAGCGAAAAAGAGAATGAAAGGAGAAGGAGTGTTTAATTTGAGTGGTATCTCGTTAACAACAGAGGAAATGGCGGTATTGGATAGAGGTCTTAAGTTTGCCCCTAAAAAGAATTTGAACAAATTTCAGACCTATGTAAATATTCAGAAGTATATAAGGGGTTTGAATATGAAAAAATATTTCATGAACAACCCTAGAAACACCCATGTCTCCTCGCCGAACGACATCAAACATAGCACCTTAAAGAATAAGTCTGTTTTTAATCCTCAAATTAGCAATAATAAATTTGTAGATGTTTTTAAAAAAATCGTCGTAGAAGATTTAAAAAGCTTAGATACTAAGAAGCAGATAGAACCTAACTATATGAAATGTGGAATGAAACGCCTTAGCGAGCGAAAAGGCATAGTGATCCGTCCAGCTGACAAAGGTGGAGGGATTGTAGTACTGTCCAAAACTCAATGTAATGATAATATGGTAAAACTACTGAGTGATACCAAGACCTATAAATCATTACCAAAAAATCCGTTTTTTAGAGGAAGAAAAGAACTTGAGCTAATAGTACATCTAGGTCTAAAAAAAGCAGTTCTGAGCAAAAAAGAAGCTCAATATCTTATGCCAGAATCAGTAAGGACACCTATTATCTACTATCTACCAAAAATTCATAAGGACAGAACTAATCCCCCACCTAGGCCTATAGTGAATGGCATAGATTCACTCACCTCGAGGATAGGATCCTATATAGACAATTTTCTACAGCCCACAGTACAGAAGACGAAAGCTTACCTCCGTGATACTAAGCATATCTTGCAGACCTTAGAGGAGTTTACACATGATGGACCGTTTATCCTTGCAACGGCGGATGTAACCTCTCTCTACACTATAATTCCTCACCACGAGGCATGTGAGGCCGTTAAGTGGGGTTTGAGAAATTACTCTGAACTTATTTGCTCTCAAAGGAAATATTTGGTTAAATGTCTTGATTTTTGTTTAAAAAACAATTATTTTTGGTTTAACCGGACATTTTACCATCAAACAACGGGCGTCGCCATGGGGGCTAAATTTGCCCCTAGCGTCGCCGGTTTGTTTATGGCTAGATGGGAAGAAAGCGCAGTTTTCTCGGATGCACCCAAAGAATTGGTGATGTATAGGCGATACATTGATGACATCTTAATTCTTTGGAAAGGTAGTAGTACTAGCCTTAATCTGTTCCAACAGAGATTAAACGAGAACAACATGAACATAACGCTGACATGGAACTCGGATGAAAAAGAAATAATCTTCCTGGATTTGGTAATCACACAAGAGGATGGGAGAATAGAAACCAAAACGCATTTCAAAAGTGTGGATAAAAATAGTTATCTCCCAATAACAAGTTGTCACCACCAGAATTGGCTCTTTAATATCTCCAAAGGGCAATTTATGCGATTACGGAGAAATTGCAGCAAAAAGGAAGTGTTTCTCGAACAAGCGGGTTCCATGGGACGGAGATTTCATGAGAAAGGTTATGGCAAGAGTGTAATTCAGGAGAAAATATTAGAAGTAGAAAAGATGGACCGCCAGGATCTTCTCAAGGATATGAATACACAATGTAAAGATAAAAAAGTAGTAGAAGGAGCCATAGTCTTGGACTACAACAATCAATACAAAAATATAGAAAAAATAATTAAAAAACATTGGCATATCCTTTTGAATGATAAAGATTTACACGAAGTTCTACCCTCTAAACCAAAGTTTATCTATAGACGTGCCCCTAGCCTTAGAGACATGTTAGTCAAAAATATACCTGATCCCCCCGTGAACAACTTTACGTTTTTCACGGGGAAAGGGTTTTTTCCCTGCAAGAGGTGCTTTGCATGCACGAGAGCAAGCAAACCTAATAAAGTCTTCCAATACCTATCCACTAGTACTGGTAATACACATAAAGTAAGAGATTTTATCTGCTGTAATACAGTAGGTGCGGTTTATGTTTTAGAATGCAGCTGCGGCCTACAGTATGTAGGCCGCACAAAAAGGCCTTTGAGGATTAGGCTGAAGGAATACATACAAAATATCCAGAAGGGGTACGATAAACATAATGTTTCTAAACATTTCGCTATTCATCACAATAGAGACCCCAAGCATCTTAAATTTTGGGGCATTGTCCCCTATGCTAAACACTGGAGAGGGGGGCATAAAGTTAGGACTCTAAGTCAGATAGAGTCCAAATGGATATTCACCCTTGATACTTTTGCCCCTAGGGGATTGAACGTAGAGTTCGACTTGAACTGCTTTATTAGCGATTTTTAGCCCCCCATAGGTATTTTTTCTCCTTAGTGAGCTAAGCTTGCTAGGCTTCTTTACGTATACTAATTTTTTCCTCACACCTACTCGATTCTATTCTCTAAGAGATTGTTTTTATAAGGATACTCCGACGTTTTAAAAAGACTTTTTTCGCTACTTTTATTATATATGTTTTGAATATATACGTTATTTTAATTCCTTTTTCTGGAATTCTACCAATTTTAGGTTTCGTATATATGTATATATTTATTTTTATCCATATACCTATTGTATATTAGAATGCTCCTTTAAGTTAATTGCTATGTTTTGGTGATCTTTGTAATGTGAACGCCATTTCCGTGTCTCTCTTCCAAATAACAATTTATTTAGTTTTCGTGGTCGCATAACAAAAGTAGTAGTGCAGGCATACAGCAATGGTAACATGGCTTCCAAAACACAGGAGGCCCATTGTAAGTGGACAGTGCAGAAGAGTACAGTACCGGGAAATACAGCGGGATCAGACCAACCGACCCAGGGTGCACAGCAGGACGGAAGACACCAAAAGTCAGTTATCCGTGCTGGAAACCGAAAGGCCACCCGGGGCCTGCTGCTTAGCTTACATGCCAAACTTAAAACAAAACAAGGACCATCAGTAGTATGAGCGAGAAGAGTGGAGGAGAGAAGAGGAGAGAGAAGGAAAGAAAGAGGGAAAGACATAGAAAAGGGAATAGAGTGCCAACGGTCCACATCACCATGTCCACACCGGTTCACCATCAATCCTCCAGCAGCTGCCATCTCCCCCAGACCAGGTCATGCTCCTCAAGCCTGTCCCTCACCCTGGCAGTCATCTTCTCCATGAGCTCAACGTCCTTGATCCTGGAGTAAAGGGCCTCCCTAGACGGGGGCAATGGATTCTTCCAGTTAAGGGCTATCAGGCAGCGGGCCGCTGTCAGGATGTGCCTAAGGAGCTTCCGGCCTGGCCTAGTCAGAGCGGGTTGGGACAGGCCCATCAAGAAAAATTTGGGGGAGTGGGGTACAGGAACGTCGAATAGACGCTGGAGCAGCCCACGAGTCGTAAGCCAGTATGGGGCAATCAGGGGACAGGCCCAGTAGATATGGAACAGGGAGCCCCGCTCCCTCAGACATCGCCAGCAGCGATCCGAGGTAGAGGGGTATATCCTGTGGAGAATATCCGGGGTCTGGTACCAGAAGAAAATAATTTTGTAGAAATTCTCTTTGTACAATGTACACAGAGAAGATTTGGCTGCCTGGCGCCACACCCTCTGCCAGGTCTCAAGGGGGAGCTCCTCACCCAATTCCCCCTCCCAGCGTTTCATGTAGGAGTGCTTCCCCTTCGTTTGAAAGTGGTATGCGTTGAGGACGCGATATATGTCTGAGATCAACCCTCTGCGATCCCGTCCTGCCAGGATTATCTGTTCAAAGGGAGAGGGCGGGGAGAACCGTAGGTGAGAGGCCCTAGATTGTGCAAAGTGCCTAATTTGTAGGTAGCTGTAGAACGTCTGATGGGGGAGGTCATGCTTAGCCTGGAGCTCCGAGAAGGACAACAGCCGTCGTGTTCTGGGGTCCACTAGGTGCCCCAAGTGGAACAGGTCACGCGAGGCCCAAGGCCAGGACATCTGGTGGGTCAAGCTGGTCGGTAGAGTCGGGTTATAGAGGAAGGAGGTCAGTAGGGAGAACTCCGAGTGGAGACTGTGGTCGCGGGAGAGCTTCCGCCAGAGGAGACGAAGCTGGGCCATCGGCCCCAGTAGTCGACCCGAATCTATATCAATCTTCGCTCCCCATAAGAAACTGTTCGGGTGTACAGGAGCCAGCCAGATCTTTTCAATCTCCGACCATCTATTATAAGACTTCTGCGGAAACCAGGAGGCTATGGCCCGCAGCTGAGTGGCCTGGTAGTAGCGGACTAAGTCGGGGGAACGCCAAACCGCCGTCAGAGCGCGAGGCCGTCAGGACAGAGCTCGGGACCCGGTGTTTTCTGTAGTTCCATACGAATTTCAACAGATCCTTCTGGAGCGCGCGTAACTGTGCATACGGGACTGGGATCGGCAATGTCTGGAACAGATACAGGAGCTTGGGGAGGATCACCATTTTAATAGACGTGATCCGTCCTATGAGCGATATGTGGTGGGCCTTCCATTTACGTAGTAATTCCCTAATCGCCCGAAAGAGGGGGGGGGAAATTAGCCTGATACAGGGAGTGGAATGATGGCGTAAGGAGGACCCCCAAATATTTAAGGGAAGAGCTTTCCCATTTGTACGGGAAAGCAGAGCGTAGGCGGGTCGTCTCAGACGCCCCCATGTTTAGGGGGAGGGCCACCGATTTGGACAGGTTAATTTTGTAGCCGGAAAGTTCCCCATAGCGGTCTAGCTCGGAGTGGAGGTTGGGGAGTGAGATCCCGGGCTGAGCCAAGGTAAGGATAACGTCATCTGCGAAGAGCGAAATCTTGAATTCCTTGCCCCTGACCGGGATCCCCCGAATATCGGGGTTGCTTCTAACGGCAGCCGCCAGAGGCTCCACACATAGAGCAAAAAGGAGAGGAGAGAGCGGACAGCCCTGGCGGGTGCCATTAGTGATGGTGAAAGTAGAGGACGTGGCGAAGGGGGTTTTAACCTGCGAGGAGGGGGTGGTGTAGAGGTGCCGCACCGCTCGCAGATATGGGCCCCGGAAGCCCATGCGGTGTAGCGTGGCCTCCATAAAAGGCCAGCTGAGGCGGTCAAACGCCTTCTCGGCGTCTAAACTGAGAACCAAAGATCCTAGGTTATCCCTATTCGCCACGTCAATAAGATCAATGATCTTTCTAGTGTTATCCCCTGACTGTCTCAAGGGGACAAATCCCACTTGATCCTTGTGTATTAGGGAAGGGAGGATTGTGTTAAGGCGATTCGCTAGGAGCTTCGTAAAAATTTTTAAATCAGCGTTCAGCAGGGCTATAGGTCGGTAACTAGCGCAAACAGTCGGGTCTTTGTCTGGCTTGGGAATAAGGGAAATAAACGAGCCTAGCATGTCGGTCGGGACCGGGGTCTGCTGGAGAAAGGAGTTAAAAAGCTTGGTCATGTACGGGCTTAAGAGGGGTATAAACGCCTTGTAGTATTCATAGGGGAGCCCGTCCGGTCCCGAGGACTTGTGGGCAGGGAGGGTCTTCACAGTCTCCAAGAGCTCCTCTTCAGTAACAGAGGCATTCAGTTCTCGGAGGTCCACGTCTTGCAGTCGGGGTAGGACTATATTGTCCAAGTACTGGGTAATGCGGGCGGACTGGTCCGAGGTTGGGAGATTGTGGGGGATGTCCGGTCTGTTGTACAAGTCAGTATAATAGTCCGCGAACGCATCCACTATCGCCTGGGGGTGGGTCAAAAGGTCCCCCCCCTTATTTTTAATTTGGGCCGGGGCAGAGGTCGCCGTACGGTCCGCCAGTTTCCGGGCCAGTAGCGACTGTATCTTGTTCCCTTTGTCATAGTACAGTTGTCGTAAGCGAACTAGAGCTTTCTCAACCGATCCCAACGCCAGGTCCCGAAGTGTCTGCCTAGTCTGGACGATTCGCTTAAGGGTGGGGACGGAGGGGGAGACCAAGAGACGGGCCTCAAGGGTCTTAAGTCGTTTTTCAGCCAGCAACCTGGCGGTCCGTGCGTCCCGCTTCAAGGCTGAAGACAGAGCTATACAGCGCCCCCGGATGACAGCCTTATGGGCGGCCCAGAGGGTAGTAAGGGAGACGTCTGGAGTGTCGTTCTCAACAAAGTAGTGCCGGAGCGAAGACTCCAGCTCTGCCTTTGCCGGAGCATGCTGCAGGAGATAGTTATTCAGCCTCCAGGTGCAGGGCTTATAAAGGGGGGAGTCCAGTGCTAGAGTCAGAGTTATGGGGGCGTGATCTGACCAGGAGATGGGGAGTATATTTGCAGATTGGACCGCCCGCAGTGTCGCGTTATTAACAAAAAAGTGATCAATGCGCGAGTGCGTGCCGTGGGGAGCGGAGAAGAAGGTGTACTGGCGGTCTTGCGGGTGCAGAGCTCGCCAGGCGTCAAAAAGACCCCGCCGTCTGGTAATTTGGCGGAAGAGCCTGGAGTCTCTCAAGGTCCTAGCCTGAGGCGTCCGGAGGCCCACCACTAGGCGATCATGGAGTGCGGACTGAGTAAGGTTAAAATCCCCCCCTATCACCAGGAGCCCGGGGGGCGTCTTAAACAAACGGGAAAACGCCTTAGACAAGAATTTATGTTGATGGACATTGGGGGCGTAGAGGACGCATAAGGTCAGTGCCTGCGTGCGCCACAGACCATGGAGTATAATGTAGTGGCCCCGTGGATCTAGGTGCACAGAGGTACAAGTAAAGGGGACTCCCCGCCGGAAAAGAATGGCCACTCCCGCTCTCTTCCGCGGGTTGAAGGCCTGATAAACCTGAGGGAAATGCCTGGAGGCAAACGCAAAGGAGTCTCCCCGGTTGAAATGCGTCTCCTGGACCATTACTATATCTGCCCCCGCCTGTCGGAACTCCCTAAGTGCCAGGTGCCGCTTTTTGTTGGAGTTTAGGCCATGAACGTTAAGGGACAGGATCCTAGCCATGGTCAAATAGGGGTGGAGCATAGGGCATACTTAGCTCGGCCCGTTGGAGGCCCAGGTGCCTCGGGAGGAGCGGCGACCACCGGAGGAGAGACGGCGAACGAGAGGACCACTGGCATGGCACTTCTGAGGAGACAAGAAGAGGAAAGAGCCTAGAAAGAGAGGAAAAAAGAGAAACAAAAACACAGTACAAGATAAAAGAAAACATCATCAAGTAACAGGTCCGGAGGTCCTATAGGGACACCGGATCTGCATGGTTCCTTATCGACTCCCCAACCCAAAAAGAAAAAAAAAATCAGGTTAGGGAGGCACCAACAGTCCACTCCACCAAAGGAACCAACAAGTGGAAAACCACAGGGGGGGGGGCAGTAACCCGGGAGTCGATCCGGTTCGAGACTCAACCTAGGCCAGCCCGAGGAAGAAAAACTGGTAAAATATGTAGCTCCGGCAATCGGGGGCAAAAAAGTAACAAAACCCCAAAAATAGGGGAAAAGGAAAAACCGTAGAGGGGAGACGTCCGTTGGACAGGGCCAGTACTTCAGTCACGCTTGGGTGACCCGCGGTGGGGATCCGGGCCTTTGCGCCGTTTGGCTGAAGGGACTTTCTGCCAGATCACCGGCATCGGAGGGGGAGAGGCGACCAGATCCCAATCAGGCAGATGAGGGACAGGGATGTCAAGAGTGTCACAAAAGGGGACAAGATCTTCCGGGTAGCGGAGAGTTGCCGACTTTCCTTGGTGTCTCGCGGTCAGGCTGAAGGGGAAGCCCCATCTGTATAGAACGTGCTTGTCTTGCAGGGCACGGAGAAGAGGCTGCAACAGCCTCCGTTTTTGAAGCGTGATCCAGGAGAGGTCCGGGTAAAGCTGAATCGGTGAGTTATCGAAGGCCAGATTTCGGATGGTGCAGGACTTGCGCATAATGTCTTCCTTAAGCGGGAAGGAGTGAATTCTGCAAATAACGTCCCTGGGTTTGGAGGCCGGGCCTTTGGGTCTCAGGGCCCGATGGGCTCTATCCATTTCAATGTGCTTATCCGGGTCTTCCCCCAACATCTCGTTGAATAGCGTTTGCAGTGAAGACTGAAGGTCCTCGGCGCCCTCCGACTCAGGCAGGCCGCGAATGCGGATGTTGTTTCTGCGACCTCTATTGTCGAGGTCTTCCACGTGGCGTTGCATATCCCGAAGCAGGAGGCGGTGGTCAGAGGTCTCCACCTGAGCACGATGGACCGCCAGCTTGGTCTCCTGGACCTCCTCTTCCACCATCTCCACACGGTCAGATAGATGTTTGAGGCCAGTGTGCAGGGACTGGATCTCAGCGCGGCAAGTGGCCTGTACCTCCGTGATAAGCTGTTTAAAGTCCTCTTTCGTCGGCATAGATTGCAGGTACATCTGCCAGTCAGGGCGGACGGCCTCATGGCATCGGGATGAAGGCAAGGAGGGCGGAGAGTGGAGAGGCGGCTCACCCCGCTGCAGTTCCCGGGTGGGAGAGGGGGGCCACGATGGCAGAGGTCCCCTGGGGTCAGCCCAGGAGGTAGCATGGGGGGGGCAGGGTGAGGGGTCCAGTTGGGCAGTTCCTCGGAGGCGGCCAGGGGCCCGGGCCACCTGGGCATAGGGGGGGTGGCATCTGAGCGGACCCTGACTTCACTAGAGTCCCGAGAACGGGGGGGGGCCTCTGCGCCTTAGGAGAGGCAGGCCGCGGCCATGTCACCGGGGCCCCCCCCCACAGCCGCCAGGGGCGTTCCAGCATCCCCACTCGGGAGACAGTCCGAGCACTCCCGAGAGTCCTCCAAAATGCCCAGGGATGTGGGGGACAGGGATGAGCTGAGGGCCTTGCTCGGGAGAGGAGCTGAGCGGAGAAGGCGGGGGAAGGCCTCTGAGCACTGGGTATGCAGCAGGGAAGGTGGTGGTTCCATGGCCTGCTCCCCCCAGAGCACAGAGGGGGGGGTGGGAGATGGGGAACCCTGGGTGGCCTCTCCTGAAGGTTGCCTGCCCTGCAAAACGTCCTGGGAGAAGGCAGACTGGGACAGGGGCTGTGCGGTTGCAGGCAGGGGAGAGGGCTGGCATACCTGGGAGGACGCCGGGCACCCGATCCGCGCCATCTTGTCGTTGCGGCCTAGCGCGAGGAGAGGATCCCTGGCCGGCCCATCCGGGGCCTCCTGGCAGTCCAGAGCAGGGTCCGGGGGGTGGTAGAAGGCTTCCCGCTCCCCCGCGGGCTCCAGGGGGAGTGGGGGCTGATGTGCGGCATCCGTCCGGAGGTCAGAGGGGGCCGAAGGAGTCCGTCCGTGAGGCTCCGCGCCGTCCGGCGCCATCTTGCTTCCTCCGCCCGGCAAGGCCTCGGGCGGCTGGAAGTAGCTTTTAAAGGCCGCGGCGGGTCCTGGCGGAGGCTGAGGCGTTCCCCGGAGTGAGGAGGAACGAGTGGCCCGTGATCTCCCCATAAGGCGCAGGTGGGTCCCCGATTTAATGCCTTGTAGCGGCGGGCTGGAGGAGAGCACTCACAATGTGCGTCCTTCCAGGTCGGCTGCCGGACACGCCCCCCTCCGTGTCTCTCTTCACGTAAAGAATTTTATGGAATTGATATTTTTAATATTTTTAATATTTTAGTTATTTAAATATGCTTTGTAATTGAATCTTTTAGTCAAAGCATGTTTCTGTGGATTTTTTAGACACATATATGTATCCTCTATTTGGGATATATATGTGTATGCATTTACATATATATATATATATGCATATGTGGCCGACAATTATTTATTTAATTGTATATTAGTGATCTTCCCCCATGGCTGTTTTTTCTGATATATTGTTTTTTTAATTTTCTATGCTCACTGTCAATTCACCTTTTATTTTTGCCTATGGCCATATAATGGCCGTTCTGATGTTCGTTTTGTGCAATATTAACCACCAGAACAATGGCTGCCTACATAGCCTGAAAAAAACTTTGAGAAAATGGCCGCCGGTCGAGCTCTATAGGTTCTATCAGCTTTGCCTTCTTCTCGATGGTCATGATTTTTTGTATGCCTATATGTATGCATACTTGCAGCCGGCGAAATATATTATGATTTTGGCAGTGGCTTTTAAATGTAGGATTTTGTCTTTCGTTTCTCGTCCTCCCCTCCTTCCCCCTAATAGCTGCTGTATACTATATGTGCTCACAGTGGGAGGTGCATTCAGTCGGGGACACACCCGTTCGTCCCGATTGGCTCGCTCCCGCCAGCGTCAGTAGTCACACGCAGCGATAGTATGCTAATAGAGGGCGGCGCTGACCCGCCCAGTACACTCATAAGCCACTTCCGGTACCCTTTGAAAATATCCCAGTTGAAGTCTTGACGACGTAACGCGTAGGAACCCGGAAGTGACGTTCATACCCGGTCTGCTGTTGTTTGTCACTGTGTTTTTCCCTAACTTCCTTTGTGAATAGTTTTTATATTTTTAACAAATAATATATATTTTGAAATACTACACTATGGCGGTTCTCTTTGGCTTATTCCTCTGAGCTTACCTACCATTCACCACACACGAGGAAGTTGGAGGAGTCTCCAAGAGCCTGCCGCACAGCCATCCCTGTGATCATCCCTTGTTACCTGGTTGCCCTGAATTATTTTCGCTGTTTACCTTACAGCGGTGAGGTAATTGCATAGCACTAGCATCACTTGCACGGATCATCACTGAAGGATTGTTGCACTTTAATTTAGTGTTTACCGAATTGCACTATCTGATCATGTATGGGACACTTTAGTGTGACTCACTGCTGTCACTTGAATCTAGATTTGTTTTATTGTTCACGTTATCATCTGTCACCATTCGCTCCATTTGCTGGGCGAATTTAATTATTTTTGTACACTGTTTTTTTGTTTATGCATTTTGGTGTTTGCAGCAAATCTTATGAGTAATATGCACACAGTCACTTTGTGATTTATTGCAGCAAAAACCTTATGAGCATTATGCACACAGTCACCTTTTTGATTCATTAATGCACGGTTGTACTTTCAAATTTTTTTTTCTATTTATGAATATATTTGCACTTTATCTTTGCCATTAGTAGGGCTATCTTATTTATTTATTATTGTTTTATATTTATGGCTGTAAATTAGCGCATCACACCCCTACCCTGTTTTAAATACCCTTGAATGGTTGCCAGCCAACCATGAGAGCTGTCAAACCAAGTCTCTGTAATTCCTACAAAATCGAAATCCTCCTTGTACAACAGTAGTTCTCCCATCTTGTCTGCCAGACTCCTGGCATTGGTGAACATGCCATGTAGTTTAGACCAGTCACATACAATCTCCTTATTGGGTGCTCTGGGGTTGCAAATAGGACTTGTTACTATACGTACCTCAGGTTTAGGTGCTTTAGTCAACTTACCACTAATGCCCCCAATACTACCCTCTGGAATATGTTCCGCACTGACTATATCTACCGTCGCCTAGTTTAAAAACTTTTAGGCCATCTTCACTTCCAGCAGATCTGCACCTTCCCCATTTAGGTGCAGTCTGTCCTCTCTATAGAACTGGTAACCGACTGAGAAGTCACCCCAGTCCTTCAGGAACCCAAACCCCTTCTTTCTACACCAGCTCCCCAGCCACTTGTTTACTTCCCTAATCTCCCTTTGCCTTTCTGGTGTGGTTGGAGGTACCGGTAGTATTTCTGAGAATACTACCTTGGAGGTCCTTATCCTCAATTTAGCTCCTAAGTCACTAAAATCGTTTTTTAGGACACTGCATCTACCTCTGACTTTGTCATTGGTGCCAACGTGCACCATGACAGCCGGGTCTTCCCCAGCCCCTTCCAGAAATCTGTCCACCAGTTCCATGATGTGCCGAACCCAAGTGCCCGGTAGATAACATATAGTTTGGCACTTCAGGTCTTTTGACAGATGGCTGTCACAAAGAAGGACTTCTAAGAATAGAGTCCCCTACCACCAGAATGTCTTTCCTTTCCCTTGGCTTTACTCCCGATCTCACTGAGGAGTTATTCCCCTGGCAGCTAGGGGAGTTACTCAGATTTAGCAGTGCTGGTCCCTGACTGGTTTCACCAATGTCACTCAAGGGGCATACTTATTGTGATTTTCCAGCCCAGACCCGGCCTCCCTAACTCTTTCCCCTCTATCCTTCCTGACTTTCACCCATCTACTCTGCTTTGGTGCCTGCACTGCTTTGTCTCCAACCATCTTTGTGCTGGTCCCTGCCAGCACCTGCCTGGTAGGATCCCAATTCTTCTTTAGTATGGGTGGACTTCCCAGTGTTGACAGTTGCTTCCCTAGATTGAGAACCTGGGCTTCCAGGGAAACAATGTGCTTACATTTTGCACAGCGGTATTCGGCCTTGGTCAGATGATCAAGGAACGCATACATGCTGCAAGATGTACACCGAGTCGCATCTCCACACCTGCCGGGCCTCGTACTCACTAATTTAATGGGGATTGGGGGTTAGACTCTGTCCAAATTAACTAACAACTAGCTTCCTGACACTAATACTCAACAATACACAGGTTGTCAACAGCTAATACACAGGTACTGACAACACACATGCACTCACAGCCCACGTGCACGCACAGTCCATGTGCACTCCTGACACTAATACTCAACAATACACAGGTTCTCAACAAGACAATACACAGGTACTCACAGCCCACGTGCACTCACAGCCCACGGGCATGCACAGTCCACGTGCACTCCTGACACTAATACTCAACAATACACAGGTTCTCAACAAGACAATACACAGGTACTCGCAACACATGTGCACTCACAGCCCACGTGCACAGTTACTGATTCTCCAGTGAGGCTTCAGGCCTGAATGATGATAGGGCAGGTAAATCCAGCCACACCCATTACACAACATGGTGTAGTGGGGGAAGCCAAGGCAAAGTTACCAGAGGATTATTTATATCCAAAAGGCTTTCCTATGACACCTGAATGGAAAGAATGGACAAAGACACAACTTTCTTTATCGTACATCACAGGACACAGAGTCTCAATATTCACTGATGAGTTATATAGGCATAAATAGGTGATGGACACTGGCACACCCTAGACAGGAAGTTTAGCCCCCTATATAAACCCTCCCCTAACTGGGAGTACCTCAGTTTTTTTGCCAGTGTCTTAGATGTTGGTCACGAGTAAAGATGTGCTGAGCTCCGCTGGAATATTCCTTACTGGGGCAAGCCATGCAACCAGATCCATTCAAAGTGCTTTTTCTAGGCTGAATTGAATGAATGAATGAATAACTTGTATAGTGCTACATATGCAAACTAAATCAGCCAGATAGTTTTCCTCCGAGCGGATGTCCGCAGGTAGAGCATTTCATAGCTGTGGTCCTTGTACTGTGAACCTTCGTTCGCCTTTTAATTCGTAACGGGTCTTGGGGATGTGGAAGAGGTTCTGGTTAGTTGACCGGAGAGTGCGACCTGGGGTGTAGTGCTTTATTTTTTCACAGAGGTATTTCGGGGCTTTTGTGCACATTTGTGAGTGAGGCAGAGGGTCTTGAATGTAACTTCACGGCTAGCCAATGGATGTTCCTCAGGGATGGGGTGATTGATTCCCAGGGTTTTTATTCCAGTTACTAGTCTGGCTGCTGTGTCCTGGACGGTTTGTAGATGTGAAACTTGATATTTTGGAAGTCCTAGGTAGAGGGAATTTGCATAGTCGAGTCGGGAATTGATGATTGTTCCAACTACTGCTTTTGTATCTCCTTTCAGGATGAAGGGGGTGAGTTTGCTGAATAGGCGAAGAAGGTAGTGGGATCCGCTGACTACTGATCCTATTTGTGCATCCATTGTCATGTTTGAGTCAAAGATGACTCAGAGGCTTTTGGCTTTAGTGCTGGGATGATGGGTTGTCCGAGGATGGTGAGTGGTGTGGACATTGTGCCAGGGTTTTGTTTCGGTTTGCGTGAAGGAAGAGGAGTTCTGAATGGTACCCAGGCCTCGTGTCCGAAGAAACAAGGTTCTGTCTGTAACGCTTCTCTTTTTAGAGAGCTGGACCCCGGTATCCAGTATTTGGGTTTTTTCAGCCATATACCTGGCGGGGTGCTTTATAGGCCCAGAGCTAGGATCTTTCTTTTAAAGGAGGCCCTAGTCCCTGAAGGTTTTTCAAACGGAGCCCACTGTGAGAGGTGAAGATTGGGTCTGTTACCACAGCACCCTGCAGCTGGATAAGGTAAGGGAGATTCCTAAGGAATTTTTATAGTTTGTTATGGTCTTTTTTTCCTTTAAGTAATGTTGCTATGATTAAAGTCGCCATTGGGGCTATCAAGAGCACGTACCTTTCATGCTTCTCTTTCTTGTCTCTGTGATCATGCTGCAGGCTCCTCCGAGCTCATTTAAATGTAAGGGCAGTAAGCGGACCTGCACCACCTCCCCAAGGGGAAGGGCGGTATGGGGGCTTGGAAAAAAGGGGCGGAATGTTAGCGCGGCATCTGGCGTGGGTTGACACCCACAATGAGGGCTAATGGAGGCTAGAAGATGCACTCCTTTTTCAGGTGCACAGTTCAAGGAGGGACACAGAGCGGATGGAGGCTATATAAGTATGGCTGACACAGGCATCCCCAGGCAGCACCAGACTGGGCCTTTTATAGAAGCGATAGTTGCTGGACTATATTTCTCAGCAGTATGTGCATTTCTGGTTGTACCTCTGCATTTATGCTTGTCACTATGGGCAGAAGAGGTACAGGTACCCCAAGAAATAGGGGCTCAAGGGGATCTCCCTCAGGCTTTGAGGATCCCCCTCTGCAGCACCATATCCTCCTGAAGAACCTAGGGAGGCTGGTCAGGATGAGCCGTCGGGGTCAGGGTCTACATCTGCTGCTGGCACTTCAGCCCCTGTATTCATCACTCAGGAGGTTTTTTCCTCAACCATAAGTGGATTAGAGGAGAGATTAATGGTCATGATTACATCTTCACTAGGGGGAAGAAAGCGCATTAGATCATCTTCTACCCAGGACCCTCAAACAGAGGAACTCTGGGAAAGGGGATATGATTCCCCCTCTGGAGATAGGGATGAGGATGACTCCTCTTCCATTGAATCTAGTGGGGAAGGTCCCTTTTTCAGCTTCACAGGCTGAGAAATTGCTGGTGCAATCTCTTACTGAAAGAGTCCGCTCCACATTTAGGTTACCCGTATCTGAGCCCCTTGAGAAATCCACATCTAGTTTGGGTTCACTTAAACCTCCTCAAGCTGCATATACTTTTCCTGTTCATTCCCTGCTGGAAAAGCTTATTTATTCTGAGTGGGATCACCCAGATAAAAAATTTTTCCCTCCTAAAAAGTTTTCAACTCTATCCTATGGAGGAAAAATTGATAAAGATGTGGAGTGTACTGGCAATTGATGCCACTATCTCCTCTGTGAACAAAAATGTGACTTGCCGGTTGATGCTCAAATGCTTAGGGATACATCTGCTAAGTTCAGTAGCTCAACCTGCAATGGTGGCAATTGAGGTATGCCAGTCCTTAAGAGATCACAGTAGGCCCAAGAATTAGCAGAGCTGCCAGCAACTTGGTGTTTTGCGGTTGATACAATCAGAGATTCTATCCTTCAGACCTCTTGTCTTACGCTTGGGCTGGTACATATGCGTAGAATCTTGTGGCTGAAAAATTGGTCAGCTGAAACTCCATGCAAAAAGCACCTGGCGGGGTTCCCTTTTCACTGTGAAAAGCTATTTGGGGGATGACTTGGACAAATATATATAAACGATATCAAGTGGGAAAAGTAACCTTTTGCCAGTTAAGAAACAGAGTAAAAGTCCTTAATTTAAAAGGACTCTTTCTTCAGCACCTGGGGCATCAGCCTCCAGGCAGTCAGGAGGGCCTCCACCATCGGGTTCAGGAGGTAATACTCAGAATCAACCCCAAGGACAAAAGAAATCCTGGGGGAGGAAATATACAAGACAGAACAATAAAGCCTCTTTGTGAAGGGGCGCCCCCACTCGTTCGAGTGGGGGGGAAAGACCGCTACAGTTCTCAAGGGTCTGGCAGGAGGAATTTCAGGACAGATGGGGGATCTCCACAATAAGTTACAAACTAGAGTTCATAGAATGCCCATCTCCTCGTTTCCTCAGATCAAATGTCCCCAAAGACCCAGAGAAAAAGAAGTCTCTCTTCCAAGCATTGGATCAACTTCTGTCACAAAAAGCAATCATGGCAGTTCCCATGCAAGAGCAGGGGTTGGGCTTTTATTCAAACCTATTCAGGGTGCCAAAGCCAAATGGAGATGTCAGACCCATTCTGGATCTCAAGGATCTAAATTGGTTTCTAACGATTCAATCTTTTTGCATGGAATCAATCCGATCTGTAATCTCCATCCTACAAGGAGGAGAACTTCTGGCATCAATAGACATCAAAGATGCTTACCTGCAGGTACCTATTTTCCCCGCTCATCAGAAATATCTGCGTTTCGAAGTAGAAAATCGTCATTTCCAGTTTGTAGCTTTGCCTTTTGGTCTAGCTACCGCACCTCAGGTGTTCACAAAGGTCCTGGCTCCTCCTCTAGCCAGATCAAGGGCCCAAGGTATAACACATGTAGCGTACCTGGACGACATGCTCTTAATAGACCCGTCGGTAGCCCGTTTAGACCAAGGCTTGGTCACCACAGTCAACTACCTGGAATATCTAGGTTGGGTTCTCAACCTAGAGAAGTCTTCTTTAAAACCAGTAAAAAGACTAGAGTACTTGGGTCTGATCATAGATACAACTCAAAAAGGGTGTTTTTACCCCAGGCAAAAATTAGTGCAATAAAGCTGTTGGTTCAGCTAGTCAGGGCAAAGAAGAATCCTATTTGCCTTTGTATGAGATTGTTGGGAAAGATGGTGGCTTTGTTTGAAGCCGTTACTTTTGCCCAATTTCATTCAAGATGGTTGCAAAAACTGTACTATTTCTGCTTGGCACAAGAAGGTCCAGGCACTGGATTTTCCAATGCACTTATCTCCAATGGTGTGCCAAAGTCTCAGTTGGTAGTTGGTACCTGAGAATCTGCGGAAAGGGAAATACTTTCTACCAGTCACCTGGAAGGTGGTAACAACAGATGCCAGCCTTTTTTGGTTGGGGGGGGGGGGCATTCTGGAAGAGGCGACTGTCCAAGGGAAATGGTCCAGGATCGAGAAGACCTTACCCATCAATATTCTGGAGATTTGTGTGGCGTACCTGGCTCTAAAAACCTGGACATTCAAGTTGCAGGGTTGTCCTGTCAGAGTCCAATCTGACAATGCAACAGCGGTAGCTTATATCCATCACCAAGGGGGCACCAGGAGCCGTGTAGCCCAGAAAGAGGTAAACCAGATCATAATCTGGGCAGAAAAGCATGTCGTGCATATCAGCAATATTCATCTCAGGGGTAGAGAATTGGCAGGTGGACTACTTAAGTCGCCAGCAGTTGTTCCCAGGGGAATAGTTTCTTCACCCCGACATCTTCCTGCCCATGTGTCAAAGATGGGGGGGATCCCGGATGTAGATCTGTTTGCGTCCATGTTTAACAAGAAGGTTGACAACTTTGTGTCACGGACAAGGAATTCACTTGCATGCGGGACGGATGCCTTGGTGACTCCATGGGGTCAGTTCTCACTGATTTATGCATTCCCTCCTATTCTGCTGCAACCACAGCTTCTTCGCAGGATCAAGCAGGAAAATAAGTCGGTGCTTCTAGTGGCCCCAGTGTGGCCCAGAAGATCTTGGTATGCAAAAATAATAAAGATGGCGGTAGGGTCCCCTGGGATTTGAATTTAGTTCTGTCGGCTTTACAGAAACAGCCTTTTGAACCGATACGACACATTCCTTTGGTCCTTTTGACAAGGAAACCAGTTTTTCTAGTAGCCATTTCTTCTGCAAGAAGAGTATTATAATTGGTGGCTCTTTCTTGTAAAGAGCCATATTTAGTCATTCATAGGGATAGAGTAGTATTATGTCCTCGTCCTAGTTTTCTTCCGAAGTCAGGATATTGTTCCTACTTCATTCTTCCCAGATCCCTGTTCTAAGGAAGAAAAGTCACTACATTCTCTGGATGTAGTGAGAGTGGTCAAAGCCTATTGGGAAGCGACCGCTCAGGTTCGCAAAACTGAAGTTTTGTTCGTGTTGCCTGAAGGTCCCAAGATAGGACAGGTAGCGTCGAAATCCACCATTGCTAAATGGATTTGACAGGTAATTATTCAAGCTTATGGTTTAAAAGGGAAAGTTCCACCTTTTCAAATCAAGGCGCACTCCACCAGGGCTATTAATGCTTCTTGGGCAGTGCATCACCAGCCCTCCATGGCTCAGATCTGTAAGGCCACAACTTGGTCTTCAGTCCATACATTCACCAGATTCTATCAGGTGCATGTGAAAAGGCATGAGGATATCGCTTTTGAGCGCAGTGTACTGCAGGCTGCAGTACAGGGTCCTCAGGTCTGATTGCTCTCTACTTTGTGTTCCCTCCCCTCAGGTGGCATTGCTCTGGGACATCCCATCAGTGAATACTGAGGCTCTGTGTCCTGTGATTTACGATAAAGAAAATAGGATTTTTATAACAGCTTACCTGTAAAATCTTTTCTTGGAGTACCTCACAGTACATAGAGCTACACAGATATATATTACACACGTATTGCTTTTCTACAAAACTGAGGTACTCCCAGTTAGGGGAGGGGTTATATAGGGGGCTAAACTTCCTGTCTGGAGGGTGTCTTTGTCCATCACCCAGTGGTGCCTATATAACCCATCAGTGAATACTGAGGCTCTGTGTCCTGTGATGTACTTCAAGAAAAGGATTTTACAGGTAAGCTGTTATAAAAATCCTAATTTTAAAGTGGGGGAAATTTTTATCGAAAAATTTGTTTGATGTGGGATGTGCAGAGAGTGCACAGCATCATATTAGTCTACAAGAGAATAGGCCATTTTGAGAAAGGTCTCAACGAATCCCATTAGCAGATTTAGATGACCTTAGAGAACATATTGTGGAGGGAATTATTCAGGAATCCCAAAGTCCCGATGCTTCTCCCCTGTAGTCCGGTGCATCGATCTTCTCGGTGGTGTCTCGCACCTCCGCCGCTGTCATTCGGCGAAGCCGCGATTACGTCACTCCCGCGCATGCGCACGGGAGCCGACACGCGCGGCATTGCGTGGCATCTTCGTCATTGACGATGCCGTGCTCAGTGCGCCTGCGCGCCGCTGTCTACATATAGGTTTAGGAGATATTTCTTGAACCTACAGGTAAGCCTTAATCTAGGCTTACCTGTAGGTCAAAGTGGTTTGTAAGGGTTTACAACCACTTTAAGTCAAAAAGAAATATCAGATAATCAAGAACCTCTATTAGACAAGCTTCTGTAACTAGAATGGGAAGGTCCAACACCCACTGTACATTGTATTTACTTAGGCCCTGTGACGTAGGCTGTTGTACTGCTTTCTACAGAGTGGAATGAGCCCACAGGAGAGATTCCATACTCGTTGTTACCATACGAAAAGAGGCTAAATGAAACTGTGCAGTACATGCATGACACAGTTGAATGTATCTTAATAAATATCTATTTGGCATGGATTACTTTCATTTCAATACATCAAAAGGTGGAAATTTACCACACAGAAACAAGTCTCCCAAAACCCTCAATCAGTAACACACTGGGGGTTATTTACTAAAGGAAAATTCACTTCGCACTGCAAGTACAATTGGAAGTAAAGTAGCTGTAGATCCAAGGGAGACATGCAAGGAAAATAAAAAGCAGCATTTTAGCTTGCACATGATTGGATTATAAAATCAGCAGAGCTTCCACTCATTTCAGATATACCCCTTAGATTTAGAGCGACTGCACTTCCAAGTGCACTTGCAATTCAAAGTGAATTTGCCTTTCATAAATAACCCCCACTGTGTAGTATGTTAATTTGGCAAACTTAAAGGTTACAAATCATGGATATACCTACTGTAAACAGACTTTAACGTTGAACATTTTACCTCTATATAAAGTCTAACTGATATGAAAAGTCCTTCTCGGCACCACTTGTCAGTGGGCTCTGTGTATTGTTGGCTGGCATTGGGGCCCTGAACCTCACTTCGAAGCGCTCAAGTACAATACAAAAAGTCAAGTGACCACGAGGCTTACTACCACTCTAGAAGATTGTGTCATGCCCTTCAATGACCTGGCAAGAGGTACAAGGGGCCAGCGCCTTAAGCCAGTGATGGAAGACGTCACAACTGGACTGGAATTGAGTCCTTGACACTGGAACAGCAGTGGCTTTTCTCCAAGAAGAATGACCTGATATTGATGCAAATCACCGTCCCTCACTCTGTCAATCTGGTTTCTGGATGTGCCTGTAATCTTTGATGCTCCCCACTCAGGCCCCTGGAACAGCTAATGCCACGCAGTAAGCAGGTACTCACAGGTAGCATACTCAGTCTCTGTCTTCAGGATTACTCACAAGTAGCCATTCCACAATCTGTGTCCTTGGAACTGGGTAGCAACTTCCCTACAGACACAGCCACATAATTCTGAGTGCGCTGAGAGGTATAGTTCCTCCCTGTATCTCCTTGGATCAAGAATGCATCGCATCACCCCTTCGGTGTTGGAGACACTTTCCAGTTCAGCACAGTCCATCAATACAGAGGAGAACAGCAAACGTAGAACAAGAACAAATGTTCTGCAAGCAAATTTAGGGGGCCACAGTGTCCTCACTTACAGGTAGTCAAGCACTTCTATACTTAGTAGTCCCCTGTGAGTGGCCACTGTAAAGCTCTCACTGGAAAGGAGAATGGTGGACTGGATTTAAAAAGCACACATTAAGTGATCTTGTCCCTGACTAAAATATCAGTTTAAAATTATAAATTGTATTTCTTATCTTTCTTGCAAGAATCGTGTTTAACTAAAAATAAGTGGCCTAGCAAGTAAATTTACAAGCAACTGGCTGACCATAGACCTAAATTACACTGAAGAGTGTACTTATAGGCCCTGTCACGCTTCAGTTCATCCGTTATAATGTTGGGTAAATGTCAGCATTCTTGTGCCATTGCATCTATCACTCTATCTATTTTTTTTTTTTTAACAAGAAGGTTTATAAAGCTACACCTGTAATCTTCCACCAGAGGGCAGAAGGAAACCATACAGAGAAAAAAAAGGTGCAGCTCTAGGAATGCTTACCATACAAAAGCTGACCTGACTATGATATTAAAAAAATAAAAAATCAAAAAAAAATCAGTTTGTGTTCTATTCATAATTATTTTCATACAGGATTCTCACATTTGTATAACTGAATCTAATTTGGAAAATGTGTGAATCTTGGTGAAAGTTGCGTGAATTCCTTCCATCAATCATTAATTTTGCCTTCTATAAATTAATATCTCTCAGCAATAGCAACGTCGGCCTTTTCTTCCAACACTGCTCCATATCCCCTTTCAGTACTGTTTTCAGCCATACATACTGTAGGACACAAATATTACAGGCAACACATAGAGATTTATTTATAAATAGTTTCACACAACATTCTGCTATTTATGTCCATCTTTTACTGTCATCATTTCCGGACTCTCCTTTCACATACCAATTAGAACATACGCTCCTTTTTTTTCTTTTTTTTATAGCATTGTAGAGCATGTCCATAATCAGAGAAATTTATTTTCTGTTGCAAAACTGAAAAGTATTTAAGCAGGAGTTTATAAAGAGTGTCGGTGCTTATGGCTGATTCATATACCTGTTACAGACAGGTACATGACTGTGTCCACGTCTGCTCTGAAGAAGTGTCCACACTGGATCCTCCATCCTCGGCTGGGCCGGGATAAGGGGTGGGCAGGAGGGACGGCTGCCCTGGACGCAGTGGTTTATTGTATGGATGGGGGTGCCATTGAGCTCATTCTGATACAAGGCATTTTGGCAAGTGGATAACTACATCCCCTAAGCTTACACATAATGAAGGGGTGGCGCAGTTTGGCTTCTTCACCCTGAGCGCTGGATAACCTTGTTCCGGTGTTCTGCCAAAAACTGTCCCCCCATCGGATAGTGTCCACCTCGTACTGCGTAGGCGCAGTATGGGGGACAAGGAGATGGCGAATGTCTCCGATGATCAGCGGTGCCTGCACACTTGCTACTGCCCTCTGCCCTGAGTCCAGGTTCAAGCCCCACCATGCAAGTGCACATACGGTATGCACCCAGTAACGGGGCCCCTCGCGGGCTTGCTTCGCTTGCCACGCTTCGGGCAAGGCCTCGGTTCGCTCGGCAAATTTTTATTCTAACTCTATGTCCACTTGGATGGTGAGGCTTGAACCTGGACTCGCGCCGTTCATCTTCAGAGACTTTCGGCATCTCCTTGTCCTCTGTACTGCGCAAGCGCAGTACAGGGCGGACATTATACGACACAACACTGGCACTGATTCTCAGTGTACTCATTCCCTCCCTCCCTGGCCACTGCACCCATCACACTGAGAGACCCATGGCCAATGAGGTTTTTAGTAGGTGTGATGGTGAACTAGGAGACTAGTTCCCCATCAGGTCAGCCTGACTGTTGATTGGCATCATTTGGCAGTGGGTAGATCCATAGCCATTATTTATTCCTGCGTTGTTAAGCCTAGTACACACCACTAGGTTTTTTTTTTTGTTTTTTTTTTATTTATTTTTTTGCTCAACCCAAAAAAAATTGTTAGCTCAGGTCGGAGCCACTGTACTAACAGTCCGATGTTAGTACAGCAATCTCCCCTGCTGTGCTATTGTGTTCTGACAGGGGGACAGCCCCCCCCTCCCAGTTCTTCATCAGGCTCCGCCCACCCAGTTGCAAGTCATTTCACAAATATGAGCACTGCCATATCTTGGTAATGAAATCACCTGTATCCCTGCCCCCTTTGTTTACATTTAGATCTCAGCTAAGGAATGTGACAGCTGAACGGAGCCAGGAATAAAGCCCTGTGTGGGAAGCTGTCACATTCATGACACCTTCCCAGCACAGACACGCTCCATTCAGCACAGAGCTGGAGTTAATTACCACCAATTTCCTAAACTGTGAGCAGGCAGTAAATCTTTAAGACATTTTTGCTGCCATAGCAACAAGTTCTTAAAGTAGCAGTAGTTAAAACTACCTAAATATGTTGCCCGTGTTGGTTTGGTTACATTATTTTCAGGATAAATAATGATAACATTTGTTTGGTTATACTGGTATTTAGGGTAAATGATGGGAAATCAGGTTGGTTTCCCTGGTATTAAAGTGGTATTAAACCCAAAACGTAATATATTGGCACTTATGCCGCGTACACATGGTCAGATTTTCCGACGGAAAATGTTTGATGAGAGCTTTTTGTCAGAAATTTCGACCGTGTGTAGGTTCCATTGGACATTTTCCATCTAAATTTCCATCACACAAAATTTGTGGTCTGGATCTCAAATTTCCCGACAACAAAATCTGTTGTCGTAAATTCCGATGGTGTGTACACAATTCCGATGCATGCTCAAAATCAAGCAGAAGAGCCGCACTGGCTATTGAACTTCATCTTTCTCGGCTCGTCATACGTGTTGTAATTCACCACATTCTTGATGGAATTTGGGAATTTATGACAAGATTTGTGTGACCGTGTGTATGCAAGACAAGTTTGAGCCAACATCCGTCAACATCTGCCAACATCCGTCAGAAAAAATCCATGGATTTTGTTGTCGGAATGTCCTATTAATGTCCGATCGTGTGTATGGGGCATTACCAATCATTAGATGTTTTGGCTGCATTTGTTTTCCTATTTTTAGGCTTTTTTCCTTCTGTTTTCACCTGGTGACCTGGATAGTAACACACCTCCTGTATTGGGGTACCTCCACTCTGGATGAATGAGCAGCAGGGACACTTTTGCACAGCAGCATTGCCAGTCTGGGGGGAGGGGAGTGTTAGATGTATTAGCAGATTTAAATACGCTAACAAATTGAAGCCAAACTCCAGCTAATATTTTATAAGCAGTTACAGCAAATTTAGCTAAACATTAGTTCAGTTACAGTGATGTGCAAGATTCTAGAATATAATATTTCTCTCTGCCATTTATCTGTCCTTTATTGTTTAGCACACATTATGGGTAGAGAATGCTTATTTAGAACCGGCCTTTCAGATATCTTGCTGAGGCTTGTATAGGAAGCTTTTCTGCATTACCCTTTCTAAATTTAGTCTCGTACACAGAACATGCCTTTGGATACAATTCTGATGCACCCTTCAGTCTGGCCAAATGTATATTAGTCAGATATGGTTGTACAGTCTAATCCTGAAATGGTACTGTATTGCAGATTTCACACATATAACAGAACCATTAAATTTAGGAAGTGGTGTTCCCTTGCTTCGGGTGCTCCCCCTTTTCAGTAGCTAATGCATTTTTGTCTTCGTCTGCATAAATCCCCTTTGCACTATCCTGTGACAAGGATCACTGTATTTTTAGCATTTCGCCCTCAGCCAAGCCATATTAAAACGCTTCCCATGTAATATAGAATGTATATAAATGCCATCTGTAGACAGTGGGTTGGCTTACTAAAGACATATACCGTTTTCACTTTGCAAGGGAATTTTTTCTAAGCTAAATGAATAAGGTGAAGCTTTGGTACCTTTTATAATACATTCATGTGCAAGTAAATATACAGTTTTTTCCATGGCTGTGATAAGGTATTCTTTGCAAAATAGCTTTTTTAACACATTGACTAAACCTAAGAAAAAACTCCCTTGCAAAGTGAACAGCCTATTTGCTTATGGTAAGTCAACCCCACTAAATGATTTTTTTAGGAACATGGGAAAAACTTTTATTGCACCTATCATATTTATCGTGCCCTTTCCTTGTGTTTTCTAGTATAACATACTGTACCTGCATAGAATGCAGCTCTATGGTTTATCTGTAGACTTCAGTGGAGGATTTATTCCAGTAAAGGTATGTATTCACTCTCTTCTTTTGCTGGTAGAAATGTTTGTTAATTTTTTTTCTTACTGTCATGGTCGCTTTAATTCATAGTGGGCATAGACAACAAATGGTTGTGCTGCCATCATCCAATACCAGCACCTGCTCAGCTGCACTACAGGTCTGTGCCACGTATTTCAGACCTGGTAGAGACCTGTGGTACATTAGTGCATGCACAGCGAATTTCTGTGAATGTGCACAAATGCCCCTAGTCTCTGGAACATGGGCATTGTAGTGTCCTGTGGCATCTGTGAGCATGAGCAGAAATTTCCCTTGTGTGCGCAGACTTACCAAGACAGTGATGAGCCTGCGTACACATACCGCAGCCGTGATGCTTTGCTTCATGGCTGCAGCAAAAATGTTACCCTCACCTCATTCAGATGTGCTGTAGCTGCATGCAATGCACCCAGTTGCAGTGCAGTGGTGAAGCTTTTACAGGGTTAAAACAAGTAGTGATAAGGTGACATATTGCCACCTCACCGTCTGTCAAACAGCTCTGAAAAGCGATCCACCCTGGTTGGCTGTGCGCAGCGGTAGCAGCAGGTCCCAGAAATTACATAGGCTCTACATGCTGTATGCTTGAAGCCCAGTGCTGGGACAAGGTCATCTAGTGCCCAGGGCAAACATGCCAAACATGCCAAACTGCACCTCCACAAAAGATGTATGGGCATTATGTGTCAGCAAAAATCCCCACCCACAAATTGAACATGAATCTGCATGCTTACCCCCAAGCACAAATCCCCCCTCCTCCCAAGACAAATCCACCCCCCTGCTGAAATCCCCCCTCTCAGCACAAATCTTTGCCTCTTGCACAAAAATTATACACTTCCCCTCCTAGTACACATTCCCCCCAGCACAAATTACTTCCCCATTCCCCCTCCTGGCACAAATACTCCACCCTCGAAAAATATGTTCCCTTACTAGCACATATACTGCCCAATCATCCTTATTAGCACAAATTCCCCACCCCAAGAACCCTCCCCCCACCACCATATCACCTCTTATACCCCCCAAATGCTCGCATCCCCCCTAGTACCTATTAGCACAAATCCTTTTCTCCCATCCCCTATCTCAACACAAATCCCCGTAAATCGCCACTCCCTGCACTTCCACCCAAATTTCCCTTCCTAGAACAATTCCTACCCCCACCTGCCAAATTCTCCCTCCTAACACAAATTTCCACCCCCAATCTCCTCATAGTGCCCTCCCACCTCACATGATCCCATAGTGCCCAGGGCAGCCGCCCTTCCTGACCCCACCCTGATTAAATCTACTGTTGAATCCAGTTATCTAGGGTACATTTAGGCATTGGTATATTTTACTTGTTCCTTGACACTTTTAGGCATTTTTAAGAAAATGTGAGCACAATATGGCTCCTTTCAAATGGCCATATCCATCTGAGCAGAATCGGCCTGCTCAGTGGGGAATCTCTCCGCTAATCCCCACTGTGCAGGCTGATGACTGGTCCTGTCTGCTCTGCAAGGACAGAACCTGCTCTCATCTATGGGGCGGTTGGATGGAAATGGACAGCCCAATTGTCATCCGATCCGACCCACTGGACTGGGTGGCAAACGTATCACCATATGTCTGTTTTTAGCAGGTTTTGTGGGATCAGATGCCAGGCGGGAGTCAGTGGGCCCATGTCCACTGACATCCGCCTCCCGATAGAGGACAATGAGTGGCCCAATCGGGGCCGCCGAAAAAAATGGACAGGCAGATCCGATCGGTCCGATCATGTGAAAGGGGCCTAAGGATTGATAATCACGTGTTAACGTAACAAATATCCAGTAAAGTAGGGTGAAAATAGGGTGACCAGATGTCCCCGGTTTCAGGGGACAGTCCCCGGATTGAGGACACTGTCCCCGGACCAAGTCTGTCCCCGGTTTTGTCCCCGGATTTGACTTCAACAGGAGCTGGGGCGATTTTCAAAGACAGTCAGTGCAGAATAAAAAAGACAAATTCTGAATTACACCCTCCCCCCCGCTCCTACTAGCTTAGGGGGGTGTATTTTTTCCCTTTCTGATGATGATGTGCTGATCAGAGCAGATGGACTATTATCTCCTTGCTTTCCCCGGCAGAGTCATTTTCCTCCGCTCCCCACCCAGTGTTACCCGGGGCCCGGAGAGTGAGACCTGAAAGGCTGGGAGGCAGGTGGCAGCGACGGGCAGAGAGAGGCAGCTGAGCTCAGCTGACGATGTCCAGCAGCAGGAATAGAGAGGAAGCAGATCCAATCATGGGGCTGCCAGTGCCTTCAAGGCTTCAACACAGGTGTGCTTTGGGGGTGTCTGTGAATAGACTACATTGCACTGTGTCTGTCTCTCTGGCATAATGGATGGTATCAGAACTCACAGGCAGCAGGCACTTATTGGTCATAAGTTAACAAAATCAGCACCCAGCAGTCATGTTACAGAGCCATGATAGAGTGCCTGCTGCCTGTGAGTTATCATAAAGCTGATGATCTTAATCAGTTGCCGATCGCCTGATAGCAGATTTACTGCTACAAGGCGGTCGCACTGAGCAGGATCACTTATATACGTGATTCTCCATTTCTGGGTATCAGAACCAATCAGCGGATCCGGCGGACTCACCTAGTGGTCTGCCTATGTAAATAAGGCAGTTCACCATTCTGTCAGTGTGGAAGACATTGATCCTGTATTTCTGCAAAGCAAGTACAGGGATCCATGTCTTCCCTTAGTAAAAGCACCTCCCCTTACAGTGAGAAAACACTTGTTAGGCACACATTTAACCCATTGATTGTCCTAGATGTTATCCCCTTCCCAGCCAGTGTCATTAGTAAAGTGACAGTACATATTTTTAGCACTGATCTCTGTATTGGTGTCACTGGTTCCCACAAAGTGTCAAAAGTGTCACTAATGCCGCGTACACATGAGCGAAATGCCCGACAGAAAAAGTCATATTGGATATTCCAATCGTGTGTGTATGCCTCATCTGACTTTTTTTTCGAAAATTCTGACAGACCTAGAAATAGAACATGTTTTAAATATTTCCAACAGAACCAATTCCTATCGGGAAAACCGCTCGTCTGTATGCTGTTCCGACGGACCAAAAACGTTGCATGCTCCGAAGCAAGACGGGAAGCTACTGGCTATTGAACTTCCTTTTTCTAGTCCTGTCGTACGCGTTTTACGTCACCGCGTTCTAGACCTTCGGACTTTGGTGTGATTGTGTGTAGCGAAACTTTCAGAGTTTATTCAGACGGGAAAAGCAATCGTGTGTACGCGGCATTAGTGTCCGATTTGTCCACCGCAATATCGCAGTCCCGCTACGAGTCGCTGATTGCTCCTACTACTAGTAAAAAAATTAATAAATATGTCCCCGGATTTCATTTTAAAAATCTGGTCACCTTACAGTAAAATGATTTTCAGGAACTTGACATTTTTAGGTTTTAGTAAGTATTCTCATTTAAAGCAGAGGTCCACCCTAAAGTGGACCTTCCGCTCATTGGAATCCCCCCCCCTCTGGCGCCACAATTGGCACCTTTCAGGGGGGAGGGGGGTGCAGGTACCTGTACAGTACAGGTATCTGCACCCACTTCCGGGATAGCTCTCTGCGGAAAGGGGCGTAGATTACGCCCCTTTCCGAAAGTCCCCCGCTGCCTGCTGGGAAACACACAGATCCCAGAGGCAGTGGGTCCATCCTTATTGCGCAGCGCGACTCGCGAATGCGCAGTAGGGAACCGGGAAATGAAGCCGAAAGGCTCCACTTCTTGATTCCCATACCCAAGATGGCGGCGGCAGCACCCGAGAGACGATCGAGAGATCGGCTTCGGGTGCCGACATCGCGGGTGCGCTGGACAGATAAGTGTCACTATTTTAAAAGTCAGCAGCTGCAGTATTTGTAGCTGCTGGCTTTTAAAAAAAAAAAAAAAAACGCGGACTCCCGGCGGACTCCCGCTTTAATAAAACTAAAATCTTATTTGTGTCATTACAAACCACAAAACCAGAGTATTTCATTACATTTATTAAACAAATGTCACACAACTGTCTTATGACCTGACATATCCAATGCTTATCCATTCCCGGAGACACAAACAGAGAGCTTTGAATGCACATAGGCCTGCTGTGATTGCTCCTGTTTCCACTCCCATTGTTATAGTGCCTGCATATCAGAATAAACTTCCCCTGCAGGTGCCTGCCCTCCTCTGATGCTCATGAGTTCACAGCCAAGGAACTTGAATTTGAACTCCGCCAGTATCACTTCAGTGGAAAAACCACATTGGTGACCTTTGTCTGTATGAGTTTACTCTGTGATCAGTGTTGGACAGCAACGTTCTGCAGGGATCTCTCCAAAATCATACAACACAGCAGCTTCTTTTCAGGGAAAGACTGTTCTAGGAAAGAAAAAAAATGTATAATATTCTTTTAAGAAACCTATATTTTGTCCATACTAGGCATAGCTGAAGATGGCAGACATACATGTAAAACCTATGTAGCTACGACACTTTCTGCAAAGTGTCTGTCATGTACAAATTTAGTTTTTGCCTCAGAACGATGATGGGGTTCTGAGGGTTAATTGTGTAGGTTTAACTTTGACATCAGTTTGGCTGGGCTGTGTTAGAGTTCTGCCTAGTCGTGTGTACAGTTAGGCTCACGTGACATGCCAGAACCAGGCCTGGTTGGACGGTTTGGGTATCAGCTTCCCCGGAGCCAATCAGTGGGTGTGCCAGGCCCCGCTGAGGAGTCTGGGGAAGGGTACTTAAGATGTTGAAGTCACGTGTTCTGGGTCATTTGTGAGGCCCTAGTGGTCTGTTTCTGATTCTGGGCCGGGGTAGCCCCGCGAGGGGTCCTGGTCACAGGAGTGTCTGTCGCTCCGCAACATGCTTCAGTTGGTTAACCCCAATAGATCTGCCTGGTCTGGGGTAGGGATCCGTCTGTTCCCGAGTCTCGGAGCCGGCTGGTTCGAGGCGCAGTAACTGAGGGAGCATTCAAGGCGTCCGGGTGTGCTCTCGGCTTGGAGGGGCACCGCAGCTCGTATAAGCGATTGGGGGAGGACTCTTCAGAGTAGGGCCAACAAGCTGGCATCCTGAGAAGTGCCTGGTTGCTGAGTTGTGAAGGACATTGATGAATCCACGCTTTTTCCAGTACTGCCAAGGAGACAGAGAACATTCCAGGTACTGAGGAAAAAGGTTCCTGTTCACTTCCAGGTACAACTTCAAGGTCAGAGATTTCACAAGTTCTGGATTAAAGTGCTGATTGCCATAATCTCTGGCTAGAGATTTGTTCAGCTGTGAAGTGCCCAGCTGCGAGTGGCTACTCTCTGGGTGGTACTAGAGACTTTGTTGTATTTTCAGTTTAAGGTGCCTGAGTTCTTTCACCCTTGCCCTCTGTTCCCATACGAGACTGTGTTTGTTGGATGTTACCCCTGCAAATAAAAACCTTTCACAAGGACTTTATTGGTGTCAATGTCCAAGGTTGCTGGGTACGAACTCTGGGAACCCCTAGACGTGGAAGAACAAGCCAAGCGGAGGTAACCGGTAAGCCCAAAAGTTAAGGTCGCCCTGCCAAGGTTTATGGCCGCTACACCTATGTAGGGAGATTTGTTTAATCTCTGTGTATCATCTGAGGCTATTCACTTCACTGGGCATATGTGAGGGTTTACATCCACTTCTTACACTTTTCTTTTTCAAAAGCCTACCTGTTCGCACATTTTTGGTTTTGATTTTAGTTCTGCTTTAACGTGATACTAAACGCACACTGCTTCATTTACACCGTCCCTTCTATTTCTGTATATGGATGATAGCACTGTAATTATCATTTTAATAAAAATAAAATAAAAATAATAAAATATACATACATACATACACCAGCCTGTCTGCACTGAAATATAAGCAGGAGGTGCTTCTAGTCCTCTGCTGCTGGTCACATGTTCAAAACAAAACAGCCTTTAACAGAGTAAAAATAAATAATATCAATAAGCTCTACATGCTGTATGCTTGAAGCCCAGTGCTGGGACAAGGTCATCTAGAGCCCAGGGCATACATGCCACACTGCACCCCCCCCCCCCCAAAGATGTATGGGCATTATGTGTCAGCAAAAATCCCCACCCACAAATTGAACATGAATCTGCATGCTTACCCCCTAAGCACAAATCCCCCCTCCTCCCATGACAAATCCACCCCCCCTGCTGAAATCCCCCATCCCTGCACAAATCTTTGCCCCTTGCACAAAAATTATACATTTTCCCTCCTAGTACACACACACCCCAGCACAAATTACTTCCCTATTCCCCCTCCTGGCACAAAAATACTCCACCGTCGAAAAAATGTTCCCTTCTTAGCACACATACTGCCCAATCATCAGTATGCCTGTTCGCACATTTTTGGTTTCAATTTTAGTTCTGCTTTAAAGTGATACTAAATGCACACTGCTTAATTTATGCTGTCCCTTCTATTTCTCTATATGGATGATGGCACTGTAATTATTTTAATTACAAAAATAGTCTTCTTGTCCTCTGCTGCTGATCACATGTTCAAAACAAAACAGTCTTTAACAGAGTAAAAATAAACATCAATAAGCTGTTTGAAATTGGCATACAAATATATATTTGAAATTAAACCATTATTATTTTTTGGCAATAACATGGTGTGGGTGGATTTATGCCATCCACAGGCTGTGTTACGCCCCTCCAGCCTGTGTTTTAAAAGAAGAGGGAGGTAAAGCCTTTGTTAATCTACATGTAATATCCTGGCCTATTGTGCTTAGCTGGTTAGTGGGCTGTCATTTACCACTGTGTATACACCCACATATGTGTGACTCTATCTCAGAAACCATGAAATCAGGCTGAGACAGAAGTACAGTTAAATTACACTTGTTTAATAATTAATAAAAGTAAAAAGAACAAACGTAGTCAAAACATAGCCAAAGTGCAGCAACCGGAATGGATAGTCAGCCAAGCCAGAAGTCAGGGATCAATGTAGTGGAACAGTAAGCAGGATCTGGAGCCAGAAGGGATGTCAGCAAAATAAGTCTTGAACAAGATCGCAGGAGAACGTTTCTGTGATGTTGACCAAGGCGAAGGCAGAGCTCCTCTGGACTGGACAGCTTAAGTAGGCAGGACTGACGAGCAGGATCATCAACAGCTGAGTAACTGGAGAGATAGGAGCTGGCAATTGGCCACAGCTGAGCGGCCAGCTCAGAGAAGGAAGGGCTGAACATAGAAACTTCCTGAAAACTGAGCATGTGCAGAGTTGTCACCACAGCTGCAAAATCCCTAGCTGAATTAAAGACATGAACAAAAGGTGGAAATAGAGAGCAGCAGGATCAACCAGGACTTTTTCAGAATACAGAAAACAAATTTTATAGTGACTGAGTGAGTGTGAACAGTCTGTAGTACACCATTTATTGATAGTTTTTTTTTATGATGTGGGTTTAGTGATGCTTAATCATCAACAAAGTTTCCAGTGAGTATTTTGTAACTATATTCTTTTTTCCAGGATCTCTCATGTTAGCCTATCAAGGGTTTTCGCTAACCAATTGATGCAACAGGTCTGACAAATTCTGCCAGTAAACCAAAAGATTGTACACAAAACAACACAAAGAACTTGCAAATAAGACTGAAAAAAAAGTTCCAACTGCTTTGTTGCCTTTGTTGTGCTGTATCAAAGTGAGAAGAGACCTCTAGCTGATTGCTTTGCAGATTTGTTCCAGAAATTGAGGGTTATTTTACTTCCACAGGAAAGGGAAACCCAGTACGTTTGAAGACTTAAAAAATAATATACATTCAAAAAACATCCGCAACCTATCCCTGTTTAGTAAAAAATACAATAACAGAATATCAAAACATTTATACTGTGCAGCACTGTTGTAAACCAAACAAATATTTTCCTTATGAAAAGTTTCTCTGTGCAGATCTTTGCACACAGTCCATAGCCCCAAAAACAAGAAAAATCAACAAAACCATTAGTTCACATCAGTGATTAAGTTTAAAGTGACAGATCCTCTTTACCAGGATGTGAACAATTTCCAATAAATGATGTATTAAATTGATAATGTACAATATTACTAAAGCAAGAATCATTAACCTCCAAATAATGAAACTTCCAGCTCTATTTTGGGCTAACATTAGTCCCTTATAGTGGACTTGTGCTTTCATTTGTGAACAAACATAAAAGCATACAATAACTCCAACGAGCTTCATAAGAATTCATTCCCTGTTTAAAACTGCTATGATGAAATGCCTTAGGGGGAGTCAGCACGCACATACTAAGGAAGTGAAATACTTGGGTTTTAGGAGTTATTGTATGCTCTCAAGTTTGAGCAAGATATCGAGTACACTTAAGTATGTGACTTTTGCTTATCTTATAGAATTAATATATATATTAATGTGTGTGTGTGTATGTATGTATGTATGTGTGTGTATATGTGTGTGTGTATATATATATATATATATATATATTATATATGTATATATATGTGTATGTGTGTGTGTGTGTGTATGTATATATATATATAATTTAAATATAAATACACAGTTTATTTATACATACATTCTGGAGCATGATGGATTGACATTGAAGACCTGGAGACGAATTTGAAAATCAGGAGATCTTCAGATTATGAAGACCTTCAGATCACAAATGATATTGTAAAATGTGGATTTATATCACTCACTGGATGCACAATCTTTATGAAACCATTTCAGACAGGTGGTAGACAGGTGGTACCATGTTTTTATGCCCTTACCCCACATCACCACCACCCACCTAAATTTCAACATTAAAGCCTAACGTTGTGCTACATATGCGACAGCCTTGATGCTTTGCTTTATGGCCATGGCAAATTTACCTTTAACAGGCGATAACATCTGTCAAACTCACCTACTGAAGTCAATGGGACTGTACTACAACTGCGAGCCAAACGCTTGGCTTTTGTATTTAAAAAAAAATGCACTCAGGAGGAGGCAGATTTGCCTCCTGAATGCCTGAAAGACATTGCACTACCATCCTCTGAAAAGGCAGAATGCTTTTCAAAGGGCAATAGAAACTCCACCTGCTTGAAAGCACCCTCTCTGATAATGTATTGATGACTTTAACCATGTCCAGTGTATACCAATGTGCTGGGAAAAGATTACACAATGAAAAGTTCATATCAGAAGACTAGTGACCACCAACCACCCCTTCAGTAAAGCTTTTAGGAAACAAATACAGTTTTTCTATTGTCATGTCAATAATGTTCATTAAACTATTTACACTGGCTGGAGCAAGCCTTCCAAAACATTCTTGTAACCCACAGATTTCTATACAGTCTTACAGTGCTAGTATCATTATTCTTTTGCCACACTTGATACTAAAATGCCAGTCCGATCCCTTTATAAAATCAGTATTTGTTAATTCTGTATAACAGCTGAGTATTAAATAAAAACCAAATACATGACTAAACTCCTATAAATATAGAGTTACACATTACGATCCCATTTGGTTCACAACAGCTGCAAACATTATACATGTTTAGTGCAAGTTATTTGTTATAACTGTTGTTTTTAGCGACAAATATACTAAAATGTTATGTATAGCCTTTCATTGAGAATATTACAAATTCACACCACTAGGCCTGTTTAACCACTTCTTTAAAAATAATAATGCACTTAAAAAGATCACATGTGATCCAAAAATTGAAATAATATTATTTGATACTTTCCAATATGCACTACCATGTGAATAACAAAATATATGGTGCTATTTATGTCTGAAAATTTACATAATAAAAATTCCCTGCGAAGTGCAAAAAAATTCCATACGTGAATAAATATAATTAGTAAACCATTTATTCATAAGCAAACAGATTAAAAATAAAAATAAAGTCCACCCAAGTGCAAAAAATGTGCTCTGTGCTGAAGATTTGAATGGAAGTGCTTCTGTGTCACCACTGTGCTCTTTAGGGCAAACAGGCTGCTTGCCTGGCAAAAAGATCTCACAAAGGAGATTGTAAGCGCTTAGAAATATTCTGCTCTGGAGGACTGACACTTGCTGTTGACCAGTTCCTTTTTCCCTTAGTATATTCCACCAGCCAACTCCCGCATGTGCATGGATTACAAAAAAGGAAGAGAACTCATAGTGCTATACTGCATTAAAAAGGTTTATTAATAAAAAAGTATTGCACTTGGAGTATAACGTTTTGACACGCAAGGAATTTCTATAAGCACAGCTGCATTGGCTGTCAACCTATCTGTGCGTGCTGACGGCACACCCATAGCGCCTTCCGACGCGTTTCTCCATACAAGGCATCATCTGGGATTGGAGGCTAGCACCCAACGTCATCAGTGTGCTTTTTAAAGCAGAAGTGTAACCGGAACTGATTGTATCCTGCATGTGAACTCCACCTCACTCTGCTCGATAGTAACAATAAAAGGTAAAAAACAGAGCTCTGTACAGAGGGAACGATCTGTTCATTTCTCATCCCTGTATAGCAGGGATGAGAAACTGAGAGCTCTAATAGAAAAAGCAGCAACTTCACACACATTACATGTAGTTCGGCACACATTTAACCCTTTGATCGCCCTAGATGTTAACCCCTTCCCAGCCAGTGTCATTAGTACAGTGGCAGTGTATAGTATTATCACTGTATAAATGTCAGTGGCAGTCAGTTCCTCCCCTTCCTGCTGCACTATTGCAGTCTCATTATAAGTTGCTGATCAGCGGCATTAGTAGTATAAAAAAATAAAAATTCCACTATATATACCATAGTTTGTAGGTGCTATAACTTTCACGCAAACCAATTAATATACACTTATTGGGATTTTTGTAGCCAAATACATTTTGCCCAAAATGTATGAAGAAATTTGATTTTTACATTTTTTTTTTTAATTGGGTATGTTTTATAGCAGAAAGTAAAAAATATTGTGGGGTTTTTTTTCAATTTTTTGTCTTCTTTCATTTATTTCACACAAAAAACCCATCAAATACCACCAAAAGAAAGTTCTATTTGAGTGAAAAGCAGGATATATTTTTTGTTGGGATACAGCGCTACATGATTGCACGAATACCAGTGAAAGTAGCACAGTGATGAATAGCAAAAAATGGCCTGGTCATAAAGGAGGGGAAAACTTCTGGAGCTCACGTGGGTAGTTAGAAGGAAAAAACTTCAAAAGCACAGGCTTTTGCAATGACCCATAGTAACATATCAAATTTTAGTTTATGGGTTAACAGTTTACCTATAGGTTAAATAATGAGTGCACTTTAAGATAAAGTGAACTTATCCTTTTTTGACCCTTTGCACTGAGCTAAACTAAACAACCCCCCCCCCCCCTCCACAGATGAATACTTACCTCAACCTGATGGCCACAGCCTCCAGTGATTGTTTACATCCAGTGTCACTAGTCTCACGCTCCTGGCTGTGCCCATGCAGTACAGCCCCATAGACTTTTATAGGATGATCTTCCTTTGTCTCTGGCTTTGGAAAACAACCCCATAGAAGTCTGTAGAGCTGTAATGCACAGGAGCAACCAGAAGAGTGAAACTTGTGACGCTCAATGTAAACACTCACTGGAGGCCACTGCCGACAAGTAAGCATACCTTTGTAGAGGAGGCAAAAAAAGATAAGCGCACTTTTAAAATACACAAATACTTTAAAGTGGTAGTAAACCGCAGCTGTTTAAAAAAACAAAACTATCACATTAAAAATGACTTATTGGAACAAATCCTTCCAGCGGCGCACTGTCACTGCTGAGAGGGCTGACATCTTCCCCTGGTCTTTCTTTTGGGGTCGTGCACTCCGGCTAGGTGATTGACCAGAGCCACCATTATGTCACTCCCGTGCATGCACATGGAGCCCTTGGTTCCGACACAAAGCTCTGAAGGACCGACAAGGTATGTCGGACATTCAGGGCGCATGTCCCAGTGATGTAACTGGCTGCATCCAGGTTAAATATCTCCTAAGCAGTGCATGTTTAGGAGATATTTCACCTACTAGTAAGCCACCTTATAGGCTCACCTGTAGGTAAAATTCACCAAGCGGTTTTTTACTACTGTTTTAAGGAACAATTTTTGTTTGGATGCTCAGGATAAATCACTTTGAACACACCCATTGCTCTTTGCGCTGCTTCATCGAATAAGTCTTTATAAAATAAAATAAAATTGTTACAAATGTTCTTAATTTGTTCAATGCAATGTGTATCTGTGTTAGAGGTACAACTAGATGGTGCTATTTCTTCCTTGTATCTTTCATTTTTAGTGAACCAATACAGTGTTCAGAACAGGAATAGGAGTTAAAGATTATTCTGAAACACTAAAGCAAATACAGCAAGTGAAAATGTCAATAGCTGTAGGTCAGCCATGTTCAGGTCAGCAAGCATTGAACTTAAACAAAGTGCTGATAACAGAGGTCAGTCCTATTCCAGATATGTCTTTCTATTTATCAGGTACCTGCAATGATGGAAAGCCATGGTGCCTTTGCAAAGCCAATTAGCATCCCTTTTAGACTAAGACCCCATACACACTATTAGATTTTCTGCAGATTTTTGTCTTCAGATTTACCAAAACCATGTAGTGCAAGGGCCTGCCTGATTGCATACACATTGAAACTCCTAAGGTTTGACCTCATATTATATGCTTTTGGTAAATCTGAAGACAGAAATCTGCAGAAAATCTAATAGTGTGTTTGGGGCTTAATACTATCAATAATGGAATGGCAGGAAAAATCTAGACAAACTTTATTCTGTCTTCAGTCCTAATAATGCTCGTTCTTGGACTGTTTAGTATCCAATATCAGGACGATACTTAATCTGACAATAAGAAACTCCATAATAGATGAAATACTAATGATGCTCTATGAGATAGACATTTCACCACTAGTCAGAATGGAAGATACAGTCATATGATGACCATATCTTACAGTGGTTATGTAGTCATTTCCTTTGCCTCCTATCTGAATTTTGGTTTGCATAATGTTTGCTTATATTTCAAACTTGAGGGTAATTAAATTCTACATCATACATGTATTTACATCATTCATCAATTCAACAAGGAACAAATGTTTGAAAACCTAGAGCTTTGCAATCAGCAAATCCTATATCTCCGCTCATTAAGTGTTGCGTTGTTTTACTGTATTTTTATGTATAATTTTTGTATTTTTTATATATATATATATATATATATATATATAAATTTGTAATGAATTGAAAATAATATAATGTGACTGCAGTGCAGCATATTTGACATGTTATGTGCTTGTAGCAGAAACCCCAAAACACTTTTTGTATTCATATATTACAAATCAACCAGTATTTCAAATGACCGACATACAGTGCCTTGAAAAAGTATTCATACCCCTTGAAATTTTCCACATTTTGTCATGTTCCAACCAGAAATGCAAATGTATTTTATTGGGATTTTATGTGATAGATCAACACAAATTGGCCTATTGTGAAGTGGAAGGAAAATGATAAAGGGTTTTAAAAAAAAAATTTTACAAATAAAAATGTGAAAAGTGCAGCGTGCATTTGTATTTAGCACCTCTAAGTCAATACTTTGTAGAACCACCTTTCCCTGCAATTACGGCTGCAAGTCTTTTTGGGGATGTCTCTACCAGCTGCGCACATCTAGAGAGTGACACTTTTGGCCCATTATTCTTTGCAAAATAGCTCAAGCTCTGTCAGATTGGATGGAGAGCATCTGTGAACAGCAATTTTCAAGTCTTGCCACAGATTCTCAATTGGATTTAGGTCTGGACTTTAAACTATTACATTGTAGCTCTGGCTGTATGTTTTTGGCCATTGTCCTGCTAGAAGGCGAGCCTCAGTCTTTTGGTCTCAAGTCTTTTGCAGACTCTAACAGGTTTTCTTCTAAGATTCCCCTGTATTTGGCTCCAACCATCTTCCCATCAACTCTGACCAGCTTCCCTGTCCCTGCTGAAGAAAAGCATCCCCACAACATGATGCTGCCACACCATGTTTCAAGGTGGGGATGGTGTGTTCAGGGTGATGTACAGTGTTAGTTTTCTGCCACACATAGCGTTTTGCTTTTATGTCAAAAAGTTCAATTTTGGTCTCATCTGACCAGAGCAGCTTCTTACATATGTTTGCTGTGTCCCCCACATGGCTTCTCGCAAACTGCAAACAGGACTTTGTATGGCTTTCTTTCACTGGTGGTTTTCTTCTTGCCACTCAGATTTGTGGAGTGCACAACTAATAGTTGTCCTGTAGACAGATTCTCCCACCTGAGCTGTGGATCTCTGCAGCTCTTCCAAAGTTACCATGGGTCTCTTGGCTGCTTCTCTGATAAATGCTCTCCTTTCCCAGCCTTTCAGTTTAGGTGGACGGCCATGTCTTGGTAGGTTTGCAGTTGTGCCATACTCTTTCAAATTTTTGGATGATGGATTGAACAGTGCTCTGTGAGATGTTCAAAGCTTGGGATGTTTTTATATGACATAACCCTGCTTTAAACTTCTCCACATCTTTATCCCTGACCTGTCTGGTGTGTTCCTTGGCCTTCATAATGCTGTTTATTTACTAAGGTTCTCTTTATACTCAAATTAAATTACACATCAGTGGGCTATATTTACTAATTAGGTGACTTCTGAAGGCAATTGGTTCCACTAGATTTTAGTTAGGGGTATTGGAGTAAAGAGGGCTGAATACAAATGCATGTCACACTTTGTAAAAAAATGTGAAAACCATTTATCATTTTCCTTCCACTTCACAATTATGTTCCACTTTGTGTTGGTCTATCACATAAAACCCCAATAAAATACATTTACGATTTTTGGTTGTAACATGACAAAATGTGGAAATTTTCAAAGGGTATGAATACTTTTTCAGGACACTGTGTCTACTACACAAAGTGGCAACAATCATATCTACAATAGAGGTAAATACAAGACATTCAGGAATAATTTATGGCATCTGTAATCTTACAGACTTCTTTAATAAGACAGTGCAAAGTGCATAGCTCAAGCTATGTGGGTGACTTGTAATCACCAGGTAGGTGCCTAAGATCACGTATGATTGATCTCATTTGAAACACTTTGCTCTTTATTTGGTAAAGTTCATTACTGATTTTTAATCCTTCTATGAGTGATTGTAGACAGTAGCACAATGCTCCAAATCCATTACATCATTTTAATATCTTTTAAATAGGGAACTGTTATTGATCTCAAGTTGCTGCTTCTTCCTATAATTTTTTGTATACACTTCCTTTATTTTCCCTCTAAAAACAGTGAAATAAAGTGATAGATCTGCTACAAAAAAATATGGAAAATCCCATAACAATTATACATGGTGGTGGGGCACAAATAATCATCGTATTCACCATATTGTGCTGTTTTTTTTTTTTAATCACATGCGGAAAAAGGCCTGTATAGCTTTAGCCTAATGCAGTCAGTTTACAACATAGGATGATATAGATTATTACACACTGCTTGTCCAATCATGGCTTTACTTTATGTTCAATTGTAACAAAGTACTTGGTTTCATGTTGGGTACCCAAAAATGTATACACTGCATTTTACCTTGGTACACATGTGGCACCCCCTAATGTGGAACTAGTGTGAGTGTAGGTAAATGTTTTGGCTCATGTTTCACTTGTGAGTCTTGAATCTGGGTGAAAATTTAATTGCAGGTCAGGATGGATGACTCATACAGGCAGCTCTCTGGTGCTTCCCCCTGGTTCTACAACTTTGGAGAAATTTCTAGAAACTGGAGGGTGGAGGCCAGGTGGGTTGAGGTGCATACTGAGTTTAGCCAATCCCCTGGTAGGTAGGCCTTAAATAAGGATGCCCACATGGAGATGAAGTGCTGAGGAGACTGTTGGTGTCCCTTGAGGGTAACCCCTGCTTGAGAGAGGGGTTGGCTCTACCTCGGGCTGGGGCTCAGGCTGGCTTGGGAGGATCCTGATATTATTGCAGGTCGAAAGGAATCTTTTCCTAAGAGGCAGCAGGAGCAAAGAGGACAGTGTGAGTACATCAGCACGTTCAGGAGGTCACATGTAGCAGGTCTTTCTGGAAGACAGGGTTGTACTTCATCTTTCTTTTAACTTGCCCAGGGAGATCTCTGGATCTCTGGAGCAACCAGGTGGGCTGGTGAAGAGACAGCTGGGTAGGCTGGTGAAGAAGCAGCTGGGAGGGACAAGTCTCTACAGTTGAGTTGGTGGTACTCTGGAATGCAGCTTACAACACTTTGTGCAACTTTCTAAAGGACTGAGAGTTCCTAGTCCTTAAAGGAGCTGTAAAGTCTCAAGGTTTTTCACCTTAAGGCATTCTATGCCTTAAGGTGAAAAACCAATCCAATGGATTTTGTTGTCAGAATGTCCGACCGTGTGTACAGGGCATCAAATTAATAAACTGTACTATTTAGATTCTCCACAACAGAAGAGATGACTGCTGAGCAGGACATGGGTATCATAACACAGTGTTGCCTTATGTTGAAGATCTAGACTATATTACCAAAAGTATTGGACCGCCTGCCTTTACAGTTCCTGACCTCACAAATGCGTTTAAGATTGGTCAAACATTCCCATAGACACACTCCTAAACCTTGTGCACAGCCTTCCCAGAGGAGTTGAAGCTGTTATAGCTGCAAAGGGTGGGCCAACTCAATATTGAACTCTACGGACTAAGACTGGAATTCCATTAAAGTTTATGTACATGTAACGGCAGGCGTTCCAATACTTTTGGTAATTTAGTGTATGTAAAGACTTTCTGTGGTGTCTGTTAACACTTGTTCTTCACCCCTCCAGTTAATGTTCTGTTTCTCGAAACAAGTGTGACACCAATGTCTGTTCTCTACCTCATCATCTTTTTGTGCACACTCCAAATTTAAACAAGGACAAATATATACAACTGTTTCACATGCTGAACCCTGCTCAAACAAGTCAAAAAAGTCAAATTCAAGTCAAACTCCATAACAGCCGATGTTCATAGGATATACGCATTACTCCAATTGTTGTACTGTGCTCTATCTGATAAGCATCTATATTGGCATAATATACACTAAAGACTTAAGATAACAAGTCATCGAGTGTTTCCACGTATATGGAATTTGTATTGTGCTACTACTTTTACTCTTTTTGTAACCTATGCTTTTTTCCTATCTATAAACGGAGAATGGAACATTTAAAGTGGATGTCCAGCCAACTTTTTTTTTTTAGTGCACAGTAGGAAAAGATTAACTCCTTGCTATCCTGGCCTCAATCGGAGAGATTTGCCTTCATTTCCAGCCTTACTGAAAATGATCTCACCAGAAAGGAAGTGAGGAAAAATTTGCAAAAGGGACAAAAATAATCTAGTAAATAAAGCCAGTCATAAATGGTTCAAATCTCTGCCAGTTCAGCAGGAATTGGCAGAGATTGGAACCTGAATGGGCAGGCTGAATGTACCCAAGTTGATCAATCGACCAACTTGGGTATAACTTGGGTACAATCAGCCTGTCGGATTTTACATGTGATTATTGCTAGGTGGCTGTTATATAGAAGGGAAAGGTGAAGTGGCAGAGGGGGAAGCGGGAACTGAGAGAAGAGTGCAAAACAGGAAGAGAGAAAAGAGGCGCAGATAGGAGAAGAGAGGGTTCCCCCAGGCCAGGGGTAGGAGAAATCAAGTTGGGAAGCCTAGGCTGGTCGGGTGCAAAGCCAGAAGAGAGTAAGACCACCATGGGCCCCACATCTTGAGAAATTTAGCATGGGAATCATGGAGGATACTAGTCATCTCATTAATCATGAGAGACGTTAAGATGTTCTTCACTTCCATGAACGAGATGTGGGGCTGGACTTTCATGTAGCATCAACAGATGCCAGGCGAGCTGTAAGCTCCCGGATTCTTTTCTCCCTTTCCTGTTTGTGGGAGGAAGCAAGCTGCATAATAAAATAAACAATTTTAATATACATAATTCACAATATTGTGTTCATATGTTTTTCATAACCGTAATAAACTAAGAAAACACTTTGTGCTTACTTTTCCACCCAAAATATAAAAATATTTGAATAAAAAAAATATTAATTTCCCTTTAGACAAGAATGCTCCGATGCGTTTTTCCCCACACACAAAGGCTTAGTCATAGAGGTCCCTAACACTACTGTGTGTGTAATTGAAGTGAATATTTTCATAAAACTCTTCTGGGCACCAGAACCTTGATCTGCTCTAGAAAGTTTTTACCCCATATGCACTACAGGAATGTTTATATTTTAGCTATGGGCCTATTGATTCAGAAATAACTTTGCCATTCCAGCACCCTCACCGGCTGATGTAAAGGCAGAGGAAAGCTTCTCTGCCCACAGTCTTGTCACTCAGGGCATCCAGGGTGCTAAGAGGGTTTACCGCTATCAGTCCGGGCCTTCTAAACCCAGGAGAGGCTGAACCTGGGTGGGGTGGTTCGGCGGGGGATGCCAGTCTTCCTGTTCTTTTATTCCTTAGATTTCAGGTGGCCTGGAGCACCAAAAAAAGAGAACAAGAGGGAATGGGAGGGCTCCCTTTTATGAGCAAGGGTAAGGGTGGTCCTGAGGGTTCGCAGGAGGAGCCAACCCAGGTTCTGTTGACATAGGGGCTGGCCAGGAAACTTAGGTTACACTCCTATTTAGGTCTGTTAGGGCTCATTAGACAGACTCAGCTATGCTAAAAAAGATTTCGGTCTGGAGGTAAGCGCTGTGGATGCAGCAATGGCTGAGAAAAGGAAGCAACTGGAAACCATGACAACCATGATATTTCTTTCATGAAAGCATACCTTACGTAGGGTACACAGAAGAAAAATTCTGTACAAGGCACGATCGTTAAATTTTTGTGTAGTGTGTACACCACTTTTGACATACAATTCAGACTTCCCAAATGAAAATTTCCAAAGGGTCAAACTCCAAAAAAAAATTCGTACCTGAACAGAATTAACGATTTTTGTTTAATATGGACTGGTTATGTATGTATGTTATGTAAGAAAAATCAGATAAGAAAAACTGTGCATGATCAGAGACAATACACAACAAAAACAAGCCTTTGCATGAGGGAATTTTCATACACTTAGTATCATCCTCAGTTTTGACTTGCTGTGAAACATCGAGAAAAAAATAGACAGACATTCACCCAATTTTCTTATAGTGTTTACCCCCCTTTAAAGTGTCAGTAAAGCTAAAAGTTTTTTTTTTTGTAGTTGTATCCCATTGGGGACATTTGCCTTCACTACTGGTCCCAGAGACACAGTGGGAGGTAACAAGAGAGAGGATGAGTCTCCATAACAGGGGCACAGATATCAACAAAAATGAGATAGAGGTTTGAACCCTTTAAACACCCTTTTGGCTTTACACACCCTTTATGCAAGAAAACAGTATTGCCAAGATGGACAACAGGTGTTAAAAACCTTCGCAACCTCAACCCTTCCCTTCTTCACTCTGCTACTGATGGCCTTTATGACAAAATCGCACTCCTGTCCTTCCCAGACCTAACCACTTCCATCTACAACAACACGCTGTCATCCTCCCTAGATGTACTTGCTCCTCTTTCTACAGGCAGAACAAGGCCCCGTCTGCCACAACCCTGGCAAACAGACGATGTCAGAAGTCTCAAGAGACACAGCCACGCTCTTGAGCGAGCATGGCGTAAATATAAGTCCCTGCAAGACTTTACCCTCTACAAATCTGCCCTTCTCAAATACAACTCCTGCCTCCACAATGCTAAACAAACCTATTACAACACTCTCATCAAAACCCTCTTATCCAAACCTCGTCAAATCTTTTCTACCCTTATTTCCTTACTTCACCCCCCACTGCCCCCACCCACCAACTTGCTTACCGCTCAACAGATTGCCAACCATTTCAATAGCAAAATCGACACAATTTGCAAGGAGATATCCAGCACTCAACTTCCTCCCCTATCCAACACCATGTTTTATTTATTTATTCAGGGAAGCCTATCCCACACCCACCTAACAACTGTCACTTAGCCACCCCCATCAAATCATTCTCTGCAGCTATTACCTTTTGTACCACCACCCCCTCCCTTTAGAATGTAAGCTCTACGAGCAGGGCCCTCCTGCACCTTTTGTATTGTACTGTAATTGTGTTGTCCCCCCTTATACATTGTAAAGCTCTGCGTAAACTGTTGCCTCTATATAAATTGTGTATAATAATAATAATTAAAAAAAATATTATTTCAGGGTTCCTTCTAGTGCCACATGCCTGAAGACCTTAAAACTGAATTCCAGACATGGCTGAGCTGCTGCTTACTGAACATAGGAGGTTGCCCGGTCAGCAAGGGCTCCATTCTCAATGCATGCAAAGTGTTCTCTGATTGGACAAGATCAAGATTGTAATGTCACCGCCCCTCCTCTCCACCTTGTTCAATCAGTGAATGCATTCACTGAAAAAAATGCAAAGGGTTCTCTGAATGGTGCCCGCGCTGGGCAAATTACCTTTTGTGTTTAGTAGGCAGCAGGACAACTGTTTGGCAGGGGACATGGAATCTAGTGGAGACCATGGAAATAGCGATGTCTACTACAGGAATTTCCAGGTTCTAGAGGGATCCCACAGTCAAATATATACTTACAATGGTCCAAGCTGGACCAATGTAAAAATTGGAATTCAGTTTTACTAGTTGTTCACATTACCTCTGCTGATGGGGAGAAGGCATTTGCATCTCACTGCTAACAGTTGATTTTAACATAAACCATAAATAAACCATGAACCATCAATTGGCCAGCAGGTAAAGACTAATGCCGCGTACACACGACCAGACTTTTCAACGGACTTGGTCCAGCATACAATCCGACGGACATTGCATCTGAGGTCCACTGGACTTTCAAACGAACGGACTTGGCCACACACGATCACTCCAAAAGTCTGACAGATTTGAACGTGATGATGTAGAATAAGGAAGTTCATAGCCAATAGCTGCCCTAGCATCGGTTTTAGTCCGTCGGACTAGCACACAGACGAAAGGATTGTCCGCTAAAAGTGGACAAATTTGAAGCCAGTCTTATTTCTAGGTCCACTGGACTTTTGGGAATAAAAAATACTCTGGAGCCCACACACGATCAAATTGTCCAACGGACTCTGGTCCACCGGACCAAGTCCACCATAAAGTCCAATCGTGTGTACGCGGCATTACTAATAGCTGTATAAATAAACATTAAAATTGAAATCTAAAAGCAAGCTCAAAATGTGTGTATAAATCATGAAGCACATCTTGTGGAAAGTGGTTCTTATGAAGTTGAAATTTCACCATCATGCTTTATTTCAACAAACTATTTTGAAATATCCAGACTTAGAAACAGTTGAAGTAACAACAGGCCAGTATTTTAATTGATTTGGAGGACAGTATGAACTCAGACACCATTCAGTCACAATGTTCACTCTGTCTGGGGTTAGCCCTGCCAACTTATCAAGACTTTTGCATTTGGCTTGTAGCAGTTAGGAAAAATGACTTCTCTCGAAGGGAATTATACCAACTATGTAAATATATTTCTGTTAAAGGCTTTTGATTCATGTATACAATGTTACAACCCAACTCCAGGAATTTGAGAAAATCTCTTCTTGCCATAGCACAGCCCCCCAGCAATGCAAGGGTTAAATGCCCCTATCCACTCCTGCCCACTTCTCCCTGAAGTCCCAGTCTGTGGGCAGCCATTCGGCATCGTATAAATTACAGGGCTGTTAGCAACTGTCATGTCTCAAACCCAGCGCCAGATGATATATTTTGTTTTGAACAGAGCAGGGAAGGGTTAGAGCATTCTTTTTGTTTTTTTATTGTTTCTCCATTGGGGTTATTTCCCCTCACTTCCTATCAGTGCAGGAAGTGATAAGAAATCTCTGCAGCAGGGACACAGACAAAAATAAAAAGCACGTTAATAGTTTGGGCAATAGATTGCTAGATGTCACATCTAGATTGCTGAATGTGGTAAAAATACATACTTTTAGTACAGATGCATTTGTTTCTTTTCTCTGCCTTGTAGGGAAAAGAAACATGGCGATCTTTCCCTCTGTAGAGAGCACTGTGTTGTTTGAGTGCTATATTATGCTTGTCCAGGAACTGTTAATGAACTCCTGCTGTGTCAAATCACAGGGGAGTAGGCGGGTGGGGGCGTGCAACTGAAGCCTGCTTTGCAGGGAAAAGAAACAAAGCTTTCAGTCTCTCTGTACAGAACGCTGTGTTGATTGTCAACACAAGGCTCTGGGCTGTGATTCGACACAACCGATCTGCAGGTCCCGGCCATGAATCATTAGATAGAATCTGCCAATAAGCTCCCGCTGTGTCAAATCACAGAGAAGTAGGCAGGATCACATGCTAGTGCCCGAAACCTGCAAACAGGTAGTTACATACTGGTACGTTGCTGTGCCTGTAGGAGTCTCCCCGTCGCAGTATATGTACTGCAGTGGGTCAGCAAGCGTTTAAGAAAACCTACCATGAGAGAATATGGAGGCTGCCATTCTTACCTAGGGACTTGAGTCAGGGGAGTATGAAGGTGTTTTTCTTTGGAGTGAATTTCTTTGCTTTTCCAAACTCTTCTGCCAATTTCACTCTGCTTATAGCATATGGTGAGAATATTTGTGAATTGTGGCAGATAATTACACTGAAAACTGGTTTAATATGGTGAATCTGGGTGAATCAATGCCTGAGAGAATGTTCTAAATGTTCTAGATTCTTGCCATTTTAAATAAAATTTACCAAAAACCATCATGTGTATAATCCATTTAACTGCGTTGCTGATGAAAACCTGTTAAAATGTAATTTGCGAGAGAAGTAGAATCTGATTGCACACAGACCCAAGTTGCCCAAATGTAGTCATAAAACCTTATATTTGTTCCCATCTGATCTGGATGTTCTGATGAGGGGAGAAATGACTGGGTTATGAAAATATAACCATAAAACCAAATAGAATTGGCCCCCATGCTTTAATCTGCTTTCCATTAGCTGTAATTAAAATAAATAGAAGACCTGAGCCAGATCAAACTGCAGCTTGACTTGGTAGTTTATTTTAAGATGAGAATGAAAACGCAAAGGAAAGAAAATATGATGTGACTGTTCCAGGAAGTGAACAGGAAAACTAGACAGGTATTGTATTATGCTGTAGGTGTCATCCTGCTTTTAGAAAGCAAGAAAAAAGAATATTGAATATACAGACCTAATATTGTCGTAATCAACTGCAGAGTGCACTTGCCCTAAGACTCTTATTAGAAATCTTTAACCGCTTGCCACCCGGCTCACGTACATTTGCGTTGGAAAAGTGGTTTGTTACCGCAAAACGAGGTACTGGTACATCGGCTCCTTTAAGAGCCATAGCAGTCGTGCTGCACAACGGGGGAGGGGGAGCCGATGCTCGTGGCCGGTGGGCACGAGAGCAAGACCGGTGATTTGTGTGTGTAAACACACAAATGCCTGTTCTGACAGGGGAGAAGAGACACATCTGCTGTTTGTAGTAATTACGAACAGCGATATGTCTCCTACCCCAGTCAGTCCCATCCCCTCACAGTAAGAAACACTCATGAGGGAACACATTTAACCCCTTGATCGCCCCCCTATTATTAACCCCTTCCCTGCCAGTGACATTTACACAGTAATCAGTGGATTTTTATAGCTCTGATCACTGTATAAATGTCAATGGTCCCAAAAATGTGTCAAAAGTGTCCGATCTGTCCACCGCAATGTCACAGTAGCATTAAAAATCGCAGATCACCGTCATTACTAGTAAAAAAATACATTTAAAAAATGCCATAAATCTTTCCCATAGTTTGTAGACGCTATAACTTTTGCGCAAACCAATCAATATACACTTATTGCGTTTTTTTTTGGTTTTTTTTGCCAAAAATATGTAGAAGAATACATATTGGCCTAAACTGATGAAGACATTTGTTTTATAAAAATCTTTATGGGGATATTTATTATAGCAAAAAGTTAAATATATATGGATTTTTTTTTTAAATTGACGCTCTTTTTTTTGTTTATAGCGCAAAAAAGAAAGCCCGCTGAGGTGATCAAATACCACCAAGAGAAAACTCTATTTGTGGGGAAAAAAAGGATGTCAATTTTGTTTGGGTACAATGTTGCATGACCGCGCAATTGTCAGTTAAAGCGACGCTGTGTTGTATCACAAAAAATGGTCTGGTCATTGAGGGGGAAAATCTTCTGGTCTGTAAGTGGTTAAGTTGTCGTGTACACAATAGGTAAGCAACTTCACACAAAAAATGCTCAATGCCAAGTTTAAATGGTCCCATGAATCAAAATACCAAGAATCCTCAATTTGAGGAACTGCTGTATATAGTTTCAAGATGTTTGCATTTATTACAATACAATGCCCCTTCTAACAATGCCTCCTAACACATCTTCTTTGTACTTAACCACTACAATACAGGGCACTTTCACCCCCTTCCTTCCCAGCCCAATTTTCAGCTTTCATCGCTCTAGCGCTTTCAATGACAATTGCGCGGTCATGCTACACTGTACCCAAATGAAATGGTTATCATTTTGTTCGCATAAATAGAGCTTTATTTTGGTGTTATTTATTCACGACTCCGTTTTTTATTTTTTGCGATATAAGCGCAAAAAAGCGGAAATTTGGAAAAAAAACATTTTCTTTTTTCTATTTGAAAAGAAATCCAATAAAATCAAATTTTGTCATAAATTTAAGCCAAAATGTATTCTGCTACATATTTTTGGTAAAAAAAATTCTGTTAAGTGTATAATAATTGGTTTGTGTGATCAGGGACATATGTACGCAAATGATCATGTACATATGTGTGCAGGTGATCACGTACATATGTGTGCAGATAATCATTGGGACATGTGATTTTAATGGGACATATGTGGGGGACATGTTTTTATTATTGGGGACATGTGTTTTTATTATTTGGGGACATGTATGTTTTGGGGACATGTGTGTTTTGGGGACATATGTGGGGACTGTGTTTGTACTGTGTGGTGTGTTGTGTGTTGACACTAGACTGATGATCAGTGAGTAAAAAGCTGTAAAAAACAGCTCATACTCACTGATCATCAGCCGGCTGCAGCGATCTGCTCTCCTCTCCTCAGCGATGACTTCCGTGTGAGGAGAGGAGAGCCGATTGCCTAGCAACCGGCTGTTTGTTTACATCACATGACGGCCGTGATTGGACACGGCCGTCATGTGATCAGGAGGGCCAATCACTGAGCCCTCCTGCCGATCTGAGATGTGCCGTGTCCGGGTGACACGAGCACATCGGGATCGCGCCGCTGCGCGGGCACGCATGCGCGCGATCCCGCTACTTCTGAAGGATGTTCCTGAACGGCCTATCAGGAGTAGACGGCTCCCACCCGGCCGTATATATGCATTGGCCGGGTGGTAAGTGGTTAAGGATGTAATCTTTATTTCTAATCCTAATTGTCATGTCATAGGTTTAATAAGTCATTACGTAGTGTGATGATATGCAAGGTGAGGTAATGGATAATCAATATATTTCACCTTGCATGCATTCCTATTGCAAGAGACTGAAGAGCCTCTGTGGCAGGCTTGGCTCCGGTCCGGATGTTGTGGTCCACTTGACTTGGACTTTAAATGAGCAGGGAGAGCACACAGGAGAGCTCTGGCCTGAAACTCAGAAGGGAATCTGAGAGAGAGCTCTGTTTGGACTTAAAAAGAAGGTTTTCTCTACCACGTTTTTTGGGTGTCGGGGACCAGCCCCACACCGTATAGGGAGGAGACTACTGTATAGTTTAGCACCGGATGGCAAGGATTTGTTTTACTATTTTTGTTTGTGTTCACTATTTTTCTAAATAAACCTGGAAATAGAGTTGCCACCTCATCCCTTTAAACCCGAACACCTTTGTATTACACAGGTTCTGAGACAAATGACATGCATATAAGGCACCAATAAGTTTAATTACCACCTTAATCAGCCAGAGAACTTGTGTACTTAATATGTGTTTAGGTTTAAAGGGATGAGGTGGCAACCCACCAGATTTTAAAGAACTTGTCTGTACACTGACCTTTCCAGAAAAGGTGATCCCCGTGAGCTCATCTTCTACACATGGTGGACTCAGATTCCAAAGATGGAGGAAATGTTAAAGGCCCTGCTATAGGCCAATGCAGCTCAGTGGGAAACCAACCGCCAAGTCGCAGAGGCCGCTGCAGCTCAACCGGCGGCTCAGCAAGAGATGAATCAGCAGTTCACAGAGGCTCTGGTGGAATTGAAAAAAGCATTCACACCTCCTGTGCCAGTGGGACCAAAGTTGGTAAGTGCCTCGTACCACCTACAGAAGATAACACCTGCCGATGATGTTGAGGCATACCTTATGACTTTTGAGAGAGTCGCTGTCCGCAAAGGATGGCCAAAAGAACAGTGGGCAAGACTGTTGGCACCATTTTTGACAGGAGAACCTCAAAAGGCCCAATTTGATCTGGAGCTGGATAAGACCCAGGACTATGAGACTCTGAAGACAGAGATACTTGCGCGCTTGGGTGTCACCATAGCAGTGCATCAGTGGACCTACTCCAGCGACAAGCCACCCTGTTCTCAAATGTTGGACCTGGTTCACCTCACCAGGAAGTGATTGCAGCCAGAGACCTTGACAGGCCCTCAGATCATGGAGCGCATGGTAATGGACCGGTACCTGCATGCTCTCCCTGCTGGAAGTGGGTTGGCCAGGGGGACCCCAAAACTGCAACCCAATTGGTGGACCTAGTGGAGAGGTACACAGCTACTGAGGACTTGGTGAACCCATCTACGCCCCACTTCAGTGTGTCTAGAGGTGCAAGCTTGCCCAACAGTTCTGGTAAGACTGTTTCAGGATTCAAAGGCATGGGGAAGATTGATAAGACTGCTGTTACAGCTAATGAGACTGTGGGTCCTAGACCTGGCGACTGGCCAAAGAAGCCCAGAAGGTCTTTGGGACCGTTAAGAGGACTGGGTGCAGAGCATATACAGTGTTATCGTTGCCGTGCATTAGGGCATATTGCCGCAAACAGTCCTCTACAGGATGAACCAATGCAATGCCATTATGCTTATATGAAAAGATGCATATCTCTTTTCTCAGAGGTCACGTGTACTGCATTATGTCAGAGTTGCATCGAAAAACAAATGTGTGTTATTTCAGTGGATGGGAAGCCTCTCACAGCCCTCCTAGACTCTGGTAGTGGTGACCCTAGTCAGAAGTGATTTTGTAATCCCCACAAAACTACACCCCAGTACTAACATTTGCATCCATAGGGACACTCAGGACTACCAGACAGTGGTTGTTGAAGTTGATACCCCTTGGGGCATTGTGGCACTTTCAGTGGGGGTGGTGCCTTCACTGCATCATGAAGCTTTAGTGGAGAGAGATTTTCCCCATTATTGGAGATTATGGGAGAGCAAAGGGAGGCTGGTAGATGGAGCTTACCCTGCTGGGGAAGCACGGGAACTCTCACCAGACTCTTTTTGCCAAAGGGAAGGGGAGACTGTTGGGAGGATTGAGGAAGCTCCTTTACCTGTCATGACTAGGGAGCCGGAGGACGTGGAAGCTAGCTCCCAGCATGAGGGTAATGAACAGGCGAACATCTCCGACCCCGACAATGAAAGTAGATAGATAGTGGTATCTGACTTAGAGGTCAGAAGAGAGGATTTCTGTACAGAGCAACTGCGAGATGTGAATGAATGAAATATTTGTATAGCGCACAATGCAAACTGAATCGCCTCAAGGCGCTGTGACGAGCTTTGATCATCAGCTAGAAAAGGAAGGTCCTGAGTCTATAGCCGGGGACCTTGGACAGCGAATCTCCGATCCCCCTTGGATTTATACCGGGCTTTGGGATGTCACAGAAAACGTTAAGATGGTGGATGGGGAACTGGTGGATTCCAAATGGGGCGGTGTCTTTCCCCTACAATTTGCTGTATCAGATGGTAAAATGTGGAGAGGACGAGTTCATGCAATGAGGGGCATCTTGGTATCAAAAAGAGCAGGCAGAGAATCGCCCAGAGATTTTTCTGGCCCAGGTTGTATGCAGATGTCAGGAAGTACTATGAATCATGCCCTGAGTGCCAAATGTCGGCACCGTCGCCCCATTTTTGAAGTCTCCTTGTCTCACTACCAATAATTGATGTCCCTTTTGAGAGGGTTGGCCTGGACCTAGTGGGGCCGGGAGTGAAGTCTGCCCAGGGTCACCAGCATATTCTGGTATTCCTGGACTATGTGCCGAGCTATCCTGAGGCCATACCCTTGTGTAACACCTCCGCTAAGGCTATCGCCAAGGAGTTAGTCTTGGTGTTTAGTCGAGTGGGGCTCCCAAAAGATTTCTTAACAAATTAGGGCACCCCATTTATGTCCAGGCTTATGTCCAGGCTTACCGAGGAACTGTAAATTATGTAGAATCTCCCATCTCTGTACCTCCTGTCTACCACCCCCAAAATGGATGGTCTTATGGAAAGATTAAATAAAACTTTGAAAAGTATGCTGAAAAAAGATGTTCGACAAAGATGGGAAAATTTGGGATTTTTTTTTTTTTTGCTACCACATCTCATGTTTGCCATACGAGAGATTTTCGCAGGCATCCACAGGCTATTTCCCCTATGAGCTCTTGTATGGAAGACATCCCAGGGGGCTGCTAGATGTCGCAAAAGAAACATGATGAAGGAGAGGCCATCCTATATAGAAGCATCATAGAGCATATCTCCTTGATGCAGGATGGAATCGCAGCTGTCCTGCCCCTGGTACGAGAGCATATGGAGCGAGCCCAGAAGGCCCAGAGGAGGGTCTATGATCGGGGTGCCAAGGTCCGGACTTTAAGCCCCGGGGACAGAGTGTTGGTACTGGTTTTCACGGATGAAAGTAAGTTCCTAGCCAAGTGGCAGGGTCCCTTTTGAGGTTGCCGAAGGGGGAGGGGAGGTAAACTACAAAGTCTACCAGCCGGGGAAAAGAAAACCACAACAGATTTATCATGTGAATCTCTTAAAGCCCTGGAAGGACAGAGAGACTTTATTGGCCACGTCCCTTTCTCCAACAGACCGGGTACCAGTGACACCTGGCGTCCCCATAAGATTCCCTGTCCGTGGCACAATAAAGTGAGATTAGGGTGTTTGTGTACAAAAATAGAGACTTTTTCTCTCCCTTACCCGGCCTGACCAAGGTGATCCAGCATGATATAGTGACAGAACCAGGGGTTTTTAACGTAAATGTAAAGCCATATAGAATCTCATAGGCCAGGCAAAAGGCAGCCACGAAGGAAATCAAAAATATGTTAGAGTCGGACGTGATAGAAGAGTCCCACAGTGACTGATCGAAGCCCATAGTGCTGGTTCCAAAACCCAATGCCACTATCAGGTTTTGTAACAACTTTAAGAAACTCAACAGTGTCCAAGTTCGATGCATACCTGATGCTCGGGTCGATAAACTCGAGTACAGGCTGGGATAGGCCCGCTACATAACAACGAAAGACTATTAGAAAATGCCCCTAACTGAATCGACCAAGAAGAAGACTGCCTTTTCTAATCCTGAGGGCTCATTTCCATACAAGTGGATGCCTTTTGGTCTGCATGGGGCCCCTGCATCAGTCCAGCGAATGATGGGCAAAACTTTGAGACCACATCGCTGGTATACAGCTGCTTATTTGGATGATGTGGTCATCCACAGCCCAGATTAGGAATTGCACCTGTCCCGAGTACCAGCAATGGTAGATTCTCTTATTAAAGCAGGTTTCACAGCCAACCCAAAAAAGTGTGCCATAGGCCTGGAGGAGGCCAAATATCTTGGGTATGTTATTGGTCGGGGACTGGTCAAGCGCCAGGCCAATGAGCTTGAGGCTACTCCAAAATGGCCTCAACCGGTAAACAAGAAACTAGTTCAGGTCTTCCTGGGCATTATGGGGTAGTACAGACGTTTTATACCCGACTTTGCCACCATTGCTGCCCCTCTGACCGACCCAACGAACGGTAGAGGATCGGTCATGTTTAAATGGAATCTTGAAGCAGATGAGACATTTCAGAAATGAAAGCAGGCTCTTTTTGTGTACAACCGGTGCTTGTGACTCCGGACTTCACAAAGGAGTTTGTGATACAGATAGACGCCTCTGAGGTGGGCCTAGGTGCTGTACTATCCCAGAACAGAGCTGGTGAGGAAAACCCGGTTATATACCTGAGCTGAAAACTGAACAGGCATGAAAAAAACAATGCCATTGTCGAGAAAGAGTGCCTGGCTATTAAATGGGCCTTAGACTCCCTGAAGTATTACCTGTTTGAGAGGTAATTTAAGCTGGTCACTGACCATGCTCCCCTAAAGTGTATGTCTGACAACAGGGAGAAAATTGGCCATGTGACAAGATGGTTCCTGCTTTACAGCCCATTAAGTTTACAGTAGAACATAGGCCAGGCAAGCTCCAAAACAATGTGGATGTTCTCTCCCACATGCACTGTATGCTTGGGTCAATTGCTCAGCCGCAGGGGCTTGAGCAGAGGGGGAGGATATGGGATAGTATGTGAGGTGAGTTGATGGATAATCAATATATTTCACCTCACATGCGTTATGTTGCAAAAGACTGAAGCAGAATCCGACCCAGGCTTTTCCACCCTCTGTGGCAGGCTTGGTTCCGGTCCGGATGTTGTGGTCCACTTGAGTCCACACTCAGGTGGACTTTAAATGAGCAGGAAGAGAGCACAGGAGAGCTCTGGCCTGAGACTCAGAAGGGAATCTGAGAGATAGGAGCACTGTTTGGATTTAAAAAGAAGGTTTGCTTTGCCACATATTTTGTGGGTGTCGCGGACCAGTCCCTGGTTGTCAGAGAGGGGTGGGGCCACCCATTTACGTAAAAGGGTGACCCTGCCCCCTCTAACATCACTGGGAAAGCCATAGGGAAGTCCCTGTGCGTCCGAGGAGGGGAGAAAAACGGGTGGCCCCATCCTCCATTATTTAAGAAGTGTCAGAAGAATCAAAGCGTCACACAGCTGAAGACTCCCACTGAGGTGGATCGTGCGGATGGAGCTGAGAATGAAGTCAGAGCAAGATGCTGGACGAGAAGAGCGGAGGAAGAAGAAGATGGAGAAGAAGAAGTTGGAGTTACAAGAAGAACACCGAAGGAAGACCAGAAGAAAGAAGATGAAAGAAGAAGAAATTAATAAAGGACTTGTCAAAAACTGTCTCTTGTGTTTTTTAACCTTTTTGTCACTTTTTTTTGTGAAATGGTAGGGGTACATTTGCATAAGGGTCTGGTATGGATTTTTGGGGGGACCCCACGCCATTTTTTTCATTTTGGTGCGGGGGTTCCCCTTAAAATCCAAACCTGAAGGGTCTGGTATGGATTTTGAGGGGGACCCCCCACACCATTTTTTTTAAAAAAAATAGCGTGGGGTTCCCCTTAATATCCATACCAGACCTGAAGGGTCTGGTATGGAATTCAGGGGGACCCCCAAGCATTTTTTTTTTTTTTTGGTTCGGGGTTTCCCTGTGGGGAAATCCCCATGTTGTTTTTATCAATGAACTTTTATGTGTATTGCGGACCGACAATTCATTGTAGCCGCGAGTAGTTTTAAATTACTTTTTTTTCCTTTGGAAATGTCATTTTGCTGTCCGACTGTTCTAAACACGGGAAACATGCGCCCCTTTACAGGCATACTATAGACACCCCCCAGGTACAAAATTTAAAGGAATATTACACTTTTATTGTTTCACTTTAAGCATTATTAAAATCACTGCTCCCAAAAAAAATGTCCCCTGGGGCAGGACCCAGGTCCCCAAACACTTTTTGACAATACCATGCATATTGGCCTTTAAAATTAGCACTTGATTATTCATGTTCGTGTCCCATAGACGTTAACGGTGTTCGCGTGTTCAAACTAATTGTTTGCCTGTTCGCATGTTCTGGTGTGAACTGAATGGGGGGGGGGTGTTCGGCTCATCCCTAATAAGGGGGTACCTGATGCAAAAAAAAACTAATCATTCACAACAAAAATATGTAATCTAGAAATAAAGAGACCCAAATGTTTGAAAACATTTGAAAAAATCTAAATCCCCAAAAACGTCTGTTGTAAATCCACCATCAGTCATGATACCTGCTGTGCACTGATTCACCCAATAAAAACCTGACCAGGAATACACGACGGACCCTGCTGGTACTGCTCACCAAATGACAGCTCTCTAAGCGGTAAGCTGTATAAGGGAAGGGGCAGAGATAGTGGCAACATCATTGCCCAAAAATTTCCATATGGCTATATTTGTCAATGCTGTAGCCCCTTCGATTTCCCCCCCCCCCCCCCCCTTTGCTTACATGGCTGTGGATTCCATGTAGGTCAATAGGACAGGGGACATCAGTGGTTGCTAAAGGCATGGTGGGGGCAAGCACCTGCTGCTTCCTTAGCTTAATATACATGGGCCATTTCTACAACCTCTCCTGAACGATTGGACTTGACAGATAAAAACCCACATTTAAAACTGCCGTTTTGCCATGTTTACATGCTGCGTTTAGCCGCGTTTTAAAAGTGCTTGAAAAAAATGTATGATTATTTTTTTCTTTTTCAAAATAGCCAAAAATGAAAAACGCCTAACAAACGAAATGCGGCTATATACCAGTACCGCATTTAGCATCTGAAACATCGGAAACTTAAACGTTTGAACTAATTTTCTTGCCTTCAAAGAAAAGCCTCTAAAGGCAACTGCCTAAAAATGACATTAAACTAACCTGTGTACATTTACACATAAGATAACATTGGATGAGTTCAGGGGCAGCTGAAAAAAGCAGCCAATTGCCTCTGAACGTCTGTTTACCAGCAGAAGAAACATGAGGCCTGCCTTACAACCATTGACAGCCAGAAGCTTTCATGTTTGTCAATGCCAAGCACACTAAATGTTCGTCGTTTGGATGAACATCTAAACACCGTGTACAGTCTGGACTCACTTAAAGGGATGGGTGCCTGCTTATATGTCAAGCTTGGCTGTGCGAATTAATCCATAAAGCTCCTGCATCTCCATTCACCAATATATACAACCTGTACACAGATCAATGCTACTCCAAAAAAGATAAACCAATAGCTCTTCATGCTGTACAGGGCTAAGTGTCCATGAGAATGACACCTAAGTGGGGAATCCTTTCAATTTAGAAGCCTTTCTTTAATTTCATGTTGCATCTCTGAAGCAGGAAATGAAGCGAAATTTCCCCAATATTACAGACACAGCAAAAAAAAGGGGGTTTTGCTACTGTATCCAAAGTTAAAATATTTTTTGGCTAGGCATGCACTTTAAATGAAAATGTATTGTTGAGGACATCCTGGCAGTGAATATCACTGATAGGTAGTAGTCAAGACTTGGACTTTGGAAATGTAGTGACTGGATGTGTGTGTCACTGGAATGTTGATAATGATAATTATGTTATGGCACTGAGTGGGAGCAGTGCTATTGTGATACATGCTAGTACTGATAAGTGTCTACTGTCTATTTCCAGAACATACAGAAGATTTTGACTGTTGTGTCTCTGAAATGATTTCATGTAGGGGTTGTGTCTGACACACCTCCTGCCTCAGCGTGGAAAGTGTTGGTCAGGAGGTCAGGACAGGGGTCACAGGACAGCAAGCAAGGCAGTATGGCCATACTTTTCTTGTTGGTCACAGGAGTTTACCTGTCACCCGATGTCACAGAGCCACTGCAGGCTCTGGACGGATCCCGAGCATATTGTTGGGATCCACCCAGTTGCCTGATTGACAGCTGGCTCCAGCTTCCATTGCATGGCTGAGAATCAAAGCCAGCTGCACCCACCACTTCCACAGCCTGGCACTCTAGTGAGTGCTGGTGGGGCAGAACAGAGAGCAGTGACTGACAGCTCTGAGAAGGCTAAGAGCAATCATGTTATTGCTCAGTTCTCAAGGTTAGAGCGGATATGGGACAGTTGCAGCATCACACTAATGCACATGTAGCAGAATCTCTGACCTCTTCCATTCTAATAAGAACCTTCAAGGCCAATGACAGCTGACATCCTTCAATATGTATTGGGTGCAAAGATGGTGAAAGTCATTGGGCGCCAGACACTTCTTGGATGCAAAAGAGATTTTATTTATTTTTACAGTCCTTTACCAAAAACATTTACTTGTTCAATATATTGGTTTTAATATATTCGGAGTAATGTATAACATGGTTAAGATGGCTACAGTGTGGGGGAATAGTGTGCAGGCTCGGATTTATTTATGGTACATATATCAGGTCAATTGATCTGGTCATATCCCCACTCGAATTCTGAGTGACCCCTTTCTGTGCATGATATGTCTGTATGGGCAGTGTGAGATGAGCTAATTAGCTACTTGCGTGTGCTGGGTAATGAAGGAAGTCAATGCCCGGACGACATGCATCTAGGGGGCGGAGCTTGCTGACGGACATCACAACGTGGCCATTGTGATTTCAATGCTTTGCAGCTTGCACAAGCTTATTGTGCTATCCTTGTGAGTGTATCCATTACTTTTTACAAATAAATTTGTTTTATTAAACGAGCGAGCACTATATGTTGCCTTTTTCTTGCATATATATACAGGTCCTTCTCAAAAAATTAGCATATTGTGATAAAGTTCATTATTTTCTGTAATGTACTGATAAACATTAGACTTTCATATATTTTAGATTCATTACACACAACTGAAGTAGTTCAAGCCTTTTCTTGTTTTAATATTGATGATTTTGGCATACAGCTCATGAAAACCCAAAATTCCTATCTCAAAAAATTAGCATATCATGAAAAGGTTCTCTAAACAAGCTATTAACCTAATCATCTAAATCAACTAATTAACTCTAAACACCTGCAAAAGATTCCTGAGGCTTTTAAAAACTCCCAGCCTGGTTCATTACTCAAAACCGCAATCATGGGTAAGACTGCCGACCTGACTGCTGTCCAGAAGGCCATCATTGACACCCTCAAGCAAGAGGGTAAGACACAGAAAGAAATCTCTGAACGAATAGGCTGTTCCCAGAGTGCTGTATCAAGGCACCTTAGTGGGAAGTCTGTGGGAAGGAAAAAGTGTGGCAGAAAACGCTGCACAACGAGAAGAGGTGACCGGACCCTGAAGAAGATTGTGGAGAAGGACCGATTCCAGACCTTGGAGGACCTGCGGAAGCAGTGGACTGAGTCTGGAGTAGAAACATCCAGAGCCACCGTGAACAGGCGTGTGCAGGAAATAGGCTACAGGTGCCGCATTCCCCAGGTCAAGCCACTTTTGAACCAGAAACAGCGGCAGAAGCGCCTGACCTGGGCTACAGAGAAGCAGCACTGGACTGTTGCTCAGTGGTCCAAAGTACTTTTTTCGGATGAAAGCAAATTTTGCATGTCATTCGGAAATCAAGGTGCCAGAGTCTGGAGGAAGACTGGGGAGAGGGAAATGCCAAAATGCCTGAGGTCCAGTGTCAAGTACCCACAGTCAGTGATGGTCTGGGGTGCCATGTCAGCTGCTGGTGTTGGTCCTCTGTGTTTTATCAAGGGCAGGGTCAATGCAGCTAGCTATCAGGAGATTTTGGAGCACTTCATGCTTCCATCTGCTGAAAAGCTTTATGGAGATGAAGATTTCATTTTTCAGCACGACCTGGCACCTGCTCACAGTGCCAAAACCACTGGTAAATGGTTTACTGACCATGGTATTACTGTGCTCAATTGGCCTGCCAACTCTCCTGACCTGAACCCCATAGAGAATCTGTGGGATATTGGGAAGAGAAAGTTGAGAGACGCAAGACCCAACACTCTGGATGAGCTTAAGGCCGCTATCGAAGCATCCTGGGCCTCCATAACACCTCAGCAGTGTCACAGGCTGGTTGCCTCCATGCCACGCCGCATTGAAGCAGTCATTTCTGCAAAAGGATTCCCGACCAAGTATTGAGTGCATAACTGAACATAATTATTTGAAGGTTGACTTTTTTTGTATTAAAAACACTTTTCTTTTATTGGTCGGATGAAATATGCTAATTTTTGGAGATAGGATTTTTGGGTTTTCAGGAGCTGTATGCCAAAATCATCAATATTAAAACAAGAAAAGGCTTGAACTACTTCAGTTTTGTGTAATGAATCTAAAATATATGAAAGTCTAATGTTTATCAGTACATTACAGAAAATAATGAACTTTATAACAATATGCTAATTTTTGGAGAAGGACCTGTATAATTGATGAGTAATATGATCGGGGGCTTTGGAATCCATTTAGGAGTCTTTCTGCCTGAAGAGATCTTTGTATCCAGAGTATGCCGGATGTTTTGCTTATCCCCAGAGGGGACAACTGAGGTTTTTACTTGTCTATTTGGTGAGTGGCTTGTGATACTGGTGGTGGAGAGCACTTACCTTTATCTGCACTTGGGGTTGAATATGGCTAGATTTTCTTCAATCAACCACTATGCGTGAACTTTTGAGACATATATTTATACAGATTTTTAGGATAATACACATTCATTTTGAATATACACAATATTTGTTGATTATATTGTTCTGAGGATTAGTAGCACAGCACTGCATTTTGTATTATTATTGCTTTAGAGGTCAAAGTAGAATCACTTAAAGTGATAGCAACTTACTTACTTACTATACATACTTATATATTCACATTATTACGCCGATAGATTTTTATTCCCGTATCTTTGTGTAATATTAAAATTTGTTTAATGATCTGAATCACTTAAGTGTGACAAATATACAAAAAGATAAAAATCTGAATGGGGCAAACACTATTTCACAGCACTTTTATATCTGTTAATTATTATAATTTTAGGTGTTGAGTATTTTATGTTGATTGCTATTAAATCCTGATTAAATGTAATCTGTATTTAACACCTTCCTGCCCAGCCTATAACAGGATGATAGCTGTGCTTTACCAGTCTGAGTGGACGTCATATGGACATCTTATCAGAAAGCACTGCTCGCGGGGCCACGCAGCAGCGCGATCTGTCACTGGCTGTGATCACCAGACACAGCCAATGACTGATCAGTGTACTGACTTTGTAGCCCACTTTGATAAAATACAATTCATGTGCGAAACATGTAACCTTCCTTGCTTGTACATATAGTGCTCTTCATGGTTTTATGCAAATAAAAGTATTTGGATCTTAGTTTGGTGTGCAGCCATCCAGATTTTTCTTTCATTATCATGGTCACAGTGTGTTAAAAAAAAAATGTAAGTACAAAAAAAAAATTTTAATATTTTTTTTTTTTTCTTGTCACCAGTCAGTGTCCCTGATCACCGCCGCATCAGTTATATGATGATTCTGTACTGCACTGGTGACAGTATGTAAAACATTTTTTTTTTTTAAATATATTTTTCTTTTCATTTGCCTGTTACTAAATAACTTGGATTGTTTACTTTCCAAAAAGGGATACTTTGTGGAGTATTTGTACTGTTCTGGCATTATAAGTCCTCATGAAATGAGAGTCCAACAGTACATTAGGATTGATCATTTTTAAGATATATATACCATAGTTTTTGGACTCTATAACTTTCTTGCAAACTAAATAAAATACACCGCATTTTTACCATGATTTTATACGGGTCACCAATGTAAAAGGCAAAAAAAATCTGCTCCAAAGAAGCACATGTTCTTTTTTGAGCTTGGGACATCGCATAGTAGCCCATTATGTGTCACTTACCTGACACAGGAGCCAGCAATGTCACCTCTGTCCCCTGTAGTTTGAATCGTCCATCTTCTTCCGGGTGTCACTGCTCCGGCCACTCGCAGCGCCGGAGCAGAGATGACGTCACTCCCGCGCATGCGCACGGGAGCCGCCACTAACAGCATGCTGCTAGCGGCGATAGTGCGCCTGTCTTTTAGTAAATATCTCCTCCATGTAGCTTTAGGAGATATTTAGGAGATATTTCTTGGACCTACAGGTAAGCCTTAATCTAGGCTTACCTGCAGGTCAAAGTGGTTTGTAAGGGTTTACAACCACTTTAAAGTTCAAACAGACATTTGTACAAATTCAATGGTAAAATATTAATAAGAGGTTTAATGACTAGTAAAAAGCTTGTCTTCTGCTCCGGTACGTTTGGTGCTTCACAATATCTGTGGTACAACATTTACAGTATGTCCAAAGGAAAAAAAGTAAACGTGGTAAAATGAGACTAGATAGAAGAATGTAAGGTTAGGGATGAGAGGAGAGGTGGAGTGGGTGATAAGGTGGAACTAAACTAAAACATTCCAAAGTACAGTCCCGTTTATAGAAACTTTCATTCTATCGGCAGGGGTAATGTGGAAAGGCAAAAGCAATGAACCAGGCAACCTTAAATCCTGATTGAGGTGTGCTAGGCAAATCACCAGACAGTGATAGGGGTCATGCTGCACATCATAATAAATAAACACAACCTTTGGAGTAAGCTGATGATGTGTCGGAGAGGTCATAGATTATACACGTGTACATATATACATAGATAAAGTGACACACCACCAAAGATCAATAATCAAAACACAGCAGGCATACTGTAAATAAACACAGAGCTACATCATTTTGATTAGAAGTGCAATATTAGACTTTAGAGAAGGAAAATAGCATATCTTATGGCAAGGACATCAGCAAATTGCATGGCACATAGCTGTCTGTATATCAATGGATGGTGGGAGCTACTGACCCTTGGCTTATTTATGACATGGAAGTTGTGGTGTTGTGCTCTTGATTTTGGATGTTTTCCATCCCCACAATGGATATATGGTTTATTTATCAGTTACAAAAAAATGTAATGCTTACAAATTTTCTAAGGTGTGTGTGGAACGTTTCCGTTTTTATTGGAGATGTTTTTACTTGCAAGGATATGATGTAAGGTGGTTGTTAGCTACCCTCTGCTTGTATGTGACTCAGTTGTTCTACAAAAGTATTGGCAATGCACCATCTCTGGCTCTATTTGCCTAGATCACACTCTAGCAAGTTTCTTTTTTTTTTTTTAATAATTTTTATTTAGAAAAAGGAAATAAGAATATACAAAGGCATACAAGAAGGCACAATCAGCGATAAAAAGAGAAGATATAAATATAAATATCCAGGGCTAGCCCTGGGGCGGGGGAAACCGTGAAACACAGAACAGTTCAGCGAACAGTAATACTATAATAGCATAGGGCAGCAGGGACCAACTGATGAATCGGGGACTGTTTCGAACCCTAATTAGCACAGGTATTGATACCAGCTCCCTAGCGGAACAAGTGCCTAATTACACTTTATGGAACCAAGTAATTAAGAGGGAGGGGAGGGGGAGGGGGAAGGAGGGAAAGGTAGGGAAGGATAAATAAAAAAGTGGGGGGGGGGGGGGGAAGGCAGATTAGGAACAAGGATAACATCTTAAGAAGGGATTCATATGCAATGACCACATAGGAGAAACCTGGGGAGCAAATAAGGACCATGGTAGTCTAGGCAGTCAAGTAGATCCTGAAGATATATTAGGAGTGAAGCAAATCATTGTAGGTGAAAGATAATTGATCCAATGCACGTTGATCAGGTGGTGACATGGTTGCGGTGATAAACAAACGCCATTTGGCGAAGAAGCCAGCTTTTTGGGAGACGTGGGAAAAGTCAGCCAGAAGCCTCTCCTTGTACAGGAGAGATAGAAGGTCCTTGGGAAGTTGGGAGGCCGGAGGTCCAGGAGGCGAAAGCCAAAAACGAAGTATAAGGCGGCGGGCCAGAAGTAGACATAATAAGATCCAGTCGACTGTAGCATGCTGGGAGTGGGGCCCTAAAATGGGTCTGGCACCCGGAAGTGTAGACCATGGCAACAGCAAGGGGTCCCAATATCCAAAGATTAGGAGCAGAGGGTCCTTGGGTAGTTTCATTAGAGTGATATCAAAAATGAAAGCTATGACCTGGTCCCAGAATGTAGATATTGTTTGGCAAGACCAGAAACGATGAGAGAGAGGTGGCTTTAAACGTTGACAGTGAGGGCAGGATGCTCCGTCTTGCTTTGATTTAGGAGACAAAAATGGGACGTAGGCCCTGTGGGCAATCTTAAGCTGGGTTTCCCTCCAGACTTCGTTGGGCGTGAGTCTCATAACTTTGTTGAGACCCAGCATAATCTTGTAGACGATGTCGGGGTCTGGGAAGGCCGAGGACCAGTTTGCAATGGAGGTGGTGGAGGCCGGTGGCGTCGAGCGTTCCAGAAGGGGTTTGTAAATATCAGAGATCTTAAAACACTCATCCTGTATCAGCTGATCCATGAAGCTGGGTTGGAAACGAAGAAGCTCTTCCTTGCAACTCTGGGTAATAAAGCTGACACACTGTTGGTAGTGCAGAAAGTGCGATGCGGGTATGGAGAACAATTCCATCACTGACTGAAAAGGAAGAGGTCTGCCAGTAGCCGGGTCGCACAGGGAGGAGAAAAGGGACAGGCCCCGTGCTGTCCAGGACGAAAAAGCTCTGCAGTGAAGGCCTGGAGTGAAGCAAGGATTTCCTTGAATGGGCAGGTGAGTAGAAAGGAAAGGTGAGAGTTTAGCCAGTTTCCTGGACTCCCTCCAAGCTATCGCTGTGTCTCTGAGGACAAGGTTATGTTGGTGGGGGGGGGGGGGGGTACCGACTTCCAACGGCAATGCAGCAGGGCAGTTAGGGTAAGCCATAGCAGTTTCGAGATCAAAGTTAGAATACCTGGACGAGTGGGTGATCCAATCTAGGCTGGTTCTAAGTAGACATGCTAAATTATACAATCTAACATTAGGCAAACTGATACCCCCTTTGCCCCTGGGAAGGTGTAGTTTTTTGTAGGCAATGCGTGGTCTTTTGCCATGCCACAAAAATTTTGAAATAGCAGAATCCAATGAGGTAACATCTTTGTGTTTAAGCAATAGTGGGAGAGTTTGCATAGGGTATAAGAGTTTGGCAAAGCTGACCATTTTCACAAGGTGGCACCTTCCCAGGAGCGAAAGGGGCAGATCCATCCAGTTGGTCAGTTCTTGGGAAATCTTAGAGAGCAGGGGAGGGTAATTCAGCTGGTATAATGAGGAAGGTAGTTTCCCAATTTTGAGTCCTAGGTATGTGATAAAGGAAGGAGCAACCGAAAATAAGGAACCAGTAGCCCGGGGGGGGGGTGGAATGGGAGCCTATGGGAAGAATCTCACTTTTGGAATAATTAATGCGAAGCCCTGAGCAAAGTCTAAATTCGTCAAAAATGTTTTTAATAGTGTGAATGTCGGCTGCTGGATTAGATGTGAAGATAAGTACGTCGTCGGCGAATAGAGATGTGCGGAGTTCCTTGCCTCCTATGTCTATGCCGTGGAGGGAAGCCGTATAGGTCAGGAGTTTAGATAGAGGTTCGAGGGCGATGTTAAAGAGTAGAGGGGATAGAGGGCAACCCTGTCTGGTGCCTTAGTGCAGGGGAAAGCTGGGCGAAAGGAGGCCGGCCGCTACCAGACTGACGGTAGGGGAGGAGTACATAAAGCTAATAAGGTGGGAGAAGGGGCCTGAGAAACCAAATTTGGAGAGAGTTAAAAAGATTCAATCGAAGCTGACATTGTCAAAGGCTTTCTCTGCATCTAAAGTGATAATGGCATAGGTGCCCTTGGGGTTTTGTTTGGCTGCTTCAAGAGCTAGTAGAACTTTGCGGATATTTAAAGTGGCCGTTCGCCCCTTAATAAAGCCCGATTGGGCTGAGTGGATTAAGTGGGGAAGGACATCAGCCAATCTCGTGTCAACGATTTTTGAGAGTATTTTTACGTCTAAATTGAGGAGGGAGATGGGCCTGTAAGAGCCGGGCTGTAGTGGATCCTTTCCTTTTTTTGAGAGGAGTTTAATGACAGCTTGATTCCCTGAGGGGAGATATGGACCTCCCGCCCAGATAGCGGAATAGACGGAGAGGAGTGTGGGTGCCGCGATGTGTGTATGATTTTTATAAAAGTCACTAGTGAAGCCGTCGGGGCCGGGCGCCTTGTGTGAGTTTAGATGGCGGATGGTGTTCTCTATTTCAGGGAGAGTGATGGGGGCATTAATGGCCTCTAATTGCTCCGTCGAGATGGAGGGGAGAGACAGAGTATCTAGGAAGTGTTGAGCCTTTTGTTGTGTGATGGGGTCTGGGGCGTATAGATTAGTGTAGTAGCGTAACATTGTTTCATTAATGGCTTGAGGGGGAAGAGAGTGTGCGGCCCGTGTGGTCACAGAGGGCGGTGATGTGTGTGGGGCGATGACTACCTTTACATTATCTGGAGAAGTTTCCCAGCTTTATTACCATACCTGTAAAGGGTGGCATCTAAGTGAGCCTTCTTTGTGCGCTCAAGGGTGTCTGCCCAGTTGTCGAAATTTGACTTGGCGGAGACCCATTCGTCGTGGTGCTTAGGGGTACTGGCGGAGGATAGCTGCCGTTGGGCAGCATGCAATCTGGCACTTGCCAATTTGTAGTGTTGGAGAGCGTTGCGTTTAAATGATGTGGCATAACTAATAATGCGCCCCCTAAGATAAGCTTTCCCGGCATCCCAGAATAGGTTAGGATTAGCAGAATGGGTGGCATTCGTGGATAAGTAGTCTGCCCAGGCCTTATCTAGATACGTGATAAAATCAGAGTTATTGGTTAGAAAAGCAGGGAAGCGCCATAGGTTAGGGTGAGGAGGGAGATCCAGCCTATCAAGGGAGATTGCTACTGGGGCATGGTCTGAAATCGCAATGTCGTGTATTTCGGAATCCGAAGTCAAGGTTATGATATCGTCTGACCCAAAGAAGTGATCAAGTCTTGCCAGAGATCTATGGGGGTTGGAGTAAAACGTGTACTCCTTGTCAACAGGGTGTGACAGACGCCAAAGATCTGTCATGTGTAGGGAGTCCATGGTGGACGAAAATAGGGTAGGGTTTGATGTGGCTGTGCCCGATGTCGGAGGTCTAGGAGAGGATCTGTCTAACGAGGGGTGCATGACGTCATTAAAGTCACCACCTACCAAATGAGGCAGACGGGTGAAGTTAAGCAGCCATGTATTGAGTTCCTTATAGAATTGTTTAGTGGGGTTGTTAGGAGCATATACATTGGTGATGAACAGCTCTTTGGTACCTATCCGTACCGATGCGGTGAAGAAGCGGCCTTTATCATCGGAGTTGGTGGATAGGATTGTGCATGGGAGATTTTTGTGTATTAAAAGCAGGACACCAGCCTTTCCGACCCAATGATTCAGCTCCATGAACTGAGCCCACCCACATTTTTTGCATGCACAGGAAATCGGATGCAAGTAAGTGGGTTTCCTGTAGAAGGGCAATATCTGCCTTGAGGCATTTAAGATGTCAAAGGATCTTCACCCTCTTATGAGGGGAGCGAAGGCCCTTGACGTTCCAAGAGACTATAGAGAGGTTGGGGATAATATGGATCTGAGACGATGGGCCTTGTTCATAGATCCTAAACGGATGAGGGGGCGAACCCCGGTAAGCAGGGGGGGGAGAACGGGGGGGGGGGTTTGGGGGACTTAAAGGGGGGAAAAGGTGGTGAAAGAAGGGTAACCAAACAAATAAACAAAAACACACACTTCACTTTTTTCCGCATGAGTTCACTGTGTAGAGAGGGAAGCTCCTCAGACAGAGCCCCTGGGAGAAGATGGAGTGCCAGCGGTTCGTCTTGACGGTGCTCAGTAAGCACGTAATTCAGGGGCGAATGTCGCGGCGTGACGGCCGAATGGTAGCAGTGGAAGAGGATACACAGTGGAGTCATGTCAGAAATTGTCACGCGGAGGTAGCCACAGTAATGTATAACAAGGCAGTACAATACATAAAAAAAAAAGAAAGAACAACGAGCATAGTGCAAAATAAGACAAAATGAGATAGTAAACACAACCTGAGTAGTCCTACGTGAGCTCGGGGGAGACCAACGAAGGTGGGGCAGAGACAGGAGGCCTGCAGTGCCCAGTGTCCAAGTCCTCCAAGGTCGGCAGGGAAGCAGCTCCCAGAATCGGAGAGTAGCAGACCTGGTATCAGGAATGATGGAGGGAGAAAGAGAAAAACGTTAGGGTGACACGAGCAGCGAGTAACCGCTACTCGACACAACTTGCCTTATGACCTGTACGGAGGAAGGAAAAAGGATAAATCGTCCTTAGGAGACGGGTGAAGCTTCAGCGTGGAATATTACGGTGTCGGTGATCCGGGGCGGATGCTCTAAAGCGCTTAGGTGAGTCCTTCCTGGGGCTCCTCTGATCCAGCGCTCGGATTGATGAGGCCGGCTTGGAGGGTGTGACTGGCAGCGTATCCGGGCGAAGAGAACGTAGAAACGCTTCTGCTTCCGAGGGGTCCTGGAAGGAGAGCTGCTCCCCTTTAGGGGATTTGAGACGGAGCACTGCGGGGAATGCCAGGGAGAATTTAATCTGCATTTTAAACAGTTCCGAGCAGATCGGTTGAAAAGCTTTGCGCTTCTTTGACACTTCAATAGAGTAGTCTGCAAAAATGAGAATTTTGACACCATCAACATGTAAGGATGGGGATTGCCGAAAAGTTTGAAGAATAACGGCTTTATCTGCATAATTAAGATACTTGGCAATGATGGGGCGAGGATTTTTGCGGTCAGCGTGGAAGGAGCCCATGCGGTGTGCCCTTTCCACTGTAAAGGAGCCCGAAAGTCCCATGGCCTCTGGCACACGTTTGGAGCAAAAGTCGTTCAATTCGGCTGTGGGGAGCGATTCAGGGACACCGACGAATCGCAGGTTGGAACGTCTGGATCTGTTCTCCAAATCATCTAATTTCTGGATGATATATTGGACTGTTCTTTCCTGGGACTGCTCTGTGGCCTGGGCCTGATAAAGATCATCTTCCACCTCAGAAACACGGTGCTCAAGGTCGTTGAGCCTGGTACTATGTTCTGTGAGCTGGGCCTTGATTTGCTTCATGCCTGCCTGGATGGCTTTTTCCACCGAGGCAGTGATCATAGGGGACAGCAGGGCCGCCACCGCCTGAGCTATGCGGTTAGTATGGCCATCCTCACCGGGGGACGGCTGGTTGGTATCCCCAGGTATATTTTGAGGGGTTACTGTGGCTGGCCCCCGTGAGTGGAGGGGTCCGGTGAAGGCAGGGGATGTGTGAGAGGTGGTCCCGCTTACCTCCATGGCCGCATCTGGAAGATCTGGAGCCGAGGCCTGAGACGCCGGAGCGGAGTAGGCCGAAGCCGGGGGCTCGATTTGCGGCCGTTCAGGTGGCGCCGCCGCGGCCGCGTACGACAGGGCCCCCGTTTTTTCCACAAATCGATCCATAGTAACAGGGAGCGTGGGGGGGACGTTCGGGTCCAAGGTAGGGTACCGTGACCGCTGGCGATGGCTTTATAAGCCGATTAGTGAGGCTCTGTGGCGGGAGCTAGGCTGAGACGCAGCTAGCTCATGCGGCGCCGGAACCGGAAGTATAGCAAGTTTCTAAAGCTATGACATACAAAGTAACAGGTTCATTTATTAGCCCATGTCCCACACCTCGCTACTTAACCACTTTAGCCCCGGAAAGATTTGCCCTCTTAATGACTACGCCATTTTTTGTGATACGGCACTGCATCGCTTTAACTGACAATTGTGTGCGACGCTGTACTCAAACAAAATTGATGTCCCCCCCCCACAATATATATAAACAAAAACAAACATACAAACAATAAACAAAAAAAGAGCATAAATTCTGAAAAAAAGCAATATTTTTACTTTTTGCTATTTGCTATAATAAATATCCCCCAACAAAAATATAAAAAAAACGAATTTCGTCCTCAGTTTAGGCCGATATGTATTCTTCTACACATTTTTGGTAAAAAAAAATTGCAATGAGCGTATATTGATTGGGTTGTGCAAAAGTTATAGGGTCAACAAAATAGGGGATATATTTATTTTTTACTAGTATGGCAGCGAACTGCAATTTTTAATGGGACTGCGACATTGCGGTGGACAGATCGGACACTTTTGACACTTTTTTTGGGACCATTGACATTTATACAGCAATCAGAGCTAAAAATAGCCACTGATTACTGTGCAAATGTTACTGGCAGGGAAGGGGTTAACACTAGGGGGACGATCAAGGGGTTAAATGTGTGTCCTAGGGAGTGTTTCTAACTTTGGGGGGTGGGACTGCCTGGAGGAGTAGACAGACCTGCTGTTCATAACTAGTATGAATAGCAGATCTGTCTCCTCTCCCCTGACAGAACAGAGATCTGTCTGTTTACATTGACAAATCTGCTCTCAAAGGAGGAATCGCGGATGCGACAACGGAGCAAATGAGCGTGCCAGCAGCCACGTTGTGCGCCGGCCATGTGCATCGGCTCCGTCCTCGAGCGGTTGTCATGTGTGTGCACCCCTCAGTGGTCTTAAAGCGGTCGATGCACAGGAGAACTAACCTGCCATAGTATAGCGATGGCAGCTAGTTGGCTACTGGTTACATTTTCCATCTGTTCCTTCATCTCCCTGTTAACCTGCTGTAAAACAAGTACAAAAGACCTGTGTATGCTTCAAGCTGCTCTGTTCAGAGCTCATAGAGGGCTAAGAACCTGTCCTGCCCCCCAACTGTCAGCATTCCGATATTGTGGTTGGCACTTAGGCACCATCCACTTCTTCAAGGCTGGAGAGATCACATGTTTCCCCGAATTCCTGAAATTACCAGGTAGTTAAAATTATTGTAAAGAATCACCTTGTAAAACAACCTATTCCGTTTATAATATAAATGAAAGACAAAACATTTGTGTATAGATGTAAAAAAACAAAAAATAAAGACAAATACCTTTTTTATTTTTTTTTACTTTTTTTTTAAGTGATCACATTCTCTCTGTTCCCTTTGTTCCCAGCTGCATAAGAGCTGGGGTGAGGAGAAGCAACAGTACACAATCTTCCCAGTGAATGGCTGTGTCAAGACAAGTCTGATAATTGGAGGAGAGCAGCCTGAGTTCCCAGCACAGCTAGGCAACTGCCCATGGTGTGTGCTTTTGCTTAGTGTGGTTTAATTGGAAAGAAAAGGAACTGGCAGGAACACCAGGGATTTTACATAAAGGAAGCAATAAAAAGAGAACAGGATACATTTTCATACAAGTATATGGTACAGCAGGCACATATCTGGAATTTGAGATGTTGAGGTAACAAACACTGTATGTGAACCTTAATGGTTCATTTACAGCTTGCGATTGGAGGGTGGTAAAAACACTCCTTTGAACTGCCAACTGCCCGTCTTAAGCTGCAAGGGCAGTGAACAGGGGTTTACACATGCTGCAGTCACAATGCTTTTTGCCTGCAGCAAAACATTATCGCCCTTTTATGTTCAGTGACGTGACCCATTCAAGAAAATCAGGAACTGCTACAAATGCCCTTCAACTGTGGACAATACTCATGGTTGCAGCCTATTGGTGCAGCAATCATGTGGATAAATCAGGTCAAGTGCTTATGAAAAGCAATCAGAATGCAGAGCACTTTTCAGAAGCTGAGCGGTTTAGATACAACTCTAAACGTAGCCTAACAAAAAAAAAAAAAATGCTCTTATTTCATCTCTTTTGGCCTGTTTTAGTGGTTCCCCATATTTGGGGTTTACAACTACTACAACTGCCCATCTGTCTTCCCTCCCCAGCTCTGATAGGACAGAGTGCAGCTGGAGCCATGAGCTCCACTTGCTTTCAGTCAAATCCAGTGACAAGACAGGGGAAGGGCTGTTCTATGCTGTCTGGGTCAATGGATGCAGGCAGTACAACTCAGGATTGAGCCTGCACGTGTGCCTCTGCTGTTCAGATGTACTGAACGAATTGGGACACATGGCTTTAAATGCACATGAACTTAATGGCATCCCAGTCTTAGTCTGTAGGGTTCAATATTGTGTTGACCCACCCATTGCAGCTATAGCAGCTTCAACTCTTCTGGGAAGGCTGTCCACAAGGTTTAGGAGTGTGTCTATGGGAATGTTTGACCATTCTTCCAGAAGCGCATTTGTGAGGTTAGGCACTAATTTGGACAAGAAGGCCTGGCTCGCAGTCTCCGCTCTAATTCATCCCAAAGGTGTTCTATCAGGTTGAGGTCAGGACTATGTGCAGGTCAATCAAGCTCCTCCAACCCCAAAACCCACTCATCCATGTCTTTATGGACGTTGCTTTGTGCACTGGTGTGCAGTCATGTTGGAACAGGAAGGGGCCATCCCCAAACTGTTCCCACAAAGTTGGGAGCGTGAAATTGTCCAAAATTTCTTTGTATGCTGACGCCTTAAAGTGGTTGTAAACCCATTACAACCACTTTAACCTACAGGTAAGCCTAGGTTAACGCTTACCTGTAGGTGCAAGAAATACCTCCCAAACCTAAAAGGTTTAGGAGATATTTGCAGAAATAGCAGCACCAATGTTTACGGAGCATGCACCGTAGACATCGGGCTCAGGCGCACTGAGCATGCTGTTTCTAACAGTGATCATGCCGTTAGTGGCAGCACCAGCGTGCATGCGCGGAATGTCATCGCGGCTCTGGCCAGTCACAGCACCAGAGCCACAATACCCAGAAGTCACTCCGGCATCAGAGTAGACGAAGCGAGGGGTTTGATCTCAGGTAAGTAATTCATAATGAGCTAGTATGAGCTATGCCTTTGTCTTGCAGGTTGTATTTTTAGCCAAACACCTGAAAAACAATCCCACACCATAATCCGCCCCCCCCCCCCCCCAACCAAATGATTTGGACCAGTGCACAAAGCCAAGTCCATAAAGAAATTGATGAGCTGGTTGGAAAAATGGTCAAACATTCCCATAGACACACTCCTAAACCTTGTGGACAGCCTTCCCAGAAGAGTTGAAGCTTTATAACTGTAAAGGGTGAACCAACTCAAAGCGGTGTTCCACCTTAAAGTGGAACTTCCGCTCATTGGAACCCTCCCCCCCCTCCGGTGTCACAGTTGGCACCTTTCAGGGGGGTGCAGATACCTGTCTAAGACAGGTATTTGCACCGACTTCTGGGCATAGACTCCCACGGGAGTCTATGCTGTTTCCTGTCCCGCCACGCTGTCTGCTGGGACACACACGGGTCCCAGAGACAGCGCAGACCATTCCCATTGCACTGCGCGACTCGCACATGCACAGTAGGGAACCGGGAAGTGAAGCCGCAATGCTTCACTTCCTGATTCCCTCACCGAGAATGGCGGCAGCAGCAGCCGAGAGCCGAGCGAACGATCGGCCTCGGCTGCCGACATCGCTGGACCCTGGGACAGGTGAGTGTCCATTTATTAAAAGTCAGCAGCTGTAGTATTTATAGCTGCTGGCTTTTGATATTTTTTTTTTGCAGTGGAATCCCTCTTCAATATTGAACCCTACAGAGTAAGACTGGGATGCCATTAAAGTTCATGAGCTTGTAAAGGCAGGCGTCCCAATATGTTTGGTAATAGTGTGTATGTTTTGGGACACATTGGGGGTTATTTACGAAAGGTAAATCCACTTAGGGGGATATGCAAGGAAAAAAACAAAACAGCGTTTTAGCTTGCACATGATTGGATGATAAATCAGCAGAGATTCACCTCACTTCAGATCTTCCCCTCAGATCTACAGCAACTGCACTTCCAGTGCAACCTGCAAAGTGGATTTGCCTTTCATAAATAACCCCCATTGTCATGTGTGTCTCACATGCATTATTACATTGGGAGGTTTTCGTTCCACATTGCATTGTTAAAGTACATTTTTATACACGTTCTGCCTTAGGACAACACAGAAATAAATACAGTTGTGCTCATAAGTTTACATACCCTGGCAGAATTTATGATTTCTTGGCCCTTTTTTCACAGAATGTGAATAACACAAAAACGTTTCTTTCATTCATGGTTAGTGTTTGGCTGAAGCCATTTATTTTCAATCAACTGTGTTTATTTTTTTCAAATCATAATGACAACAGAAACTAACCAAATGACCCTGATCAAAAGTTTACATACCCCAGTTCTTAATACCGTGTATTTAACCCTTTAACATCAATGACAGCTTGAAGTCTTTTGTGGTATTTGCGTATAAGGCTCTTTATCTTGTCAGATGGTAAAGCTGCCCGTTCCTCTTGGCAAAAAGCCTCCAGTTCCTGTAAATTCTTTGGCTGTCTTGCATGAACTGCACGTTTTGAGATCTCTCCAGAGTGGCTCAATGATATTGAGGTCAGGAAACTAAGATGGCCACTCCAGAACCTTCTCTTTATTCTACTGTAGCCAATGACAGGTTGACTTGACCTTGTGTTTTGGATCATTGTCATGTTAGAATGTCCAAGTACATCCCATGCGCAGCTTTATTGGCTGATGAATGCAAATGTTCCTCCAGTATTTTTTGATAACATACTGCACTCATCTTGCCATCATTTTTGACCAAATTTCCTGTGCCTTTGTAGCTCACGCATCCCTAAAACATCACCGACCCACCTCCATGTTTCACAGTAGGAATGGTGTACCTTTCATCATAGGCCTTGTTGAATGTAGTGTTTATGGTTGTGGCCAAAAAGCTCAGTTTTGATGCAGCTTAAGAGGGGCAGTTGTCAGTTTCGTATTGTAAGGGGGATACTTTGTGGCATTTGCGTAGAAATGGGTTTCTCCTGGCGACTCGACAATGCAGCCCATCTTTCTTCAAATGCCTCCTTATTGTGCATCTTGAAACAGCGACACTACATGTTTTCACAGAGTCCTGTATTTCGTATTTCACCCAAAGTTATTTGTGGGTTTTTCTTTGCATCCCGAAAATTTTTTCCTGGCAGTTGGTGCTGAAATTTTATTTGGTCTACCTGACCATGGTTTTGTTTCAAGAGAACCACTCATTTTCCACTTCTTGATTAGAGTTTGAACACTGCTGATTTGGCATTCTCAATTCCTTGGATATCTTTTTATATTCCTTTCCTGTTTTTATACAGTTCAACTACCTTTTCCTGCAGATTCTTTGAAAATTCTTTTGCTTTTTTGACTTTGAAAATTCTTTTGCTTTTTTGACTCAGAATCCAGAAACGTTAGTGCAGCACTGGATGAAAGATGCAAGGGTCTGTCAGGAGTCCAGAAACTCAATGGCCTTTTATACACACACACTAATTACAGGCAAACAGATCGCAGGTGAGGACAGTTACCTTTAATAGCCATTCAAACCCCTTTGTGGCAACTTGTGTGCATGTTATCAGGCCAAAATCACCAGGGTATGTAAACTTTTGATCAGGGTCATTTGGGTAGTTTCTGTTGTCATTATGCTTTAAAAAGAGTAAACATCGTTGATTGATAATAAATGGCTTCAGCCAAACAGTAAAAGGCAGCTGGTCAGCTCTTCTCTAGAAGGGTTGGGGTGTCGCTTAGCCCCAAAAAAGGGAACAGACCCTATCCCTGGTCTTCAGCAACCTCCTTTCCAGTCATTCCTTCACCTATATTTTCAATTAACAAGCACCATGCAAAGCCAGGAAGTATTTCTTCCAGTGGCGGCTGGTGTTTTAGGATGGGGGGCGCAAGACCCCGCCCTTCCTTTTTGACCCCTCCCACCTGGTGAAAATGGGCATGGTTTTAGCAAAATAGTGGGCGTGGCTCTAAGGTGGTATGGTTAGCATCTGAGATGAACCAGGGATGGAGGGGAGAGGGAGGGAGGGATGAAGGGACAGCAGCCCCAGATCCTACACAATAATAGAAATGTGTATTCTAGAAAGTTTAACAATCAGCAGATAAAGATACTCCAAATATCTGGTGTTAGCACTTCAATCATCCCGGCACCATGTTTGTTGTGGTGTCAGAATTATTGAAGCGCATTTCTATTATTACATTGTAATATAAAATGAAATCATTCAACTCACCATAATGCAGAATCAGTGGGAGCCCTGAGCGTGTCACTAGCCACACTGCCTGCCACCAGATGCCATCAGGTGTCCCCAACAGAGTCTGTCCTTACATCAGATGCCCCCCAGTGGAGTCCCTCCTTACATGCAGCCTATGTCACATCAAATGCAGCCTGTGTCAGATCAAATGCAGCTTGTGTCACATAAAATGCAGCCCGTGTCCCACAAAATGCAGCCAGCTTGTGTCACATCAAATGCAACCAGTCTGTGCCATATTAAATGCAGCCAGCCTGTGTGTGTCACATCAAATGCAGCCAGCATGTGTCACATCAAATGCAGCCAGCCTGTGTCCAGCCTGTGTCCCATGAAATGCAGCCACCCTGTGTCCCTGTGTCCCACCAAATGCAGCAAGCCTGTGTCCAGTCTGTGTCCCATGAAATGCAGCCAGGCTGTGTCCCTGTGTCCAGGCTGTGTCCCACCAAATGCAGTCAGCCTGTGTCCAGCCTGTGTCCCATGAAATGCAGCCAGGCTGTTTCCCTGTGTCCAGCCTGTGTCCCACCAAATTCGGCTAGCCTGTGTCCCACCAAATTCGGCTAGCCTGTGTCCCTGTGTCCAGCCTGTGTCAAATGAAATGCAGCCAGCCTGTGCCCCTGTGTCCAGCCTCTGTCCCATGAAATGCGTCTAGCCTGTGTCCCATGAAATACGTCCAGCCTGTGTCCCATGAAATGCAGCCAGCCTGTGTCACATCAAATGCAGCCAGCCTGTGTCCAGCCTATGTCCCTGTGTCCAGCCTGTGTCCCACAAAATGCAGCCAGCCTGTGTCCCTGTGTCCAGCTTGTGTCCCACCAAATTCAACCAGCCTGTGTCCCTGTGTCGAGCCTGTGTCCCACAATATGCACCCAGCCTGTGTCCCACCAAATTCAACCAGCCTGTGTCCCATGAAATGCACCCAGCCTGTGTCTCTGTGTCCCACCAAATGCAACCAGCCTGTGTCCCTGTGTCCAGCCTGTGTCCCTGTGACCAGCCTGTGTACTTACCTCGCTGTGGTGTCCTCTCCTGCGATGTTTCCTTCCACTAGCAGCGGCGATTCCGCTCCTCATACTTCCTCTCCCGGGCGTAATGGGGAGAGAAAACAGGAAGTGCCATCAAACTCGGATGTCAATCAAACCACCCAGCCGTAGTAATAGATACTACAAGCGTTCGGCGGAAGCTACTTGGCGCATTCGGAAAGGGCCGCAAGGCAGGCTAAATGCCCACAAATGAAGCGTCACCTCTGCAATCTCGTGATTGCATAGACGTGGCGCTTCCCATAAGTGCACTGTGTCCGGCGTCTGAACACGGTGCACTTAAAGAGGAGAGCCAGCTTTAAAGTCAGCAGCTGCAAACACTGTAGCTGCTGACTTTTAATAAGCAAACTTACCTGTCCAGGGCGCCTGCGATGTCGGCCGCCTGAGGCTGACCCGTCCCTTGGCTGTCAGGTCCCGGCATCGCCATTTCAACTAAGGGAAACAGCCTTGCGGCTTCACTGCCTGTTTCCTACTGCGCATGCACGAGATGTGAATGGGGCGCGCTGTGTTCTAGGACACACAGTTCCCAGAACACACAGCGCCCAATTCCCCAGAAGACGCCGCACGGAAGAGAGAAGACCGAAGATCACCGCGGAGTAGGAAGAGGCAGATTAGGACGATATGCCTAGCAACAGGCATTTCTGGTAAGTTTAAATAAAAATAAAAAATTCATAAATAAATTTCAAAATTGTGTTTTTCATGGTGGCCCTCCGCTTTAAGGACCTTTTTTTTGGATTTTTTTTAAAGGGCCAGTTTAAAAAAAATATATTTTTTTCATTTTTTTTGTGACTGCCTGGAGGGGGGGGGGGGGGGGGGGGGGGCATGCGCCCCCTATGGACGGGCCACCACTGATTTCCTTCTGCATTTGACTGGACTAGTGGCTGTAAGTTCGGCAGGCAGGGAAGTGTTAAACAATGACTACTGTGGGTGAAAATAGAGGTGGTGTGTGTTGGGAGAACAGAACAGAGTCTGTGTAGGCAGGGACGTGACAGGGTCAGAGAACAGCTGAGGTGACACAGTGGTCCCTCTATCATCTTAGTAAACAGAATGATTTTTGCAAAGAAAAATATTTTTTTCGTGTACAGGCCAGTGTCACTGCTTCTTTTATTACTGCTCCACAATATCCAAAGTAACTCTCGTCAAGAAAATTTGGGGTTATAGGGTAAAGTGTAGATGGTATTCTGCAGACTTTGAAGGTGCATGTAAAATCAGCAACATGTTTGGACAAAATTTCTAAGAAATGAAAGGAATGAATATCACAAGATTTTGTTATGAAACTTTTTTTTTTTTTTGAACATTAGCTGCTCCTCCCAGGGTAATACAGACATCAGCCTGAGCAATCATCTGCTTACTGAATGTGCTTTAAAAAAAAGTGTTTGCAAATAAAAGTATATCTATTAAATGTTTTGTATTAACAGATTTTAAATATGCAGCAATACAAAGCCCACAATATAAATTCTCATAGAATACACTTTATGTGAGACACCTGTCCTGACTTACTGTCATTTAGGAACAAACCTGTTTAAAAAAAACAATAGTAGCTCACTAGAAGCCAAGACCCTGAATTAACAGAAGGCAACTGAACATTACAAACCAAATCCTCAATACGTGCAGCACATTGGGTGAGGCCTTCTTAATGTGTAAGCTTTCACCACCAACATTCAGTGTGGGTAATACAATACTGGAAAGGTGGACCCCACAAATCAGAAGTTAATGCATGTATGTGTATGGTACAATCTTTTTACAGGATTCACAGGACTTTGCACCAATCGTCTACCATAATCCACCATAGATTTTCTCCTATAGATTTAGATTTTCTCATATCGGTAGAAAATAGGCTCTCACCCAGAAATCCCCAGAAGAGAAATAACATACCCCAATGGTACAGATCGTCTCATTGTTTTATAAAATAATACAGTAAAATCCACTCTCATCATAAAAAAATAAACACTGTTCAGAAACAAAACCACCACAGCTCGAATGCAGTCCTGTGGCGTGCTGATGTCAATGATGAAACGCGTAGGAACTTTGATGTCATCACGAATTGTGGTTGAGTTGAGTGGCCGAGTTGTGTTGGTGGTGGAAGTCAGCACATCAAGAAAGTCTCACTTAAGGTGTTGCACTATGAGGGTTTTGTTCTGTTTTGGTTTTTTTTTTGGTGATTGTCACGAGTTTGTTGCGGGAACAAACTCGTCTCAGTGCAAACACTGCAGTCTGTAAGAAATTTAAATAAAGTCAGGGCAAAGTCAGAAATCCTGATTCACATACTTTTTCAGGTCTCTAACTGAAAGTATTAAGCCACTGGATAAGCACGGCCAGGCAAACAGCAGTTTCAAAGGGAGATGTTAGTAATGGCAGGATACTTATTTTCTCTGTATAGATTTACTTCTGTCATAATGTAAATGTTTTAGTAAGAATATTTAGGATAAGCTAAATGATATACTGTATATACAGTAAAATGTATTGATTGTATTTTATTCATACTGCAAAACAAAAATCCAAGTACATCAAATTTCTGCATTTGTATTGCAGTTCCCTTATCTATTGTGTTTCTTTAGGGAAATACAGTGACAATAAATTGTAGGTTTAGAAGCTTTGTTAAAGTGCTTGTGTACACACCATCCTAGGATGTAAGTCAGGTGCAGCCTGAGAAAACATACCTTTAAGCAATTTCAGGGATAACTGTTTGCTATTGAGATGCAGACATTTATTTATGGTATTTTTACTGTGCATTCACATTGGCTTGTATTGAGAAATAAGAGCAGTTCAAACATAGCCCATAGTAGGACATGGACATTTACAATGCATGCACATTTATTGCGATGCAGGACAAAAGCAACAGTAAAGTCAGTTAACCTCTAACCATACACTTCAGAACTCAAACTCAACATTGCAGATCCTTCAAAAATACTTTTGTAAGTGCACTTTCAGCAATAAAACACAAATTATTTTATAGACAAACCCTAGGGCTTATTAGACAAGAACACCACAGCCTGTGGATATGGTGCTGGCTTACAGTATCTACAGTATGTACTCAATTTATTCTCCTCTGAGAATAAAATTCAAATATGATTAAACTGCATTAATACTTGTATAAATGTATATTCGGTCCCATGCACATGCAGTGTGCTGCAACACAAAGCAAGATGTCTTTGTGCATAGAGATGCATTTGACCTCATTTATTTTAAGTGGGCTTCCAAATGCAGTGCAATTTACCACGCTTCAGTGAGTTTTGGACCTTAAGTTGGCCATGCCCTGATCAAGGGTCAGCTGGTTCAGCAGGGCCTGGAAGAATTTGGATTTGTGTGTGGCTGCTCCTGCTACTAGAGAAATTTGGGCCATCTTTTAAGGCCTGGTTCACACCTATGCAGGGTGCAGTTTTCATAATCCAGGTGCATTTTGCGTTTTTCAATACATGTTTTTGATTCATTTAAGTCTATGGAACCAAAAACCAGAAATAAGTCCCCGGTCCTTTCCATAAAATGCACAAATGTGAACTACATCCATAGGAAACCATGTTAAATGGAGTATAGTGTGTATCTACAAAACTGAAAATGCACAAAAAAATGCATAGGTGTGAGCTAGGCCTAAAAGGGTGGTTTGCCTTTCTCTGGATCAATTGTGGGTTTAGGCTCTGTGTATTTGCTTTATGCTTTTTCCATTAAAATCAACTGCAAAATGGCTTTCAATGCATGTCTTGAGCTAGGTACACACGGGCCAAAAATCAGGCTGAAAATGATCGGTTCGACAGTTACCATCTGAATTTCGGCCTGTATGTACAGATCCTCATCCAACAGAAATTGATCTCACGACCACTTCTGTCGGACAACTGTGCCAGAAAGCCATCAGCTGATCAGTGTGTTCTGCCAGCCCCCATCAGAACACAAATGCACTGGAGAGCCACCACACAGATGTCTGTCATGTGCTTCAGAAACTAAGAGAGAAAAATCTCTATTGTAAACTGGAGAAGTGCAAGTTGCATCGTGAACAGTTTACATTCCTGGGCTATGTCATTTCCACTGCTCGTTTTTCGATGGACCCAGAGAAACTTTCGGCAGTCCTACAGTGGCCTCGACCTAATGGTTTAAGTCCTCTGCAGCATTTCCTGGGTTTCGCCAAATACTATCGGAAGTTTATTCGTAACTTCTCGTCTCTGGTCAAGCCCCTGACTGATATGACCAGAAAGGACGGTAACTCACAGAGTTGGTCTCTGGAGTCCATTAAGGCCTTTGAGACTCTCTAGGCTGCCTTTGTTTCTGCTCCTGTGTTGGCACATCCTGATCCTATGTTGCCTTTTATCCTAGAAGTTGATGCTTCTGAGACTGGAGTTGGCGCCCTTCTGTCTCAATGTCCTAACTCTGAGAGCGCTATGCATCCGTGTGGCTACTTTTCCAAGAAACTTTCACCTGCTGAGTGCAAATATGAGATTGGTGACAGAGAGCTGTTGGCAATCATTTTAGCCCTGAAAGAATGGAGACATCTCCTTGAAGGTACCACTGTGCCGGTTCTTATTCTTACTGACCATAAGAATCATACATTCTTGTCTGAGGCTAAGCGACTCTCTCCCGGAAGGGCGCGATGGGCTCTTTTCTTGTCGAGCTTTAATTACATTGTCTCATTCTTACCCGGTACTAAGAATGTAAGGGCTTATGCCTTGTCACAACAATTTTCCTCCCCTTCCAAGTCAGGGTCGGAGTCGGTTCCGGTTCCTATGATTCCTCCTGATCGTATCTTGGCTACGGTTCGCACCAGTCTTACTTCTCCTTTGGGTGACAAAATTCTTGCTGCTCAGGTCCATGCTCCTCCTGAGAAACCTTGTGACCGCTGCTTTGTCCCAGAGAGTCTCCGTACTGCTGTGCTGCAGACTTACCATTCTCCCAAGGCAGCTGGCCATCCTGCGAAGAATCAACTCATTTGGGCCATTTCCCAACAATTCTGGTGGCCTAGTCTACGGGCTGATGTTACTGCCTTCGTAGCTGCCTATCCTGTGCGTGCTCAGAGTAAGACTCCACGACACCTTCCAGTTGGCCTCCTACAATCCATACCCAATGGTGAGAGGCCCTGGACTCACCTGTCAATGGATTTTATTGTGGAGTTGCCCAACTCCCAAGGCAACACTGTTATCCTTGTGGTGGTTGACCGGTTCTCAAAGATGTGTCATTGTATTCCACTTAAGAAGTTGCCTACCTCTAAGGAACTGGCTTCCATTTTTGCTCGGGAGATCTTTCGCTTACATGGGCTACCCATGGTGATTGTCTCGGACAGAGGCAGTCAGTTTGTCTCCCGGTTCTGGCGAGCCTTTTGTGCACAGTTGGGATCCAGCTTGCGTTCTCTTCTGCGTATCACCCTCAGTCTAATGGGGTCGCAGAGCGAGCCATTAAGTCCTTGGAGCAATTCCTATGGTGGTCAGAAATATAGCAACATAACAACTGGTCAGACCCATCTCCATGAGCAGAGTTTGCTCACAACAGTGCCTTGAATTCTGCCTCCCGATTGTCTCCATTTATGGCGAAGTATGGTTTCCAACCTTCCATGTTGCCTGACTCGTTTGTTCCACAGAGTATTCCTGTGTTAGAGGAGCATCTCCATGGTCTTCGTTCCACTTGGGTACAAGTCCAGGAGGCTTTGTGTCATGCTAATGATAGGTACAGACTCCATGCTGACCGCAGATGCCTGCCTGCTCCTTCCTACCAGGTTGGGGACAGGGGTCTGGCTGTCATCTCGCAACCTCCAGATTCGTGTTCCCTCACTGAAGTTTGCACCTCGGTTTATTGGGCCTTTCCGTATCCTTCTTAGGATTAACCCAGTGGCTTACGCGTTGGACCTTCCTCCTAGTATGTGCATCTCAAATGTGTTTCAAGTCTCCTTATTGAAACCGTTGGTCTGTAACCGATTTACCACCTCTGTGCCATGTCCTCATCCTATTCAGGTTGAGATCCATGAGGAGTATGAGGTACAATCCATTGTTAACTCCCATAGGTTCCATGGGCGCATACAGTACCTGGTGCATTGGAAGGGATCCGGTCTGGAGGAACGCTTCTGGGTTTCATCCTCGGATGTACATGCCCTTGTCCTCTTCCGCGAGTTCCATAGTCGTTTTCCCCTCAAGCCCGGCGGCCGGGAGAGGGGTCATTGAGGAGGGGGTACTGTCAGGGCTGGCTGCTCAGCTGTCGGCTAATTGCCAGCTCTCATCTCTCTCCACAGTTACCAGCTGCTGCTTATCCAGCTCGTCTGACCTGCCTACTTAAAGCTGTTCGGCTCACTTCAGACCTGCTTTCGCCTTGGTCACATCACAAGAAACCATCTCCTGCGGTTCTGTTTAAAGACTGGATTACTGACATCCCTTCTGGCTCCTTATCCTGCTTGTTGTTGCTCTACTTGGATCCCTGACTTCTGGACTGGCTGATTACCCAATTTGGTTACTGAACTCTGGCCTGGCTGACTACTCGATCCGGTTACTGGACTCTGGCTATGCTTTGAATATGCTTACTCTATTTACCTTTTTATTTTTATTAATAAACAAATGTGATTTAATTGTACTTCTGTCTCGGTCTGATTCATGGTGTCTGACAGTACCTGCCCATTCTAATATCTTGCCCTCCTGAGTCCTGTCCCTGAGCTACTTACTATATTGAAAATAAAATAAGAAATATGTTTTTTTGCCTTAATATCTATTTTAAATCGCATTGCTAATTGCACATTGTACTTGTTTGTAGCCTAAATACTAAAATTTGCACTTAAACTTTTACATTTAGGAAATGCCAGTAAAAACTTGGCTGTGCCAGTAAATTTTGGGCGTTGTGTCAGTAAATTTCAATCTGGTAGGTTAGGATGATGTACACATTGACATTGTAATTTATGACCTACATAACTACTTGCCGCCTGCCAACCATCAAATGGCGGAGGAGTGGTGTGGCTCTCATTCTGGGTGGACGTCATATTGCGTCCGCTTGCAGTGCGGCAATTGCACCCATGTTGCTAGAACACTGTACGACCCCAATCTCTGTGAAGAGGCGATGACGTGGCTCTTTAACCATGTGATCGACTGTGTCCAAACACAGCCAGTCACATGTAAATGTGGAAGTGCCGGTAATCGGCTCTCATCGCCTCACACTGACAGTGTGTGGCGATGTGAGCCAATCAGCGGCAGCTCCTCACAAAGGACACCCAGACAGGTAATCAGGGCACTGACCATCAGTGCCCTGATTGCAGTAAAGCCCCCAGTTCCACAAATCAATGCCACCAATCAGTGCCCATTAGTGATGGCAGTCAGTGCTGCCTTTCAGTGTCTGCTCATCAGTGCTGCCCATCAATGCCCAACAGTGCCTCCCATCAGTGCCCATCAATGTCGCCTATCCGTGCCTATCACTGCCACCTATCAGTGCCCACCAGCACCGCCTATCAGTGCCACCTATCCGTGCCCATCAGTGCCGCCTATCAGTGCCACCTATCATTGACCATCAGTGTGGCATATTAGTGCCTCCTCATCAGTGCCCATAAGTGCCACCTCATCAGTGCCCATCAGTGCAGCCTCATCAGCACACATCAGTGAAGAATATATTTTTTCCCCCAAAATGTTCGGTCATTTTTCTTTTTTTTAATAAAAATGAAAAAACCCAGTAGTGATTAAATACCACCAAAAGAAAGCTCTATTTGTGTGAAGAAAATTATAAAAAATTATAAAAAATTATAATTATAAAAAAATTATAAAAAATAATCTGGGTACAATGTTGCATGACTGCGCAATTGTCATTCAAAGTGCAACAGCGCTGAAAGCTGAAAAATGGCCTGGGCAAGAAGGGGGTGAAAGTGCCCTGTGTTTAAGTGGTTAAAGTTCTTTTAAATCCTCAAGGTTTTTCACTTTACTGCAGTAAGTTGAAAAGCCTTCTGTGCTACAGCTCCCCCCAGCCACTGTCCCTCTCCTCATTAGACAGATTTATAGCAGCAGGAGCCATTGGCTCCTGCTGATGTCAGTCAATACCAGTGACACTGTCTGTGTCAATGGACGCAGCTGCGGGACTCGGGAGGTGTCCTAATGGAAGAGGAGAGGCTTGGAGCGCCAATGGGGCACCCCAGAAGAAGAGGATCAGGGCTGTTCTGTGCAAAACTATTGCACAGAGCAGGTAAGCATAGGAATGTTTGTTATTTTTATTTAAAAAAAAAAACAAGAGTTTGCAAACCCTTTAAGAGCACTTTCCCACACAGACACTATCCAGATTTTATTTTCTAGATGAAAAATAATCTTATGCAATCTTCAGACACTGTCTCCTATCTTAATAAGTGTGCCTCACGTCACCTCACCCCATATCCATTTCACTGGCCAGATACACTTATGCCAAAGTGTCTATGTGTAGCAACAATGAGAGTGAAGCAATTCTTGTCCAGCTGAGAGTCCTTTGAGTGTTTGCACATTCCTGGATGTTGATACACAAAGTTAGGAAACTGGTGTGAATGAGCCAGACTTGGATAACTAACTGAAAGGTGGGAAGTCGTTTTTTTAGGGGAATGTGCTTCTTCGGTCAGGTTTTATCGCTGCACTGTAGAAATTATTGTACACCGTGAACACAGCAGCTACGTGGGATATCACTTACATAACGTAAAGAAAATCATGAATCCGAGTGTAATATTTTTTTTTTTTTATTTTTTATGGTTCAATAATGTTTTATTAAGAGAAAACAAAATTAAACAGGTACATTTTAAGTTTTACATAGACATGTAAAAAAAAAAAGAGAACAGACATAACTTGTCCTAGTCCAGTGACGGCGAACCTCGGCACCCCAGATGTTTTGGATCGACATTTCCCATGATGCTCCACTGCACTGCAGAGTGCATGAGCATCATGTGAAATGTAGTTCCAAAACATCTGGGGTGCCGAGGTTCGCCATCACTGTAATTGTTTATAACAAATACATTACTTTCTTAGTGATAAAAAATACAAAAGGTGAGATAAATGCATTTATACCTGTATTTATGTAAGTGTTATTCTGCTTATGCTGTTGTGGTCTCTGTGGACCGATTTCCTGATATAAATAATACAAATAAAAAAAAACAAAAGATAGATGTACATGTACACACTTTATAATGTCTCTGAGATAACTAGGGGCGGGGGGGGGGGGGGGTGTAGAGAAAGAAGGAGCAAAACAAAAAAAGAGGGGGTGCAGAAGGGGAAAAGGGGTTTATCTCTAGCTAGGTGTCATTTTCTAAAGGAAAGATAAGTATATGGTGGATGGGCAGGGCCATGGTCATAGCCCGGTAATAGATCAAGTAGCTCCAAGTCTTTTTCATGTGGAGGACAAATGTAAACCAAGGGTGCCAAATCTGCATATTTATCCATTTTGTTGGTTAGCCTTGCCTCTACTTTTTCATGGAGCATAGTTTGTGTTACCTGTGACCTAACTTTGGGTATGGAAATGGTGAGAGATTTCCAGGTCTTGGCGATCATTTGTTTTGCTGAAGTGAGAATGTGTCACCGTTTTTTTTTTGAGCCTTAGCATCTAGGAATGTATATACAGTATCTCACAAAAGTTGGTACACCCCTCTAATTTTTGTCAATATTTTATTATCTTTTCATGTGACAACACTGAAGAAATGACACTTTGATTCAATGTAAAATAATGAGTGTACAGCTTGCATAACAGTGTAAAGTTGGTGTCTCAAAATAACTCAATACACAGTCATTAATGTCTAAACCGCTGACAACAAAAGTGAGTATAACTCTAAGTTAAAATTTCCAAATTGGGCCAAATTGGGCCAAATTAGCAATTTTCCCTCCCCAGTGTCATGTGACTCGTTAGTGTTACATGGTCTCAGGTGTGAATGGGTAGCAGGTGTGTTAAATTTGGTGTTATTGCTCTCACTCTCTCATACTGGTCACTGGAAATTCAACATGGCACCTTATGGCAAAGAACTCTGTGAGGATCTGAAAAAAAGAATTGTTGCTCTACATAAAAATGGCCTAGGCTTTAGCAGGGGCGTATCTAGAGCATTTGGCACCCGGGCGGATCCTATATCTGGCACCCCCCCCCCACCATAAAATGTAAAAACACCCACTGTGTCCCCTGCATACCTCTGCATCCTTCAATATCTTTTTGTCACTACTGTGTACCCCCCTCTCCACAACTGCACCTCTGGACCCCTTTAAATTACACAACACCCTGCACCTCTGGACCCCTTTACATTACACAGCACCCTGCACCTCTGGACCCCTTTACATTACACAGCACCCTGCACCTCTGGACCCCTTTACATTACACAGCACCCTGCACCTCTGGACCCCTTTACATTACACAGCACCCTGCACCTCTGGACCCCTTTACATTACACAGCGCCCTGCACCTCTGGACCACTTTACATTACACAGCACCCTGCACCTCTGGACCCCTTTACATTACACAGGACCTTTCACCTAAGGACCTCTTTACATTACACAGCAGCCTGCACCTCTGGACCCCTTTACATTACACAGCACCCTGCACCTCTGGACCCCTTTACATTACACAGGACCTTTCACCTAAGGACCCCTTTACATTACACAGCAGCCTGCACCTCTGGAACCCTTTACATTACACAGCAGCCTGTACCTCTGGACCCCTTTACATTACACAGCTCTTGTACCTCTGGACCCCTTTACATAACACAGCACCCTGAACCTCCTGACCCCTTTACATTACACAGCCCTTGTACCTCTGGATCCCTTTACATTACACAGCACCCTGAACCTCTGGACCCCTTTACATTACACAGCCCCTCACAGCTCTGGACCCCCTGCATGTTACACAGACCCCCTACAGTGCAGACCCCCCTCCCTACCATACAGACCCCCATCTACAGTGTAGACCCCCCTACAGTACAGAATCCTCCCTTACAGTGCAGACCCTCCTACAGTACAGACCCCTCCACCCTATAGCGCAGACCCCCCCCTACAGTGCAGACCCTCCTACAGTACAGAATCCTCCCCTACAGTGCAGACCCTCCTACAGTACAGACCCCTCCACCCTACAGCGCAGACCCCCCTACAGTACAGAATCCCCTACAGTACAGACCCCTCCCCCTACAGTACAGACCCCTCCCCCTACAGTGCAGGACCCCTCCTACAGTGCAGACCCCCTACAGTGCAGGACCCCTTCTACAGTGCAGACCCCCTTCTACTGTGCAGGACCCCCCTACAGTGCAGGACCCCTTCTACAGTGCAGACCCCCCTACAGTGCAGGACCCCCCCTACAGTGCAGACCCGCCTACAGTGCACAGACTCCCCTAAGGACCCATAATGTACCTCGAGGCCAAGGCAGTGGCATTGCAGGGGGGAGGTGCGAGCAGCACCCGAGTGGAGTGACACCTGTCGGCTCAGTTATCCGGGACCCGGCGCAATAATCCCCTTCTCTCTGTGGTCGCGTGACTCACGTCGCGCCGTTCTGATCAGTCTCAGGAGCAGCTGTCACAGTCGAGTGAAGCCGCCTCCCCATCCTCCTTTATGTCTACACAGTGCTGTGCATGGAGGAGGGGGAGGCAGCTGCTGCCGAGACTGATCAGAACAGCCGCGCAACGCGACCATAGAGAGAAGGGGGTTATTGCGCCGGGTCCCGGATCACTGAGCCGGCAGATGTCACTCCACTCGGGTGCTGCTCGTACCTCCCCCCTGCAATGCCGCCCACTGCCAGTGCCTCGGGCTCTCTCTGTGTGGGCTGCGAACCCGAAGCACGGCGCTGTCTCCTCTTCAGTTGCGGAGGGGGGGCGCTGGCCTGACACCCCCCCCCCCCAGTGTGTGGCACCCGGGGCGGCCCGCCCCCCCCACTTAGTACGCCACTTTGCTTTAGGAAGATTGCCAAGAGCCTGAAACTGAGCTGCAGCATGGTGGCCAAGACCGTACAGCAGTTTAAAAGGACAGGTTTTACCCAGTACAGGCCTCACCATGGTCGGCCAAAGAAGTTAAGTGCACATGCTCAGCTTCATATCCAGAGGTTGTCTTTGGGGAATAGAAGTATGAGTGCTGCCAGCATTACTGCAGAGGTTGAAGGGATGGGAGGTCAGACTGTTAGTGCTCAGATTATACACCACACATTGCATCAAATTGGTCTGCATGGCTGTCATTCCAGAAGGAAGCCACGTCTAAAGATGATGCATAAGGAAGCCTGAAAACAGTTTGCTGAAGACAAGCAGACTAAGGACATGGATTACTGGAACCATTTCTTGTGGTCTGATAAGATCAAGAAAAATGTATTTGGTTCAGATGGTGTTAAGCGTGTGTGGTGGCAACCAGGTGAGGAGTACAAAAACAAGAGTGTCTTGCCTACCGTCAAGCGTGTGGTGGGAGTGTCATGGTCTGGGGCTGCATGAGTGCTGCCGGCACTGGGGAGCTACAGTTCATTGAGGGAACCATGAATGTCAACATGTACTTTGACATACTGAAGCAGAGCATGATCCCCTCCCTTCAGAAACTAGGCCGCAGGGCAGTATTCAAACATAACAACCCCAAACAGACCTCCAAGATGACTTGCGCTGAGGGTAAAGGTGATGGACTGTCCAAGCATGTCTCCAGACCTAAACCCTATTGAGAATCTGTGGGGTATCCTCAAATGGAAGGTGGAAGAGCACAAGGTCTCTAATATCCACCAGCTCTGTGACGTCGTCATGGAGGAGTGGAAGAGGACTCCAGTGGCAACCTGTGAAGCTCTGGTGAACTCCATGCCCAAGAAGGTTAAAGCAGCGTTGGAAAATAAAGGCGGTCACACAAAATATTGACACTTTGGGCCCAATGTGGAAATTTTCATTTAGGGGTGTACTCAGTTTTGTTGCCAGCAGTTTAGACATTAATGGGTGTGTGTTGAGTTATTTTGAGGGGACAGCACATTTACACTGTTATACAAGCTGTACACTCACTACTTTTCATTGTAGCAAAGTGTAATTTCTTCAATGTTGTCAAATGAAAAGATATAATAAAATATTTACAAAAATGAGGATGTACTCACTTTTATGAGATACTGTATATGTAAAGAATGCGTATGTGAGAAGTTTGGTGGATTACAATTTGGGGGTGGATTGTGGGTCAATAACAAAGTAGGGTTAATAACTGTCTGTAGTTTGTAATGCAAAATCTGGTGCAGCTCTGCAATCAGCTTCCAGTTATTTTGGTGAAAGCTTAATTAACCTCCCTGGCAGTACGATTATTTCAGATTTTAGGTGCTGAAAGCGGTACCATTATTTTGCATGGAAATTTGGCGTTTTTTATTGTACGCCTGTAATTCTTAGAAACAATTCACTTAAATCTGTCCAAACAAGAGTCTAATAGACATCCTGGGTATGATAAAATTTGAAATATGGAATCATAAATTATAATATATATATATATATATATATATATATATAATAACTATAAATAATTCTAACAAATAATAATATAATAATAATAAAAATTATTCAATAATGTAATCAAATCAAAAACACTGAAATATGCTGAGTTGCAGAATTGTCGCTGTCATTACTTTTAGTGTTTGATGATGAATCTCCCCACAAATCATTATCGCTCAATTCTGCGAGTGATTCTAATTTATTATCGCTGTTTTCTAACTGGTCTATAAGCACTTTTGATGTAAACTGACTTTTTTGGTTGCTATGGACAATCTCCAGATTCCAGGCATAAAGAACAGTATTTATAATATAAAACTGTATGCAGGACACTGGACAGACCACTATGGACAAAGGGGATGTGTAATTATTTGATACAGTACTGTAATCTGTAAGATAACAGTATACTGTATCTATACTGTTTTTTTTACTTTTTGAATTTGGCGCCGAACTCTGTCCCCATGCGTCGCAACGTTCTCAGGGAACGGAGCTCGGTGATGTGACAGATCGAGCGAGACACGGCGGCTCGCAGGTCACAGTGCAGGGAGACATCGCTGGATCCAGGGGACAAGGTAAGTAAACCCCATCCATGGATCCAGCGATGCGGTCCCGAGTCTGGCTCGGGAATACCACTTATGGTATTTAAATCTTACCCCGAGCCAGACTCGGGAATACCGCCAGGGAGGTTAAACAAGCTGAAGTTAGAAGCTGATTTACTACCATGCACAGCTGCACCAGATTTTGCACGCTCCAGTTTTAGTAAATCAACCCCAAAGACTTTCTCTGATTTCCAGGACAGTTAACTATAATGCCCTGTACACATGGTCAGAATTTCCGACGGAAAATGTGCGATCGGATTGTGTTTTCGGAAAGTCCGATCATATGTGGGCTCCATCTGACTTTTTCCATTGGAATTTTCGACACAGAAAGTTTGAGAGCAGGATCTAAAATTTTCCAACAACAAAATCTGATTCGCATACATTCCGATTGTTTGTAGAAAATTCCGATGGACAAAGTGCCACGCATGCTCAGAATAAATTAAGAGACCACAGCTATTGGATACTGGCCCGTTTATAGTCCCGATGTACGTGGTTTATGTCACCTCGTTAAGAACAATTGGATTTTCTGACAACTTTGTCCGACTGTGTGTATGCAAGACAAGTTTGGCACAAAATCCGTCTGAAAAAATCAGATGGATTTTGTTGTTGGAATGTCCGACCGTGTATACAGGGCATAATACTTTAAGCAGGGCATGTATGGCCATTTTCAGCTGATTCCAACTGAATCTATCGAAATTGAAGCATTGGGTGGTCTTCGTAGCGCCACCCAGATCAACAAAACTTGGCTGAAAAATCAAAGGAGCTGGGTGGAAACGTATTGCCTGAACAGTGAATCCCATCAGACACATTCACTGTTTAAATATTCAAGCAGCCACAAGTGCAACAGTTGTCAGAGTACAATAGCCAGCAGTCCAGTTTCCTCTATCCACACTGTTTACACGGATGGAGATGCTTGTTGAATAACTTTATACATTGAAATGCACCAAGCACATGGAAGTTTTTTTTCTTACATTTGTTGGCTTGTTGCCTGTATTCTGTAGGGAAGGGTACATTAAAGAGAACAATGTCTCCAGCCTATAGACACTAGAGATTGCATTCAGTTTAGGGTGGGGTAGTGTGCAACAAATTGAACAAAAACCTAAGGTTAGCCATACATGCATAGAATTCTCCATCCACGCTTAACAGCATTAATGGAGGAATCTTCAAACCCAGCTATTGTATTTTCTTGTATTGGATGCAGTCACTTTTCAACCGAGAATTTGCCACCCAACTTCATTGCATTTTCAATCAAAATTTGTCAAGCCAGGTGGTAATGACATGACCACCCACTACTCAGATATGAGCTGTTTGGTCAGCTTAAGTTACTGTGTGTGTGTTGTGCCTTAACCTCAACACATTTTTACTGCCCGTGGAGTTTAAGGAGTGATTGACGTGCTTCAAGAAATTGTGCCAAGAACCTTGTTTTTCCACCCCAGGTACTTAGAGAACATGGATTATAGTCTTTGTTCTATACTTACCCTTGAAACCATATTTTGCTTTCTGTTTAAAGCTCATTAAAAATGTCTAAATGAGAAACACATGCTTTGGTAGTGCATATAAGTAATGTAATACAATTGACAATACTGAATACTATGTGTCCTTACACACTTAAAGGTGTTTTCGGAAGTGAAGTACCTTAAAGAGGAAGTAAACCCTGATGAGTTTACTTCCTCTTTCATTCCCTGCAAAGGCAAAGCATAATGGACTAATATGCATTGCATAGTAGTCCATTATGTGTCACTTACCTGACACAGGAGCCAGCGAAGTCACCGCTGTCCCCTGTAGTCCGGCGCATCCATCTTCTCGGTGGGGTCTCGCAGCTCCGCCGCTGTCATTCGGCAAAGCCGCGATGACGTCACTCCCGCGCATACGCACGGGAGCCAAGACGCGCGGCATCTTCGTCATCGACGATGCCACGCTCAGTGCGTAGACAGCGGTGCCTGTCTTCGGGCAAATATCTCCTAAACCGTATAGATTTAGGAGATATTTCTTGGACCTACAGGTAAGCTTAGATTAAGGCTTACCTGTAGGTCCAAGAAATATCTCCTAAACCAAAGTGGTTTGTAAGGGTTTACAACCATTTTAAACACTATATACACTATTTAAAGTGGCTCTGTCACTATTCAAAAAAGAAAGCTATTATACATAACGTATTAGTATATGTCGCAGGCACCTAATTGGAGTAGCTCAAGCTGTCTTGCATACACACGGTCACACCAAATTCCAATCGTAAAGAACGTGGTGACGTACGACGGGACTAGAAAAAGGAAGTTCAATACCCAGTGCGCCACCCTTTGGGCTCCTTCTGCTAATCTCGTGTTAGAAGTTTGGTGAGAGACGGTTCACGCTTTTCAGACTCATGCTTATTTCCGATCGTTTTACTGCTGTTCAGTTTGTGCTTGTGGGTTTGTATCTGTTTTTCAGTGGGTGTAGTCAGTTCATATCTGTTTTTCAGTGCGTTCTTGTCCACTCGTTTCTGATTTTCAGCTCGCTCTTCACAGGCCTTACTGTTCTTCAGTGCGTTTGGTTAGTTTGTTATGACCAGCTGACCGTTTTTAAGCCATGTTGTGGTTATGTACTCATTGTAGAGTTCGTGCTGTGCAGGGGCTTGGTGTTGCGGTTCTTACTTTGACCCATGAACAGAATGGGGAGGCGTCCATGGACCAAGAATTGGTTACTCCAGCGTGACCAATTCTCTCATATGCCTCTGCTGCGTGAGATCCAGCAGAATAAAGCCTCTTTCACACAGATGATCCGTTCAGGTCCACCTGTCAGTTTTTTAGGCGGACCTGAACGGACGCTCCATAGACCTCTATGGAGGGACGGATGTCAGCGGTGATATGTCTGCTGACATCCGACCCGCTCCGATCCGAAAAAGTGTGACGGAGGAAAAAATTACTTTTCCATCCGTCTGTGGATCAGCTCGGTTGACGACGGACTCTACGGTCCGTCTTCATCCGATCCCCCATAGGGGAGAGCAGCACTCTGACAGGTCTGTCCCTGCACACTGTGCAGGGACGGACCCGTCATCTACCTGCTCAGTGGGGATCGACAGAGCAATCCCCCGACAAAGCAATCCCAGAGCGGGCTCCGTACATGGAGCCCTAACCCTGATGATTTCAAGAATTTTCTCCGGATGACAGACCCCATTTTTCACCGTTTGTTGGCTTTGCTCACCCCTTATATTAGCAGGCAGGACAGAGGCTAGTCACCACCTTATGGTACTTGGCGACGGGAAGAAGTCTACAGGACCTCAAGTTCTCTACAGGCATCTCCCCCCAGGCTCTGGGGATCATTATTCTAGAGCCCTGTTCTTCTATTATTCAGGTCCTGCAAAAGGACTACATTAGGGTAAGTTTTATCCTTTAACATCACATTATATGTATTTAATGTTTGCTAATGTTTTTCATTTATTTCATCATTCCATAATTACCCTAAATGTAATATGCTGTGAATGTCCTCTTTGTCCTCATGCATGCCGGAATCGTTTAATGCTCCTTTTTTGGCCTACATGCATATTTGCCTTCACTAACCTCCCCAGTATGCTATCCTGGGCCCATACACACCTAGCCTAGTCATTTAACAATGTATTTTGTCAGCTCAATTGTACTGCTTTACCCTAAACACCCCCTATAATGTGTACAAATGTTATTGTTGTCCTCAAATTCATGCAGTGTCAAAGGCTTTTTATGGGCTCGCAAACTAATTTAGAACCCCCCCCCCCCCCCTAAAATTTGGACAATGGGCCATCAGAGGGGGTGAAGAATCTGATAAGTGTACCTTATTTTTTTGTCTTTAAATACACATTAAAATCAATGTTCTACTTGTCAGTACTAGAATCCCTTTAGGACCCAGCACAACTCACCTGACACAGCCTGTGTCTGGGAAACAACAGTAATTGGCCAGCTCACGTTTAAATCACCTGTATCAGCATTCAGTCAGTGCTCGTGTTAGAGTTCACTCGTGTTTGATCCAGCTGATATTTGCTCTGTGACTTTCGTGTTTGACCCGGCTTGTTTGACCCTCCTTACTTGCTTCTGATTCGGTACCGTTTGGATTCTGATCTACCTGTGTATGACCCAGCTTGCCTAGACTACGCTTTGCCTGATTCTACTAGAACCCTCATCTGCAGCAGTGAACTACAAGGTCCAACAATCATCTATCCTCATCTACAGCAGTGAACTACAAGGTCCAGCAATCATCTATCCTCACCTACAGCAGTGAACTACAAGGTCCAGCAATCATCTACCTTCGTCTGCAGCGGTGTACTACAAGTCCCAGCTGACCTGCTCTGCTTAGACCTGCTCATGGTATGTGCTTTGAACTCTTTGTATAATCAGCACACCTGAACTGTTACTTGTTATCTGCACCTAGCCTGACATTAACACGAGCCAATACATAAAGGGAAACCTATCATGAATCCTGAACAGGCTCAGTTGTTTACACAAGAACTTTGCCGTTTATCACATCAAGTTCAGGAAATGGCCACAGAGCTCACCAAGGTGCAATCTCCTTCTACTACCACCATTACAAAAACTCCATCTGAACCAAAAATTCCTTTGCCCGACCGGTTTTCTGGTGACCGTAATGCGTTTTGCAACTTTAAAAACAGCTGCAAATTATATTTCAAGTTGAGGCCATCCTCGTCTGGCCCTGAAACTCAGAGGGTTCAAATCATTATCTCTCTACTACAGGGTGACCCCCAGGCTTGGGCCTTTAACCTGGAACCTAACCATCCAGCCTTACTAACAGTAGATGCCTTCTTTGAAGCCCTTGGGTTGCTATATGATGATCCAGATCGTGCTGCTACTGCAGAATCGACCCTGCGTAACTTAAAACAAGGAACTACCACAGCTGAAATGTATTGCTCAGAGTTTCGCAGGTGGGCCCCGGAATCTGGCTGGAATGATGCAGCTCTCCGCAGCCAGTTTAGAATTGGCCTTTCAGATGCTATTAAAGACGCTCTGGTCAACTTCTCCTACCCAGCCTCACTGGAGGAGGCTATGTGTCTAGCTATTAGAATTGACCGCCGCCAGCGAGAGAGAAGGCGAGAACAAACAATGGCTGTGGCAAACTATATACCTTCCTTACCACCTGATTATTCCATCTCCAGTGCCAAATCTGAGGAAGAACCTATGCAGTTAGGCTCCACCCGGTTATCTGCCCAGGAACACAAACGCAGGCGTAATATGGGACTCTGCTTATACTGTGGCCTCAAGGGTCATATGCTCCGTTCGTGCCCTACACGTCCGGGAAACCCCAGGACCTAGGTGATTGCGGGGAGGTCACCTTAGGTCTACTCTCATCTCCCCAGGGGGACAATCGTATACTTTTACCCGCTGTCATTCACTTTGGGACAGGGGCTCATGAACTGCTGGCCTTGGTGGATTCTGGAGCAGCTGAGAATTTTATTGATAAAACTCTGATCACCTCTTTGTCCCTGGAAACTCATGCTCTAGATTGTCCAGTCCGCCTGATCTCCGTGGATAATCGGCCTCTCTCACAAGACCTAGTGCTCCAATCCACCAACCCTTTCCAGTTACAATTAGGGGCTTTGCATTGGGAGAAGATTTCTTGTCTTGTCATTGACTCTCCCTCCACTCCCTCTGGTATGCTCTTTGTGCCCCTGGCTCTTCGTTTGCAGGTATTGCAACAAGTACATGCATCAAAACCTGCAGCACATCCAGGGTTTAGACAAACTTTTGAGTTTGTCTCTCGCAACCTCTGGTGGCCATCGCTTAGGCAGGATGTGTTAGCCTTCGTCCAGGCCTGTGAAGTTTGCGCCAGAAGCAAGAGCAGTACCTCTAAGCCCCCCGGTCTCCTTCGTCCTCTACCAATACCTACCTGTCCCTGGACCCATTTATCTATGGACTTTATCACAGACTTGCCTCTGTCCCAGGGATGTTCCACGATCTGGGTGGTGGTAGACAGGTTCAGTAAGATGGCCCACTTTGTTCCGCTTCCGAAGCTTCCATCTGCTAAAGAACTGGCATCTTTATTCATTAAGCACATTTTCAGGCTCCATGGGGCACCAGTTAACATTGTCTCTGACCGTGGCTCTCAGTTTATAGCCCAGTTTTGGAAGGCCCTTTGCTCTCAGCTGGAGATTAAATTATCATATTCTTCAGCATATCATCCTGAGACTAATGGCCAAACAGAAAGGACTAATCAGACTCTAGAGAAGATGGTACGTTGTCTGATGGCCAAAGATGAGGTGGAGTGGGTCAACATCCTTCCATGGGCAGAGTTTGCCTTTAATAATTGTGCCAGCACATCTACAGGGACCTCTCCTTTCTTTTGTGTTTACGGGTTGCATCCTCGTGTGTGCTCCTTTGATCTTCCGCCCTCTGATGTTCCAGATGCCAACACCACGATTGAACATTTCTCCAAAATCTGGTCCGATGTAAATCATGCTATTTCCCGCTCTGTGCAGGCTTTTAAGAAAACTGCTGACAAGAAGCGCTCAAAGGCACCAGAATATAAAGTTGGTGATAAAGTGTGGTTATCATCTCGGAATCTGTCCCTGCATGTTCCATCTAAAAAGCTTGGCCCAAAATTCATCGGGCCTTATGAAATCTTGGAGATTGTTAATCCTGTGTCCTACAGATTAAAACTTCCCCCATCCATGCGCATTCCAAATGTCTTTCATGTTTCATTGTTGAAACCTGTTCATTCCAGCCTCCTAGTAAATGAACCAGAACCTGTGGATGTGTTGGACAGTCAAGAATATGAAGTGGCATTTATTCTTGATTCCAGACGAGTGCGCAATTCCTTACAATATCTTGTTCATTGGAAAGGGTTCGGCCCAGAGGATCGATCTTGGGTACCAGCTCGTGATCTTCATGCTGATCGACTTAAGAAGAAGTTCCATCTCCATTATCCAAGTAAGCCTGGGGGTGCAGGAGCAACCCCTCGAGAAAGGGGGGGTACTGTCAGTACTAGAATCCCTTTAGGACCCAGCACAACTCACCTGACACAGCCTGTGTCTGGGAAACAACAGTGATTGGCCAGCTCACGTTTAAATCACCTGTATCAGCATTCAGTCAGTGCTCGTGTTAGAGTTCACTCGTGTTTGATCCAGCTGATATTTGCTCTGTGACTTTCGTGTTTGACCCGGCTTGTTTGACCCTCCTTACTTGCTTCTGATTCGGTACCGTTTGGATTCTGATCTACCTGTGTATGACCCAGCTTGCCTAGACTACGCTTTGCCTGATTCTACTAGAACCCTCATCTGCAGCAGTGAACTACAAGGTTTAGCAATCATCTATCCTCATCTACAGCAGTGAACTACAAGGTCCAGCAATCATCTATCCTCACCTACAGCAGTGAACTACAAGGTCCAGCAATCATCTACCTTCGTCTGCAGCGGTGTACTACAAGTCCCAGCTGACCTGCTCTGCTTAGACCTGCTCATGGTATGTGCTTTGAACTCTTTGTATAATCAGCAAACCTGAACTGTTACTTGTTATCTGCACCTAGCCTGACACTACTGATGTTGGCCAAGAATGTTTGTGTCTAATCTGCTTGAAATGTTTATGTGCAAAATTACATTTTTTTTTTCTGTTTTGACTCCACAGTTTCCTTCAACACCACAGGAGTGGAAGACTGTGGCATCCCACTTTGCCCATCATTGGAACTTTCCCAACTGCGGAGGGGCAATAGATGGGAAGCATGTCCTCATTGTCCCACCACCCCATTTGGAGTCATACTATTTTAACTGTAAGGGGTTTCATAGTATTGTGTTGATGGCGGTGGTGTCGTGACATATGAGTTTCTCTATGTGGATGTGGGGAAGAATGGCCGTATGTCGAATGGTGGAGTCTTTGCCCAGACCGAGTTCTACAGACACCTCCAGAGCGGTGGCTTGGCATTGCCACCTGCTGAAGAGAATGACGAAGGACTTCCGATTGTTTTTATTGCTGATGAAGAATTTGGTCTGGGCAATCACGTGATGAGGCCATTCCCCCAGAGGACCCTCACCCCGGAGAAGAGGGTTTTTAATTACCATCTGGCCAGAGCCCGAAGAGTCGTGGAGAATACCTTTGGGATAACGGCCAGCCGGTTCCTCCTATTTCTTTTTTTTGTTTACAAATGGTTTTTATTATGGAAAAGGTCAAGATACAAAAATTGACATTAAGATGAATTGTACACGTAAAGATATAAGGTGATCATACAATATTGCTTATTTGAAAAAGTTTTTAGTGACAGGAAACACACATTGGTTGAATTGCATCAATAGAGAGGCTTCCCACAGATTCCATTTATTGTGGTATATATGCATGGTATCAAACAACATATGGTGTATTCTCTCTGAAAGTTTAATTTCAGCCATACGGTTAAGAACCTGAGACCAAGGGACAACTGATGAGCGCCAGTTATAGACAATGGTCCAGTGGATGGAGCTGAACATAGTATGTATTAGTCTGGAGCTAGTATGTGGGATGTCTTGTATAGGGAGGAATAACAGGCACATTTGGGGAGTTAGAGGGACTGTTCTACCTGAGATACGTTCGATCATTCGCTTGGCGTTAAGCCAGAAATCTTTAAGGAGGGGGCAGTCCCAGAAAATGTGAAGTAAATCTCCCCGCGTGGGGCAGCCTCTGAAACATAGAGGGGATGTTGAAGGGTAAAAAAAATTACGTTTGGAGGGGGTAAGATACCACCTATATAGCAGTTTGGTGGCAGATTCTCTAATAGAGGTAGTTTTGGAAGATTTATGCAAGTTTGCAAATATAGTGTCCCATTGTGCAGAGGAGAGTGAAATATTTAAGTCTGATTCCCATATGAGCATGGGGTGGGATTTGTCAGGCATATTAAATTCATTCAAAGTTTTATACATTTTGGATATTAAACCTTTAGCTTGTGGGGATGATATGCAAATCTGCTCAAACTGTGAGGGGGGGGGGTGAAAGGTCAGAGAGTAGTACTTTTGGTAGAATTGTTTGATCTTCTCGTAAGTCATTTGTTCTGTAGGAGCAAGGTTGTATTTTACTTGAAGATCTGAGAAGGAGTAAAATATATTGTTATGTATGAGAGCGTTCAGGGTCATTAAATTATATTGTTTCCATTTAGATAAAGAATTATGTAGATAATCTGGCAAAATGAAGCGAGGGTCTCCCAGAAAGGATGCTAGTGGAGGGGTGACAGATGACAAGGTGAATTTGAAATTTTGTCTATTCCATAGTTGTAAAGTATGTGACAAGGTTCCGCCTATTTCTAACAGCAACCAACCTGGCAGAGTACAAACTGAACCACATTGTTTTATGCTGCTGCATCCTGCACAACTTTTTAAAAAGAAATGCTCCAAATTATATAGCCTCAGTTGGGCCTGAGGCTGGACTTCAGAAACCAACACTGATGGCCCTGGAAGCTGTCCGTCCTTGCTTGCCCCCCCAAAGCACCCATGAAGTGCGTGAAAAATATGTGGAATATTTTACGAGTAGGGGGGCCATTGCTATGCCAGCTAATCTGTAAATATTTTTGAAATAAAAAAAAAGTGTATCTGATATAATCTGGATTTGGATTTACTGCTTGTGTTTCTTTTATCTGTCTCTTAGGTTCTTCTAGTGTACTTGTAGTGCCAAGTGGTTTTCACATTATTTAAATAACACCCATTGTCTCTGTAAACACCAACTTAATACAAAAAGTATTATTAAGCATTGAAAGAAGAAGCCACACGTTGTTGAGTAGAAAACCTCTGTGCACATTCACATGTGCGTTTTATAAAACATTTGGAGGTTAAAAAAAAACACATCTTTTTTTTTTCAACGTTTTACCTTACACAAACAGGCGTGTTTCCAAACATAACATACACAACTCTGGAACTTTCAAAGTTTAACAAGGCAAAAAAGATGGCAATATCAGACATTTTATAGTGTGAAAAAGGTCTTGATCTTCCCTTCATCAGATGGGGTGAAGTCACCCCTGTAAAAGACAAATTTAGAAGATGCACACAAATTGTGAGTTAAAATAGGGATTTCCTTTCTGATCCCATACCTAATGTCAACATGTGCCATCTCCCATCAATGGACGTGTTTTAGGGGTGCAACCACTTCGTCTCACCTACTAGAGTTGAGAGGAAGGGGTTGCAACCACAAAACGCGTACATTGAAATCCCCTGATGGCGGATAGCACATGTTGACGCACTGTGTGCATCTTCCAAATTTGGCTTTTAAACTGTATTAAAACTTTAAGTAACATTTTTAGAAAAAAAAACAGGAATCTTTTTAGGATTTAGGTTCTCCCTAGTACACCAATCATGTTCTTCAGTCTTTGTTCAATATCCTTGGTTTTCTCTTTGATAAGGTCCAAATCCTGACTACAAGACATGATTTTCTGGATAAGCTGCATAACCTGAACATCACCTAAAATAAAAAGACACACCATGTATAAAAAAATATGCAGTCAAACATCTATTACCTGAATCTGGGTTGTCTGACACTGACCTGTTGTGGTGCCAAATTCCAGCACTTCTTCTACCTCTCCTTACTCCTCATCCTGAGGTACTACAATACTCTGCTCCCCTTCTTGAGGAGATGGGGGGTTCATGTTGTCCTCCAACGGAACTAGTCTTTTCTTCCCTATGAAAATGAAACAAAAGGTATGCTTAGCACACAGATATGCGTGGCCAGAAATATGAATGTGAAACATTGCTTGGAACTGGTGTACAATTGTCTGTTTGGGCAGAGTTCCAAGTTGAAGACATGATTAATTCCCTTAACCAAGCTGGAATACTTACCTTTTTTGGACAAGTTTCACACATGGAGACATTCCAAGTATCCACTGGCGCACCTGTGTGGGTCACCCTAAAATATGTGCTCTGGTGTCCCACACTAGTGCTCCTTAGTCCAGATGTGTAAACTCTCCTTACATTACACTGAATCAAGTTTGCAATTCATTCTAAGTTCAAAGACATCTAGACAGTTTGGTTGTTGTATGTTTTTGTGTTAGGCTGATAGTTTTTTGGTGTTATGCCTTACCTGTTGTGTTGTATTGTTCGAGCCGGGGAATGCCCCAAGGCTCTGTTCTGTAACCTTCTCTTTTAAAACAAATAAAAAGAATTTATAAAAAAAAAAAAAAGACATCTAGACAGGGGCATTGCTAGGTCTACAAAAGATCTGGGGCTAGAGTCCATAGCAGCGTAGTAAAGAAAGTCATACGCTTGGGCGGGCATACACATGTCTATAAAGTAATATATGTGTGTGTGTATACTGTATATCCCCAGAGAGCCTCCCCTTTACATCGGGGTCCCCAGAGAGTCCCCCATACATCAGGGTCCCCAGAGAGCGCCCCTTACACCAGGATCCCCAGAGAGCCTCCTCCTTACATCAGTTTTCCCAGATAGCCTCCCCCTTGCATCAGGGTCCCCAGAGAGCCCCCCTTACATTAGGGTCCCAAGCAGCCTCCCCCTTACAATCAGGGTCCCAAGAGCCTCTCCCTTGCATCAGGGCCCCCAGAGAGCCCCCCACTTACATCAGGGTCCCAAGAGAGCCTCCCCTCCCCTTTGGGACCCCTGGAGAGACTCGGGCTATGGGCCCCAAAAGCCACCCCCTAGTGATGCCACTGCATCTAGACAACAGTGTCCTAAACTTCTGTTAATACAAATTAGCATGACCAAATGTAGTTAACCCTGTATCTGCCAAAAACATTGTATTTAGTTAGCAAACAAACTATGTTTCCTGCAAACGATTACTGTGCCCACGAGCATGAAAGTAGCCATTTTAAACTGTACAACAGTAAAGTAAAGCACATGGAGCAGCATGCAAGTTAATAATCATAATAGTAACACATGACAAGTACTTAATTTTTTGAAGCCTTTTATTTATCCTTCTGTACTAATCCTGCTCCCTTAATTTTAGGTCTGACCAGCGTTTCCTTAATTGCTCCTTTGATCCCAAATTTCCGCCTCAGACTCTTCACCACTTTCGTCATGATTTTGGCCTTTTGCAGATTGGGGTTTGGGTACGGTCCATTCTTGCCATCATAGTCAGCCCTTTTCAATATGTGGACCATCTACACCATCTCTTCAAAGGACATATTGGAGGCCTTAAACCTCCTCCTGGATCGGGACGTTTCGGCCTCCAGGCTTTCTTCCTCGTTACTACTAGTAGTAGTGACCACCTGCTGTGTCTCCACCATGTTCCTCTCGCACTGCGATGAAAGAGATGGAGCGGGGAATCTTCGATAAAGAATGTCAGGGGTGGGAGAGTTTCGCGCATTGTGCAGTGTATATAAAGTTAAGACTCGTGTCGTACGTACGTTCGGTGTGCTGAGGAAGGAGGACGCACGGTCTAACAAAGGTAACATCGTACATCAGTGGCCTATACTGATTCTAGATTGAGGCCTAGATTGGGATACGATTAGGAGAGTTTAGCCTGATATTTATTAGTGTTTTTGTTTTGTCTTTTGTCTTGCAACAAATAGGAAACAATTCGAAGACCCTGAATTCATGGGCCACTTCATAGACAAATGCAGGGATATGCAAAGTTTGTGGGAGGTTAAAAATCCCTTATATCGAAATAAACCAGGTAGGAAGGCATCGCTGGAGAAACTGCTGGAATATGTGAAGATGCAGGTCCTTGATGCAGACATCGAGTTTGTGGAGAAGAAAATTGGTAGCTTGAGAAGCACATATAGGAAGGAGCAGCAGAGGATGTGTATGAACCCAGTCTGTCGTACTACAACAGCTTATGGTTTCTGGAAGACCAGATGGAAGCCAGGGAATCACTTTCTACACTTCCATCCACCCTTCCCTCAAACCCAGCTGAGGCTTCCGAGGACCAACCTGGGCCTTCCATCCTGGAGGAAGTTGAGGAGCCCAGCTGGGGCCAGGTATAGTATTTTTTAACATATTTTTTGTCCGAAAATTATTGTTGCTAACTAGATGTTATTCTTGCTAATAAATTAATGATTTAACAAAAAGTGTTTGACATATCAATTGACAGTAGGGGCCAAAAATGAGTGTGACAAGGATGAAAAATGCTGGGATCAGAATGATAGTCTTTTCTATTTATTAACATTCAATTTGCAACAGTCATGAGCTGAAATTTGGGTGTGATTGATGAACCAAAAACTAAAGGTATGTCCCTTTTTCATACACAGGAAGACCTCATCCAGGACAAATCTCTGGAATGTGGCAGACAGTAGGAGGCGGGGTTAAGTGGCAGCCAGGAGGTGGCAGGGCTCTGTAGTCTCGCCCAATCCCAGGTGCCTCCCCTCCACCTTCCAACAAAAAGGGCCAGGAAGGGGAGTTACGTTGAGGAGGCAGGACTGGGCCTCATTAAGGACGCTAATGCGGCCCTGAAAAGCCCCCCCCCCGACGCTGAAGAGGTCTATGGCTGCTATGTAGCGGCTAAGGGTCGGTTCACACAGGGGCAACATGATTTTCAACACGACTTGGACACAACTTGGGGCGACTTACAACACGACTTTAAGTCGCGCCAGGCAACTTTTGCCATGGCCATTTAGAGAATGAGCTCTCAAGGGGGAACTCCATGCCAAATTTAAAAAAAAACAGTATGGGTTCCCCCTCCGAGAGCATACCAGGCCCTTAGCTCTGGTATAAATTTTAAGGGGAACCCCCTTACGCCGAAAAAAATGGCGTGGGGTTCCCCCCAGATCCATACAAGACCCTTATCTGAACACGCTACCCGGCCGGCCAGGAAAGGGGGTGGGGACGAGCGAACGCCCCCCCCCCCCTCCTGAGCCGTACCAGGCCACGTGCCCTCAACATGGGGGGTACCTTGGGGAAGCCCCCCCACCCCAAAGCACCTTGTCCCCATGTTGATGAGGACAAGGGCCTCTTCCCGACAACCCTGGCCTTTGGTTGTCAGGGTCTGCGGGCAGTGAGCACAATGTACCCCTACCCATTCACCTGTGAAAAAAAATGTAAAAAACACAACACACAAGGGTTAAAATAGTTTATTGCACAGCTCCGGGGGTCTTCGGGGGTCTTCTCGCCAGACTCCTCCGCTATCTTCTGCTAGCTTTTACTAGCGGAGGAGCCCGGCTTTCTTCTTCGCCGCCGCCCTCTTCTTCCGACTTCGGGGGTCTTGTCCCCCCCTCTTCGGTTCTTCTTGCCGGGCCACTGCGCCTTCTTCTAGCTCTTTTTTACAAGCAGTTGCCCCGGTCTTCTGTTGCCGCCGCCGCCTTCTGTTCTTCTCTTCAGAATCTGTTGCCTTGTCGCTGCCTCTGCTCACAATGACAGGCGTGCGGCGACTTATATAGGGACATCCCGGATGATGTCCCCGCCCATTATGATGTCACAGTCCCAGAGGATGTTGGGACTGTGACATCATAATGGGCGGGGCTTGTCCCCACCCCCTTTCCTGGCCGGCCGGGTAGCGTGCTCGGATAAGGGTCTGGTATGGATCTGGGGGGGGATCCCCACGCCATTTTTTCGGCGTAGGGGGTTCCCCTTAAAATCCATACCAGACCTAAGGGCCTAGTATGCTCTCGGAGGGGGAACCCACGCCAAATTTTTGAGAGCTGATAATTCTGTGAGAGTCGCCTCCGTATAGACGGAGATCCGACTTGGAGGCAACCTCCATTGAAATCAATGGGTACCAGTCGCCTACAAGTCAGATTGAAGTAGTACAGGAACCTTTTCTGAAGTCGGAGCGACTTCAGCAGTGTGCATTAAGACAGCTCTCATTCACTTGCATTGATTTTTACATGTAGCGTGACTAGGGGTGACCTGAAGTCGGATCTGAGTCGGCCCTGTGTGAACCGAGCTTAAATTGCAGCAAATGGAGGAAGGCCAACGCCTCAGGTGTGAGAAATTTGTTTTTGAGGCCATTCAGGAGGGGTTGAGTGGCCAAATAAGTGTATGTATGCTCGCCCATCCTCCTCCTCCTCCTCCTGCCACAAGTTCACCTCCAGAGCCCCAGCCTCCAAGGAAGGCTGCAAGTAAGACAAAAAAGTGATGGCCTGGGTTCAGTCTGGTCTGACAGAAGACGCAGGCTGTTGCAATACCACATATATGTCATTATCTCTGTGAGCCCTAGATCAGATTGTGCTCCCCATTATATGAACTTTTCAAGCTACCAATTTTATTTTCCAAATAGTTGATGTGTGCCCTGGGGTAGAAAAGCTTTGCAAATTCCAACAGTTTCCCCAGCGTTGCCTTCTTTATTTTGTTATCAGCCAGAATAAATGGAGATTTTTTCGAAATAATTGCCTATGTGTTTTTCTTCAGATAGGAAGGTTTGTTTGTGAGTAGACAGGTACATTTAAAAAAAAATACAATGTCAAATTATCAAGGGACACCAACCAACCTCCTTGAGCTTTAAAAAGACAAGATAATAATGTTGTTGTGCAAACTTGACACACAAAAAAAAAATTATGGCGATGACTAGAAAATTATTTCAAAATGTTTAAAAAAAAAAAAAGAGTCTGACTAAAATAAAAATAACAATAGAAAAAAAATCCAAACATTATTATGGAGATCTGGCTTTAAAAACAAAAAAGATTATTCATAAGATCAGGAGAAATAATGAAGAAATAAGTTTGTGAGAACACTGTGTGAATATGAGCAGCAAAACAACTTCATTCTTCTAGCATTGTAAAGAAGAAGAGAATGTGCTGCATTAAACTATTAAAACAAATGTGCTATGTCCATTACGAACGTTAGTTTTACCAGACCGATCGCTTTCTTCTCGTAGTTGAATCAGCATGTGTGAGTTTTTGCTCGTTGGAATTGCATACACATGAACAAATTTTCAGATAGAAACTTTTTACTACCGAAAAATTGAGAACCTGCTCTCAATCTTTTGCTGGCCAAAATTCCGCCATAAAAAGTCAGATGGATACACACAATCACATTTTCCGACCAAAAGCTCTCATCCGTCTTTTGCTGGCTGAATTTCCGATCGTGTGTACGAGGCATAAGGCACTGGTGATGTAACCCTGACCTCAAAGATGAATCCTGGGAAGTTCCTGTTACATGTTCTAGGCTGTAGACGCAAAGTATCAACCAGAGTTCCAGCAATTCATCTGTCCTTAGTGCAAAATGGCCATCATCAGAAAAATGGGGAGGAAAAAAGAGATATGCAAATAATAAAAAAACCTGCAATTATCTACAAGTAGCTGTCTGTAGACTGTTATTAAACATTTCTAAAGGTGCCTTTGTTTTATATTTCATGATAAGGGTAAAGTTCCTCTTTAAAGTGACAAGATTACTTTGAAGTTTTTTTTTTTAAATCTAGCTGGTATAATTTTGTCTTTATATTACTACCTGTAACACAGTACTTAGACTAAAGCTAGTCATAAAGGGATCATATTTCTGGCATCAAAATGTAGTTGTCGGCGGCCATTCTGACACCACCCACATCTGCAAAAGTTATTTTCAATCAGCTTTTGTTGAAGGAGCTGGATGCAGCATTGTTGTCCGAGGAGTAACTACAACCAATCAGATGCCGTCACTGTTTGGGTATTCCAGCAGCCACAGCCAGCAGAGGAGATTAGTCATTAGTCATTCCCCCCCACTGTTTAGCCATTCCGATTCTAGTTCAATGCATTGAGCTGTCGGTTTAACATTGGGAGCACACAGAGTTGACCACACGCTCACTGTCTATTGTTGTCCAGTCAACATGCTGGAGCAGAAAAATTAAACTGCTACAACATTCACCATTTTAGGTCATTAACCTTGGGGGAGATTACTCCATAGCATTCCTCAGAACTTAAAATCTGTGCCTGGCAGGATCTCTCCTTATTACCCAGCTGAAAGATGGGGTCTGAGAAAAGATTGCTCTTCTCCTGGTGGGGATAACCTGTTTGCAGTCGAGAGCCCTGGGAGGTTGAACAATAAAGTCTAAAATAAAAAAGCAATGTGATGTAGCATCTTAGTAACATTATATAATTGATATTAGTTTATTAATAATTCATTGTTGCACAGTGAGAGACAAAAGTATTTGATCCCCTGCTGATTTTTTACGTTTGCCCACTGACAAAGAAATGATCAGTCAATAATTTTAATGGTACGTTTATTTTAACAGTGAAACAGAATAATAACAAAAAATAATCCAGAAAAACGCAAATTTGACCCCGTTGCAAAATATAACTTAGTACTTGGTGGCAAAACCCTTGGTTTTTGAGGTCAGACATTTCTTGCAGTTGGCCACCAGGTTTGCACACATTTCAGGAGGGATTTTGTCCCACTCCTCTGCAGATCCTGTCCAATTCATTAAGGTTTGGAGGCTGATGTTTGGTAACTCGAACCTTCTGCTCCCTCCACATATTTTCTATGAGATTAAGGACTGGAGACTGTCTAATCCACTCAAGAACCTTTTTGTGCTTCTTCTTCTTGTCTTGGGTGTTTTTTTTGGGTCATTGTCATGCTGGAATACCCATTTACGACCCATCAATGCCCTGGCTGAGAAGAGGAGGTTCTCACCCAAGATTTGATAGTACATGGCCTTGTCAATGGTCCCTTTGATGCGGTGAAGTTGTCTTATCCCCTTAACAGAAAAACACCCCCAAAGCATAATGTTTCCACCTCCATGTTTGACAGTGAGGATGGTGTTCTTGGGGTCATAGGCAGCATTCTTCCTCCTCCAAACGCGGCGAGTTGAGTTGATACCAAAGAAATCAATTTTGATTTCATCTGACCACAACACTTTCACCCAGTTTTCCTCTGAATCATTCAGATGTTCATTAGCAAACTTCAGATGGGCCTGTACATGTGCTTTCTTGAGCAAGGAGACCTTGCGGGTGCTGCAGGATTTTAGTCCATCATGGCATAGTGTGTTACCATTAATTTTCTCGGTGACTATGGTCCCAGCTGCCTTGAGATCATTGACAAGATTCTCCTGTGTAGTTGTGGTCTGATTCCTCACCGTTCTCGTGATCATTCAAACTCTATGAGGGGAGATCTTGCATGGAGCCCCAGACTAAGGGAAATTTACAGTTATTTGGTGTTTCTTCCATTTGCAAATAATTGCACAGACTGTTGTCACCTTCTCACAAAGCTGCTTGGCGATGGTCTTGTAGCCCATTCCAGCCTTGTATAGGTCTACAATATTGTCCCTAACATCCTTGAATAGCTCTTTGGTCTTGGCCATGGTGGAGAGATTGGAATCTGATTGATTGCTTCTGTGGACAGGTGTCTTTTATACAGGTAACAAGCTAAGATTAGGAGCACTCTTTTTAAGAGCGTGCTCATAATCTCAGCTCGTTACCTATATAGAAGACACCTGGGAGCCAGAAATCTTACTGATTAATAGGGGATCGAATACTTATTTCACTCATTAAAATGCAAATCAATTTATAACTTTTTTAAATGCGTATTTCTTGATATTTTTGTTGCTCTTTCTCTTACTGTTAAAATGAACCTACCATTAAAATTATAGACTGACCATTTCTTGGGCAGTCGTACACAATCAGCAGGGGATCAAATACTTTTTTCCCTTACTGTATATCCCGACCAGGGAAGGATTAAACAGGGATAGCAAGTTTAAATATGAATTATAGATTTATTTATAATAACTCTGAATGACAGTGGGTGGAGCTTTGTGTCAAAAAGATCCTGGCTTAATCACAAATTGGGAATAAGTAAGGAGTAGAGTGCAGATATACAATCTGCAGTCTATAAGGCTGTCCCTGGTTGATTAAAAGTGTACTACATGTGCACTTAATTTCTGCTGTTGAAACTCACAATAGAAAAACAAGGACAGCAACGGTAGAGCTTTACGCATTTCAATGAAGCCATTCGTTATCAGATATAGATTTTCTAGGTTGATCTACACTAAGGGGAACTCTAGTCTGAAGCCCATACATACGTATATCCAGAGTCCTGCGGTGTGAAAAACTATTTTGTGCTAGATTTTGTGCTATTTTGTGCTGCTGTGGCTACCTGTTAAAACTGTATGCTTTGCATTAGTTACTGTCACTTACCCAAGTTGTACAAAGTATCATAGATATTTGGTATGATTTGGAGTAAAAAGTAAAATATGGTTTCTAAAAGAAATTATATTTGAATGATGAATATGACAGCCAAGAAGCAATAGCTACCACCCTTTGTTAAAAACATGAGAAATTAGATCTTTAAAACTCAAGATGTTTAATTTAATAACAATTGACTATTTTCACACACAACTTTTGTGCTATTATTCTTCAAAACAGTCATCTTTTGTGTTCTCTAACCACACAGCTCAAGGTTATTTTGCTAAGCAAGTTTTATGGCATTCTGTAGTCCAACTAAATAAAGCATGATTCTCACACATAGACTAGGAATAGTTTGTATAAACATGACCCAAATTTACCCCCGAACCTCCCTCTATCCCTCTAGCTCTTATCCCAATATTAATTTTTCTTTTACCTTTTTTCTTATAGGAAAATAATGCTTTTATTACTACATGTGATATAATTTCAAAGCTTGTAAAATTATTGCAGGTGCAACTGTTTGGAGTGCAGTTTCTACTGACATATGCACAGTGCACATCCCCCAGAACTACATCTCCCAAGAGCTCTTCCCCAATATGCTTTGCGTGGGCAGGCTGTTGGAGTTAAGGCAGCAGTATTGGTTTGCTGGTAGAAAAAGTCAATGTATGCATGTGGAGAGGGACAGAGTGGTGAGGACAGGAGTTCTGTAGTCCAGGAGACAGAGTTGACAATGCTGCTTGGATTTTTTGAGCAGAAAAAGCACTGTGTTGTCAGTTTATACAAGAAGTTAGAAGCAAACTGGATTTTTGTCGCTGTACCTGCAACACAGTAGGGATAAAGTATGATGAAATGTACATTTATTGTGGCAATGTATTAAATGTGTTTTTTGTCCTGACATACACTTACCATAAATCACTTTACAGGGTTCAAGGGTGTGCCATCACATTTAGGTCACTTGACACTTAAAACAGTCCTTTGGTAAAAATCACAGCTTTTAAATTCACTACAGCTTGCAGGTATGCCTCTATCCATGTTTGTTCTAATGTGCCTGTATGATCTACAAGGGGTGTGCCAACCCACCAAACCCCTTAAGTTCCTTCAAAGTTGCTAGAAGCTCATTGAGCTGTGGCTGATTGATCTCTTGTCCTAAGAGGCCTGCATAGTTGTGCGTGTAAGCACCACTTGATAGAGCAAGTTGCATGACACCAATGATTCTTTTAGTTGTCTATAAGGGTGGCATTCTGAAAGCCATTACTTCAAGGGTTTTTCTGGGGTAAAAAGGTTGAAGAAGGCTGAAATAAACTAGGTATACATATGTTTACAGCACAGAGCGAGATGAGTAAAAGAGCTCAAAGCTTTGCTCCTCTCAAACCCATGTCCCGCTTCAAAATAGCACTGTCTCATTTGGTAAGCTTGCCATGGGACATGACCGCTTCCTGTGAAGTCTAAAAGAGCTAACCAGTCAGCCATACATTTTCAGATACCCACATGTATCAAACATGAAATGCTCCAAGTTACAGTTTACTAGATCCTTTGAGTGCTTCCCACACTGGCCAGTCATGTCTGTGCAGTAGGCACCATAGAGTTAAATGATGTCATTGTTCAACCAGACTCAGACTCTATTCAATTCTGTGGCAGCTGATGTCTGATTCTAAAGCTGGTAGGGTTAGGGTGTGGTACAGTGTGCTTCGAATGAAAGTGCAGCTATTCTTTACCCGTCTGGGGCAATTTTGACATTTTACATATACGGTAAACTCAACAGTTATTTTTTTGCAGGACAATTATTTAGAACTCCCTAACATTTTATGAAATCAGAGGCCCTGGACAATACAATGGTGGTTGATACCTTAAACTAATTTTAGTGCACACAAACACACTATAATACCCCCTTTTGTTTGGTAAAATATAAAAGATGATATTGTGTCAAGTAAACCAATACCATGATAGAAATATTGGAAAGGGGGACTTTTAAGGTGCCTAAATCAAGATGCTAGACTAATGTATAGTATAAAATATCACATTTTATTTCATACATTAAAAAAGATATAACAATCTTCTTTTAAATTTATATTTTTAACAGGAAGAATGAGCCAACATTTTTTAAATATACTGTACAACGGTATTTTCTCGACATGTTTTACCAAGATATGGCTTCTTCAGGAGACTTTTATTTATTGTACAGCATATTCACTGCAAACACAAGAAAAAAAACATAAGACATAATAAATAATATGGACAATGGGGCCCAAATGCCCCTAATAATTAATTTTACAGAATACAAAGTTGCATTGGATCATCTGAGACCACTCGTACCCGAAAGAATCTTCAGGTCAGTGTGCAAGTACACCAGGGCTAAGGGACTACCAATAGTAGGATATCGGTGTGTCATAAGAGAACCAAAATGCCACAAAAAAATCTTAAAATATATATATCAGGTGAGTATATAGCTTGAGCACATATATTTAATAATTAAGTGCTGGGTGAAACCCAGCAATGACCTGCAAAAGGTCTCAATGGGTGCAATAGACTTATTGCAGGTCATTGCTGGGTTTCACCCAGCACTTAATTATTAAATATATATGCTAGAGCTATATACTCACCTGATATATATTTTGTAGATTTTTTTTTGTTAGATCTGAATACGAGTTTAACATGTTACAAAACATGAACTTATACCCTAAGGTTTGTTTTGACCCTAGTCATGAAGGAGTTAAACCTCAGATATCTTGGGTCTGGTGTTTTTTTTTTTTTGCTATGCAATGCATGCAGTGTCATCAAGCTAACATCAAAAGAGCTCTCTAAGGCCCTCAGAATAAGGTTTGGATGCTTGTAAATCTGGCATGGGATCTAAAAAGATTGCCAAATTATTTTAAATTAGTCACTTCTCTGGAAGGAAAATAAAAAGTGGCATACCAGCTGCTAATTTCTCCAGGACTGGCTGGCCCAGCAAATCCAGCCCAAAAGTTGAATATTTGTTGCTAAAATAAGGCTCCAAGAACCCCAACATTTCATAGTGGAGAATGCAGGTATCTGTGCAATAGCTGCCATCAAAGGGAATGCATCCACAATCAGAAAGAGATTGTACCAATTTAAGCACTATCCCGACCACACTATGGCCAAATGATGGCTACAGTGCGGTCATCCAGTTCTGGGAGTGCGTCCATCGATGTCTTCCTAGAACTGCCTCCATTGTGGAGGCAAAGTGTGACATCGCTGAAAACTGAAAATTGGCCTGGGCAGGAAGGGGATAAAAGTGCACAGAAGGCAAGTGGTTAAAGTAGAACTAAAGGCAAAACTTTTTCTGCATGGGATATGTGCCAGGAAAAGGCATTTGCTGTCAAAAACAACATCACTAGGATAAATACCACAGATGTCTCCAAACCATATACATTGTTCCCACCTATACCTCACCTAATTATTACTAAGAACATACGACAAAGGACACCATATTTGGCCAGGTTGGCAATGTAATAACAAATAAACAAATATAACATTCCTTAAAATATAAACAATAGTCATTATCCAGTAACCATAACATAAAGGTTGCCGGTCTTCAGAGGCACGAAAGAGCCAACATCAGGTTGTGTATCTGCATTACTACTTAACGATCCCCAGCCACGCAACACCGGCTCAGGGACAAACACACTTCTCTATAGATACCTCCTTGTTACCACTTCCCAGTTAATCCACCATCAACTGGGATCCAACATAGGATGACATACCTTAGATGGGTCAAACTATGAACTGTTTCAACAATGTTAACACCTCCAAAGACCCCAGCCACCAAGGCCCTATGTACAACAGTAAAAAACAATCCATCACAGGTCGGGAGGGCAGGGAGATTCCTTCAGATCTGTTGCTCCCAGGGATTTGCTGTGTTGTTGGGTCTCCATCCTGTATGCCCCCTATGCAGCCCCACCTACTCTCTACAAAATGGCTGATAAGGGTAGGAGACCACCCACCTAACTATATTAAAATTTAACCCTATCCTTTCCTGTTTCCCCTGGTCCCCTAGTCATGCAGCCCTTCGTTTATTTTTTTTTATTTTTTTTTTTCTGCTTCGGGCCTTATCTTTACAACAAAACAGTTTGCCATTGACTATACAACAGGCAATGTGCTGTGGACTGATGATTGGTCACAGAAACAGCAGACATGTTAGCACAAACTATAGACGTTATTTCAGGAAACTGTGAAGCATGGAATTGAAGTTATGGTATGGTCTGGGGTTGCTTTGCTTCTTCAGGACCTGAATAGCTTGCATCACCAAGTTAAATTCTGCATCATATCAAAGTTTGTTAAAGTGACTGTAAAACTAAGTACTCAGAAAAACAGTTTTCTATACAGAAATGTAAGCCTGTCATGGCTCTGTGGTTAATTATTTATTTTAAATAACTTACCTTTAATTCATTTCCTGACTTCTGAAGTGCAGGTCACGTGATCGCTATCGATTTCAGGGTGATGCACGAACTTGCTGATGGGCGTTCCCAGTATGTGGGCATTATGTCAATGCACAAAGGAGGAGCGGCTGGAGGGGAATTTGCTTTCAATCAAGTCAGAAGGGATGATCGGGGGAATAGCTTAACACTGCCTACAGAAGAGGAAGAGCAGCTGGAAGGGAATCCGCCATTAGTCAAGGCTGGAGGTGTGGCTTTGTACAGACTACAGAACTTCACAGGTACACCGTGCTCTTGCACAGTGAGCCAGTATAAACAGTGAGATGAGAACGTGATGGCAAAGATGTAAACTGACCAGGCTACTATTGATCAGCAGCCATGCTAGCATGGTCAGCTTACTCTGAGGAGAGGGGACAGGATCAACCAGGTACTATAGCTTACAAGCAACAGTTGAAGAGGAAGTAAACCCTGATGGGTTTACTTCCTGTTTGTCTCCCTGCAAAGATAAAGTATAATGTGCTACTATGCATTGCATAGTAGCCCATTATGTGCCACTTACCTGACACAGGAGCCAGCGATGTCACCACTGTCCCCTGTAGTCCGGAGCATCCATCTTCTTCCGGGTATTGCTGCTCCAGCCACTCACAGCGCCAGAGCAGAGATGACGTCACTCCCGCGCATTCGCGCACAGGAGCTGCCACTAACGGTATATCGCATGCGCATGGGAGCCGCCACTAACGGCATAAAATCCACCAAAGGATGTCTCAAAAAGAAGAAATTGAGGGTTATGAACTGTCCTAGTCAGAGTCCTGATTTGATTACCTTTGAAAGGTTGTGGGGGGTTTGAAACATGCATTCCATGTAAAAAGATCCACAAACATCATGCAACTGAAAGAATTTTGCATTGAGAACTGGTGAAAAAAAAAGGGCAATGCCAGAGACTGGTGGGAAGTTATGCAAAACGCCCGCAAAAATAATTAATTTCTTCTACTAGGGAAAATACCAGGTTTTTAGGCCAAGGGTGTTCTTACTTTTTCCACAGTACACAATTATATCTATTGATGTTAATAGATGATTAAAAAGGCCAATTTTCCTTGTGTTTTTTTATCAAGAATATCACCCTGCCTGTAGGCTCTAATGAATGATATAATGTTTGCCTGACTATATATGTTGAAAAAGGCAACACATTCCATGGGGTGTCATTTTTTCAATTACTGTATAATTCATAAAATGTAAGCCTTGCAGGTAACCACAGTAAACTATAACATCAAGCAATATAGAAAGGAGGAATGAAAACCGTGTCCAGCATAAGGGGAAAATATGCCCCCTTCCACACATGGCTCACTTCTCAGTTACCATGCCATCAGGGAGATCTGCATTCCACCACGCACAAGCTCACTCGCCGGTATTCAAGTTCCCAGTAAGATCTTCACTCCAGCACTCATGGTGTACTTCCCAGTATTCATGTTCACAATTAAATTTTGGTTCAGAATGCATATAGTCATAGTATCCTTGCCAACAGTGAGCTTTGGACTCCAGTACAAACCGTTTGCAACGGGGTGTAACTAAGTCCCTTTTATAGAGTAGCCCAACCACAGGTTGATAGTTGTCCTTTCATCGTCTTGGCTAAGTAAGGGATACATTCCCAAGCTGTGGGAGGAGTTGGAGAGAGTTTTTGCAGGTGTGGATGATTCCAAAGGTTGTAGGTCTTGGGGTCTTCTTGTTCTTGAAGCATGAAGATTTCCTCTATCACAATCTAGCAGAATGGATTATTTTTTTTTTTTTAAATGATCGAATTTCTAACCATGTATGTGGTTTTTGCTCAAGAAAATCCATTTGTTTCCAAATTAATTTTTTTTTAAAGAAAATTTAATTTTTAAGTACTTTTGAATAACATTCATCAAATGTACTGAGAATTTTTATACAAATGTTCATACAAATGTTCGTTTGAAAATCTACAAGTGCATGGTATCAGGGACGTAATTTGGATCAAGCTCACCATCTCCCTGCGCACAGGCACAGCGGAACGGCGCCTTTGCGCACACAAATTCGCCATGGATCGGCGCTCCGTCGCATGCACATCCGCAGCCAGTGGCGCGCGCGCACAACAAACGCATGGTGCAAATTCCCCGACCAGCCTATAAAAGGCAGACAGACAAGTTGCTGGTTTGTCTCACCTCACCTGTGTTCCTCTGCTTCCTGTTCCTGTTTACCACTTCCTGTTGTGACCGGGATTGCCTGAAGACTACGCTGATTCTCTCCTGACCTGATCCCTGGCTTGTTTAACAGACTTCCTGCTCTTAGCCTTGCTGGCTCCCGGATTGATACCTGTATTTGACCATTGGCCTGCCTCTGGATTATCCTCTGTCTTCCGCAATTAGCCTTGCTGGCTCCTGGACTGATTACTTGTGTATGTGTTTCTGGACTTTCCTTACCTGTTTTACAGACTTGCTTGCTACTTACCTTCTGGTCTGGTCCATCCTGCACGAGCCCTCTTCCAGACCTTCACACAAGTCAGGTATCCCGCTGGAGGCTTGTGCCTCTTGGTGCAACCCGCTCCCTGTATAACCCCCAGGGGTGGTGTGCACTGAGTCGCAACAGCCACTGCTCTCTGCATCATGGCCTCGGTGAGTACCTCTTTGCTGACATATGGTCAGCTTAAGAAGATAGCAGTGCAGCTAATGCCTAGGTTAAGAGAATGTTACAGGTTTTGTGGGGAAGGGGTAGGTGGGAGGAACCGGTTGAGGCCCACAATGAGCGGAGCAGGCAGATGACAGGTCCGCTCTACTCTATGGGTCCTCAGATCTGATCCGCCCTGACAGAAGGGGACAGATGCCCTTCTGTTATTTTAAGTGCATTGGCAGATAGGCAGGTGCAAAAGGACACAAGTCTGTTTACATCTGCCTCTCTATAGTGGTGAATGAAGGGTCCGACTGGGTCCACCTGAAAAATGGACAGGCAGTCCCGATCAGACCGATCATGTGAAAGGGGTCTAAGTCTGCTTTCACACTGATGCACTGCAGTTTATGGCACCTGCACCTCAACTGACCTCAATTTTCACTTCTTCCTCAGGATTTCTGCAGGCATCGCTGACTGCTGCTGTCCCCCAGGTGGGTATGGCTGACTGCTGCTGGCTGTCTCCAGGGCTGGTATTGTTGGTGGGTATTGCTGGTGGGTACTGCTGGCTGGTACCGCTGGTGGGTACTGTTGGCGGTTACTGCTGGCTGGTACTGTTGATGGGTATTGCTGGCTGGTTATCGACCCACCATCTAGGGTTGCCACCTCATCCCTTTAAAACCAAGCACATGTTAATTACACATTTTTTGTGGCTGATTAAGTTTGTAGTTAGACTCCCTTGGTGCCTTATCTGCATTAAATTAGCCTCAGAACCTGTGTAATAAATATGTGTTTGGTTTTAAAGGGATGAGGTTGCAACCCTACCACCATCCCTGAGCATCAGTGTGACAGAAGTCGGTGCTACAGGAAGCATGTGGCTGCATTAGAGAGCAGAGCTAATACTTCCTGTATCGCTCCTGTCACAGGCAGAGTACATTTGGTATCATTCTGCCTGTGATAGGAGCCAGCGGTGCTCTATACAGGAAGCATCCACTCTGCTTCCTCAAGTGCCGGCTTCGTTCTTCACACCAATGTCGGGGATGGAGGATCGGGAACGCGTGATCTAGACGTGCCAACCTACCATCCCAGAGCAGGAGAAGGCGGGCCACATCAGAGGGCAGTGGTTGGGCAACCCTACTTTAAATGAAAACAGAACTACAGCCGAGAAAGGCCGGGTTGCATGTTTTGACAGGCAGGGTTGGGTTGTGTGACAGAGCTCTGTAAAATCCAGGACTTGGTGGACAGAAATACAAATCATTTGTCAGTTACAAAATCTCTTATGCTGTATATGTATTTAGTCTGTGCATCTAGGTGTTTGCCTAGAGTTCAGCTTTCATTTTGAGGGGCTAAAAATGTCTTTCTCAAATTTGAGAACGACATTTTCATACTAAAAAGATGTGCTTTATGCCCCGTACACACGAGAGGGATTAAGTCTGACAGACCTCCAAAGGAGTTCCGCCGGAGTTCCGACGGAGTTCTGGCGGACTTTTCGACCGAACGGACTTGACCACACACCATCACACCAAACTCCGACGGAGTCGAACGTGATGACGTACGACTGGATTCGACGTAGGAAGTTCATAGACAGTAGCCAATAGCTGCCCTAGCGTCGGTTTTAGTCCGTCGGAGTAGCACACACACGAGCGAATTTTTCGAAGGGGACCGGGTCCGGCGGAGTTCCGTCGGGAAAATTTGAAGCATGCTTCATTTCTAAAGTCCGTCAGACTTTTGCGAAGCTAAAGTCCGTTGCAGCCCACACACGATCGGATAGTCTGACGGACTCGGTCTGACGGACTTTGGATGTTGAAAAGTCCGCTCGTGTGTACGGGGCTTTAGAGAGGGAGAAATAGAAGCATCTTTGACAAAGCCTTCACATTCCAGTCTCAGGAGCTGACTGTTACATAGTAGGTGAGGTTGAAAAAAGAAACAAGTCCATCAAGTTCAACCTATGTGTGTGATTTTATGTCAGTATTATATATTGCATATCGCTGTATGTTGCGGTCGTTCAGGTGCTTATCTGATAGTTTTTTAAACTATCGATGCCCCCCCCCCCCCCCCCCCCCCCGCTGAGGCCACTGCCTGTGGAAGGGAATTCCACATCCTTGCCACTCTTACAATAAAGAACCCTCTACGTAGTTTAAGGTTAAACCTCTTTTCTTCTAATTTTAATGAGTGACCATGTGTGTTGTTAAACTCCCTTCTGTGGGGTCACCAGTATGGTATTTGTAAATTTAAATCATATCCCCTCTCAAGTGTCTCTTCTCCAGAGAGAATAAGTTCAGTGCTTGCAATCTTTCTTCATAACTAAAGTCCTCCAGACCCTTTATTAGCTTTGTTTCCCTTCTTTGTACTCGCTCCATTTCCAGTAATTCTTCCTGAGGACTGGTGCCCAGAACTGGATGGCATACTCCAGGTGCGGCCGGACCAGTCTTGTAGGTTGGGAGAATTATTGCTTTATCCCTGGAGTTAATCCCTTTTTTAATGCATGCCAATATTCTGTTTGCTTTGTTAACAGCAGCTTGACATTGCATGCCATTGCTTAACCTATCATCTACTAGGACCCCCAGGTCCTTTTCCATTCTAGATTCCCCCAGAGGTTCTCCCCCTAGTGTATAGATTGCATTCATATTTTTGCCACCCGAATGCATTATTTTAAATGTTTCTACATTAAACCTCATTTGCCATGTAGTTGCCCACCCCATTAATTTGTCCAGATCTTCTTGCAAGGTTTCCACATCCTATGGAGAAGTTATTGCCCTGCTTAGCTTAGTATCATCCCCAAATACAGAGATTGAATGCCAGAAACCATGAAATAAGACGAAGACAGAAGTACAGTTAAATCGCACTTGTTTAATAATACAAGTAAAAAGAACAAACATAATCAAAACATAGTTCAGTAACCGGAACAACAAGCAGGATCTGGAGCCAGAAGGAATGTCAGCAAAGCCAGTCTTTAAACAGGACCGCAGGAGATGTTTCTTGTGATGTTGACCAAGGCGAAAGCAGAGACCCTCTGGACTGGACGGCTTAAGTATGCAGGACTGACGAGCAGGATATGAACAACAGCTGAGTAACTGTGGAGAGAGATGGGAGCTGGCAATTAGCCGACAGCTGAGCGGCCAGCTCAGAGAAGGAAGAACTGAGCCCAGCCCTGACATTGAACTGTTTACCCCATCTTCCAGGTCGTTTATGAACAAATTAAATAGGATTGATCCCAGCACAGAACCCTGTGGGACCCAACTACCCACCCCTGACCATTCCGAGTATTCCCCATTTATCACCACCCTCTGAACTCGCAATTGTAGCCAGTATTCAATCCATGTACTCACCCTATGCTCCATGCCAATGGACCATATTTTGTGCAGTAAACATTTATGGGGAACTGTGTCAAATGCTTTTGCAAAATCCAGATACACCACATCTACGGGTTTTCCTTTATCTAGATGTCAACTGACCTCCTCATAGAAGGTTAATAGATTGGTTTGGCAAGAACGATTCTTCATGACTCCATGCTGATTACTGCTAATAATACCATTTTCATTACTAAAATCTTGTATATAGTCCCTTATCATCCCCTCCAAGAGCTTGCAAGCTATTGATGTTAGGCTAACTGGTCTGTAATTCCCAGGGATGTATTTTGGGCCCTTTTTTAAATATTGGTGCTACATTGGCTTTTCTCCAATCTGCTGGTACCATTCCAGTCAGTAGACTGTCAGTAAAAATTAGGAACAATGGTCTGGCAATTACTTGACTGAGTTCCCTATGTACCCGTGGGTGCAAGTCATCTGATCCCAGTGATTTATTAATGTTAAGTTTCCCAAGTCTAATTCTAATTCTGTCCTCTTTTAGCCATGAGGATGCTTTCTGTGATGTGTCACGAGGATAAACACTGCAGTTTTGGATTACTGAAGCCCCCCGATTCCCTTACGAAGCTGAGAAGAAGGATAAATTCAATACCTTCGTTATCTTCCCATCCTTTTTAACCAGATGTCCTTCCTCATTCTTTATGGGGCCAATGTGGTCTGTCCTCCCTTTTCTACTGTTTGCATACTTAAAGAAATTCTTGGGATTTTTTTACTCCCCTCCACTGTGTCTTTCCTGTTCTATATTAGTCCTAATTGTACCCTTACATTTCTTGTTGCATTCTTTATAAATTTTGAATGCTGATGATGATCCCTCAAAATTGTATTTTTTGAAGGCCTTCTCTTTTGCTTTTATATGCATTTTTACATTAAGCATTAAGCCATCCAGGACTTTTGTGCGCTCTTTTAACCACTTCAGGACCGCCGTATTGCCATTGTACGTCAGCACAATGGCACAGGCAGGCAGAATCACGTACATCTACGTGATTGCCTTCCAGCGGGTGGGGGGTCCCATCGGACCCCCTCCCGCTGGATACGGCGGTCCGATTCGGTCCAGCAGCGATCCGTGATGAGGGGATGGCCGTTCGTTTTCGGCCACCCCCTCTGGATCGCTCCTGGCCAATGAGAAGCTTCCTCCCCTGTGTATTGTTTACACAGGAAGGAGGAAGTGATGTCATTCTCCTCGGGGCGGTCTTTTTGACCGGACTACGAGGAGAAGAGTAAAAGTAAGTCTGCACGAACACTACACTGACATGTAGGTACACACAGGCACACAAACCCCCCCCCGATCCCCCCCCCGATCGCCCCCCGATCCCCCCCCCGCCCCCCCTCCCCCCCCAGTCACAGTGTCACTGATTGCATTGATCATTTCTTTACTGATCAATGCATTCAGTGTCAGTTGTGACAGTAAAAACTGTCAGGACAGTTAGTGTTAGGTCCAGGGTAGCCCCCTATCACCCCCCAATAAAGATTTAACCCCCTGATTGCCCCTAGAGTTAACCCTTTCACCCCCTTTTGCCAGTGTCACTAAGCGATCATTTTTCTGATCGCTGCATGTGTCGCTAGGTAGCTAGTTATTTTTTTAGGTTCACCGCCAGGTTTTTATATCGCTAGGTACCCCGATATACTACCCAATAATGTTTTTAACCCCCTGATTGCCGCTAGTTAACCCTTTCACCCCCTTTTGCCAGTGTCACTAAGCGATCGTTTTTCTGATCGCTGCATTAGTGTCGCTACAGTCGCTAGGTAGCTAGTTATTTTTTTAGGTTCACCGCCAGGTTTTTATAGCGCTAGGTACCCCGATATACTACCCAATAATGTTTTTAACCCCCTGATTGCCGCTAGTTAACCCTTTCACCCCCTTTTGCCAGTGTCACTAAGCGATCATTTTTCTGATCGCTGCATGTGTCGCTAGGTAGCTAGTTATTTTTTTAGGTTCACCGCCAGGTTTTTATATCGCTAGGTACCCCGATATACTACCCAATAATGTTTTTAACCCCCTGATTGCCGCTAGTTAACCCTTTCACCCCCTTTTGCCAGTGTCACTAAGCGATCGTTTTTCTGATCGCTGCATTAGTGTCGCTACAGTCGCTAGGTAGCTAGTTATTTTTTTAGGTTCACCGCCAGGTTTTTATAGCGCTAGGTACCCCGATATACTACCCAATAATGGTTTTAACCCCCTGATTTCCGCTAGTTAACCCTTTCACCCCCTTTTGCCAGTGTCACTAAGCGATAATTTTTCTGAACGCTGCATCAGTGTCGCTAGTGTCGCTAGGTAGCTAGTTAACTAGGCTCCCAAAAAGTCCCCCACATGTGGTATCCCCGTACTCGGGAGAAGCAGCAGAATTTATTTTGGGGTGTAATTTGACTTCTGCCCATAGCATGTGTGAGCAATATATCATTTAGTGACAACTTTGTGCAAAAAAAAAAAAGTTTGTAATATTCCCGCAACTTTTGGCAAAATATAAAATATTCCATGGACTCAACATGCCTCTCAGTAAATAGCTTGGGGTGTCTACTTTCCAAAATGGGGTCATTTGGGGGGGTTTTGTGCTATTTTGGCATTTTATGGCCTTCGAAACTGTGATAGGTAGTGAGGAGTTAAATCAAAAATTTGCACCCTTAGAAATCCTGAAGGTGGTGATTGGTTTTCGGGGTGCCGTGCGCGACTAGACTCCCAAAAAGTCCCACACATGTGGTATCCCCGTACTCGGGAGAAGCAGCAGAATGTATTTTGGGGTGTCATTTCACATATAACCATGGCATGTGTGAGCAATATATCATTTAGTGACAACTTTTTGTAAAAAAAAATTTTTTTTTTTTTTTTTGTCATTATTCAATCCCTTAGGACAAAAAAAATAAATATTCAATGGGCTCAACATACCCATCAGCAATTTCCTTGGGGTGTCTACTTTCCAAAATGGGGTCATTTGGGGGGGATTTGTACTGCCCTGCCATTTTAGCACCTCAAGAAATGAGATCAGCAGTCATAAATTAAAAGCTGTGTAAATTCCAGAAAATGTACTCTAGTTTGTAGACGCTATAACTTTTGCGCAAACCAAAAAATATACGCTTATTGACATTTTTTTTACTAAAGACATGTGGCTGAATAAATTTTGCCCTCAATGTATGACTAAAATTTAGTTTATTCGATTTTTCTTATAACAAAAAGAAGAAAATATCTTTTTTTTTCAAAATTTTCGCTCTTTTTTCATTTATATCGCAAAAAAAAAAATCGCAGAGGCAATCAAATACCATCAAAAGAAAGCTCTATTTGTGGGAAGAAAAGGACGCAAATTTCGTTTGGGTGCAATATTGCATGACCGCGCAATTACCAGTTAAAGCAGCGCAGTGCGAAATTGCAAAAAGACCTCTGGTCCTTAAGGTGTTTATTGGTCCGGAACTGAAGTGGTTAAATGTATTACCCAATGGGATGCACTTGCTAATGCCATTATTTAACCGGTTCCCGACCAGCGCACGACGATGTACGTCGACAGAATGGCACGGGCAGGCATATTGGCGTACAGGTACATCCAATCTTCAATGTCGCCCTGTTATCGGGAGCACGCCGCCGGCGGCGCACTCCCGTGCTGGTCGGGACCCCCGTGAGTCCGGTCACGGGACCTGCGGACTCGATCGCCGCGGGCATACCCGCGATCGTCTCACGGGACAGCTGAATGGAGGAAATGCTGTGTAAACAGCATTTCTCCATTCTGCCTAGCAACTAGTGACGCTGATCTCTGCTCCATGTGATTGGAGCAGAGATCAGTGTTTTCAATCATTGATTTCAATGGGCAGGAGCTGTGAAGGAGCGGTGTATATAAGACCTTTTTACCGTCCTGCTAGAGCACCGCTCCAGAGTGAAAGCCCTTGGGGCTTTCACATTGGAGAGACAGCAGCAGCTCTTTCAGATCGGTTTGCAGACACTATTTTTAGCACTGTATCACCTGCAAAACGACCCAGTGTGAAAGGGGTCTTAGCGTCTAGCTAAAGGCATGCAGAATCCACGAGTTTTCTCATTAGAGACCTGATTCTGCAGCAGCTGGTTGATAATTATGAAACCACTCCCATTTAGACTCAGAACTGGGGCACAGAGGATCAAACAGCTGTTTCTTCAGAATAACTAAAGGTAGGAATCTGCAAGGAAGTTTGTTAAAATCCGTGCAATGTACATAGATCACCTAGTGGCGAATGATTTTTTCTCAACAAAAGTGGAATTATACTTTAAAGTGGTATTAAGGGTACGTTCACATGGAGGGCCCCGAACAGCATTTCATTGCGAGTTCGGGGGCGATTTGAAAGACGTCTGTGCGGTTTCATGCACAGATGCATATTGAAATCTCCCCCTAAGTTGCCAAAAGTAGTGCAGGAATTCAGACGATGCCATTGTCGGCAATAAGCTGCAATTTGGCATGATGTGAACGGGGGCTTAAGCCAGCTTTTTTTTAATTTTTTTTATTGAATAACAAACATTTTATACTGTCCTGATTTGTGCAGTGGTTTTGCACAGAGCAGCCCCAATCTTCCTCTTCTCAGGTACCCCTCCGGTGCATGAAGGTAAAAAAAAACCTTGAGAATTTACAACCACTTTAAGATAGAAGCTGATTAGTTTCTATACACGGCTGCTCTAGGTTCTGTCTGCTCCAGTTTTAAAAAACGTCCCCAATTTTTTTAGATTAATCTGCTGACAAAAGACCTTAACCCAGTGGTTCTCAACTCCTGTCCTCAGGACCCACTAACAGGCCAGATTTTTTTTTTTTTTTTTTTTTACAATTAACAATGTGTTTTTATTGAGAGTAATAAGAATACATTACATAGTATATATTGGCAGTATAGCAGTGCACAGTACACATATAGCAGAATACGTTTCAGCAAGATGGTGGGAGGGTGCAGACATATAACTCTGTGACTTTTGCAGTAGATTACGTATAACAATTAAATGTATATATACAATGTAGGAGAACAGAGGATAGCTAGGGTAGTCCCATTGCTTGGGTATGTCGCCCGCTGATTTCCCACTTCTGGTTTGACATAGGCAAGGGTGGAATAGTCATATAGTGTAGGTGTTATTACGGTAACCCGTTACAAGTAGCAGCATTTCCCAACCAGGTACCCCAGACTTTCCCATACTTGGCCTCACATCCCCTATGGGCATATATCTCCTTCTTGTAGGGAAGAACCTTGTTTATTGCAGCCAGCCATTCTTGCAAGGTTGGTGGTAGAGCCTGAAGCCATCGTCTTGCTATGAATAACCTAGCCATGTAGAGTGACTCCTGAAGGTATATCTTATGAAATTTGTCTGAGTCAGGGTCAGGAAATATACCCAGCAGGCACTGTTTGGGGCATAATGTCTGGGGAGAGCCCATCTCGTCATGAATAAACTGTACGACTTGAGTCCAGTAAGCCTGTATGACTGGACATAGCCATATTATATGATAAAGGTAATATTTGGACTGCTACATCTAGGGCAGAGGGGGCTGTAATGTGGCTTATACTTTACAATTCGGAGCGGTGTCAAGTAAGTTCTATGTAAAATGTATAATTGCGTGAGGCAGTCAGACATTTTGGTTGAGACCTTTTTACAGGCATCCTCGCACTTGTCATCCTCCAGCTCCCCCACATCTCCCGACCATCGCTCTTTCAACTTGTATGCCAGGGTCACCACCTGGGGTCAACAGGCCAGATTTTAAGTATTACCTTGGGGAGATGCAGACTAGAATACTGCAATCACTGAGCAGCAAATGATATCAACTGTGATGTATTTCAGTTATCTTGCAAACCTGGCCTGTTAGTGGGTCCTGAGAACAAGAGTTGAGTACCACTGCCTTAAAAACACTTCAATATTGGTGACTTAAAGCCCCTTCTTGCCCAGGCCAATTTTCAGCTTTCAGCCCTCTCACACTTTGAATGACAATTGTGCAGTCATGCTACACTGTACCCATATGACATTTTTATCATTTTTTTTCACATGAATTGAGCTTTCTTTTGGTGGTATCACTACTGCGGTTTTTAATTTTTTGTTAAACAAAAAAAGAGAGCAAATAAAAAAATAAAAAAAGATTTATCATAGTTTGTTATAATTCACTAATGAGGCTGCACTGATGGGCACTGATAAGCAGCAAGGATGGGCACTGATAGGCTGCACTGATGGGCAGCAGTGATCGGCACTGACAAGGCGACACTGATGGGCACTGATAGGTGGCATTGATGGGCACTGATAGGCAGCACTGATAGGTGGCACTGATGATGATGCACTGAAGGGCACTGATAGGCAGCACTGATGGGCACTGATATGTGCCACTGGTGGGCACTGCTTAGCAGTGCTAATATGCACTGGCAGATGACATTGGTGTGCACTGCATGGTATGGAGTGTGCGGGACGAATGTTCCGTTTACTCCAGATGGTAATCAGATTTTTTTTTTCTCCTCATGCTGTCAGCGTGAGGGAAAAAAATAGAAAATTGAATTCAAATACTTACCGTAATTTTCCTTTTCTGATGCACTCCATGGCAGCACAGTTGGGTATAGGCTCCACCCCCCATGCCTCCAGGACTTAACTCATATAAATTTGAGCCCACCTACAGCCTCTGCGTTCTGTAACTAGGCTTACCATGCTGGGTGGGATCTGTGCTGCCAAGGAGCTCATTAGGAAAGGAAAATTACAGTAGATATTTGAATTTAATTTTCAGTTTTTCTGGAGGCTCCATGTCAGCACAGTTGGGAACTAACTAGCCAAAACAGGGGAGGGATAATGTTACACACTCCTCAATTCTAACTAAAAAAAACAGAAGACAGGATGCCTCTGCCAAACGCAACTGTCATTAAGCCATGAATATGAATATTTTGTTGCCCACGTAGCTGCCTTGCAGATTGTTTCAGACACTCGACCTGCTGCCACTCTCAAGGTCGAGACCCTTCTAGTGAAGGGTGCCATGATTCTCCTGGCATGGCCAACCCTTTCAACTTGTAGGCCAAGGAGATGAGCTTTACCAACCTAAAGGCAATAATCTTGCTGGAAGCCGTAAAATCAGTAGCAGAATTATAGGGGTCGCCAAGTACTCACCCTGTACTCTTCCATAGGAGGGGAGGCTGAGAGGAGCTCCCCGATCATCAGCCGAACTGAAATCGGCACTGTGCAGGAGCTCCTCACATTAGAGTAAAGTGTGTGTGCTCTTTGTCTCCCCCTACAGTGCAGTACCCGGCAGGAAGAGCCAAGGTAAATGTCTGCCGTTTTTTTTATAAGACTAGCTACTGTATGTGTTTACATGTGTGTGTGTGTGTGAGCATGCATGTATGTGTGTGTGAGCATGCTTGTATGTGTGCGTGTGTGAGCATGCTTGTGTGTGTGTGAGCGAGCATGCTTGTACGTGTGTGTGTGTGTGTGTGTGTGTGTGAGCATGTATGTGTGTGTGTGTGTGAGCATGCATGTATGTATGTGTGTGTGAGCATGCTTGTATATGTGCATGTGAGCATGCTCGTATGTATGTGTGTGTGTGAGCATGCTTGTATGTGCGTGTGTGTGTGTGAGCATGCTTGTATGTGTGCGTGTGCGAGCATGCTCGTATGTGTGTGTGTGTGTGAGCATGCATGTATGTGTGTGTGTGAGCATGCTTGTGTGTGTGAGCATGCTTGTATGTGTGCGTGTGAGCATGCTTGTATGTGCGTGTGTGTGTGAGCATGCATGTATGTATGTGTGTGTGTGAGCATGCTTGTATATGTGTGTGTGTGAGCATGCTTGTATGTGTGCGTGTGAGCATGATTGTATGTGTGTGTGTGTGTGAGCATGTGTGCGTGTGTGAGCATGCATGTATGTGTGTGTGTGTGTGTGTTCATATATGTATGTGTATGTATGCATGTGTGTGTGCGCATGCATGTGAGTGTGCATGTATGCATATGTATGTATGTGAATGTGCATGCGTTTATCAGTGGCAGTGCATCCAAAAGGGTGCACAGGTGCCACCCCCTCTCTCCAGCCACCCCCTCTATGACCAATGGATAGATTCATGCATAGCATAGCATGAATCTATCCATGGCCACCGCTGCCACCCCCATATTTAGGTGTCTGGTCCCTTTTGGGGTGCCGGGCACCTGAATTACAGCGGCGGGGGGGTGTTTTTGCAGCACCTGATTAGAGCCATGGGCTCTAATAGGCTTCAAAATAGGTGAACTGCAAGCGACGAGTGACGCTCACAGTCTACCCAGGTGTGTTAGAAAAGTGAATTAATATTCACTTTCCTAACACTGAACCGCTTCTCCGCCAATCAGGTGTGCGGGTCTGTTACCCATCACCTGAGTGGTTGAAACGATAGGCGCAGCTATTGGACGCCTATCAGGAGGAGAGGGCGGGAGATGAGGATGGCAGGAGATGCATGGAGGACCCCGCTCATGGCCGTTACCCGCTGCCCCACCAAGACAGGGTAAGTGGCGGGCAGACAGGGAGCGGGTCGTGGGGATTCACAGTGGCAGCATTTGACGGGCACACCAACAGCATTTGATGTGCACAGTGGCAGCATTTGATGGGTACACTGGCGGCATTTGATGGGCACAGCGGTGGCATTTGATGGGCACAGCGGCAGAGTTTGATGGGCACAGCGGCAGAGTTTGATGGGCACAGCGGCAGAGTTTGATGGGCAAAGCGGCAGAGTTTGATGGTACAGTGGTGGCGTTTGATGGGCACAGTGGTGACGTTTGATGGGCACAGTGGCTGTAATTGATGTTTTTTAAATCGGTTCCTTTATATGCGGCCACCCACTTGGGACTGGGCCCTGGTGTTCCACCATTGGGCTCGGAGAAAAGAGTCCTGTCCAGAGGTCAGGGGGGGAGCCCTCCAAGGTTTCCTGCATCGGGGCCCTGAAGGTTCTAGTTACGCCACTGAGTAAAATCATTATGTGTTCTACCTAGAATGGCAAACAGATGCTCCTACTTCCTGATGGCAGAAATCACCTTGATTAAACATTTTAAAGCTTTGCCCACATCCAATGGGCTAATTTCTTGCGTGCTCCCCAAAAGGAATGTAGGAGGACAACCTCTTGTGTGATATGGACTCTGAAGGTCAGTTCAGGCACAAAATTTGAGCATTGGCATGAGTACCACCCTGTCTGGAAGTACGCGAGTATGTGTTCTTTAGACCCCAAGGCCACAAATGCTGACTCTTCTGGCTGATGTTATTGCCACCAGTAAAGCAATTTTCAGTGAGAGGTACCATAGGGTGATTGAAGGCATCTGATGCAATAACGTCCAACAGCAATGGGAGATCCTATTTCAGAAAATACAATTTGAGTTTTCAACCAAATTGCATCTTGAAAAACAGTATAATAAAGTTTTGGATGCCTGCTGTATAGAAAAATGCAGTGATAGCGTTTGTCCTTGAAGGCCACAACATCTTCTGATGGTAAGGACATGTATATGGCCAATCCCACAAGGGACACACACTGACCAGAGGGGTGATCTTAACCCCTGGACATCTTTCAGTTCTAAAGGGTATAACTTTCACATCCTGCCGTGACAACATACTCCAATCTTGTAGAATGATCACTTGATCCATCCAACATAAAAGAATTGTCAAGCTGTCCTCTGCAGGTACTTCAAATACTGCCAAAGCTTCACTTCTATTTAAAGGCATTTCACCAACCTTACCAATCTGGGCAAAGGTCGTCCTCATCTTCCTGTTCAGAAGAGACTGAAGAGTATTGATTGGCTTGAGAAGGACCTGAATAGAAGACTGGACATTGCCAGAATAGATGGCCCTTGCAGAAGATGAATTCAGCAATTACTTGTGTCTTGACCATATGCTTAATTTTGACAACTTGGTCACCATCATCTTAATCACAGTCTGCCTGAACAAAGTAGGAATCACATATTCATTCACCTCTACTTGGGAAGAATCTGACATGGGTTAATTGGCACCATATATGACCCCGTCACAGAGTCAGTGGAAACGACTCCTTTAGAGTGTATTGACCACAAGGTTAATGAATGTGACAACCGTTTAGGTGTCGTCATCTTTATCCTTGGTTGCTTGAACAAGGCAACATTCTTGCAGTCATGCTTGTCTGTCTTCTCTTTGGAAGAATCTGAAACAAATTGCTTGCCTGGGTAGACTTGAGGCTGCTCGGTAACCCTTTCACAGGGCGAGTGGAAACACTCCTTTAGAGTGTATTGACCACAGGCTTAATGAATGTGACAACCTGTTAGGTGTCATCATCCTTATTCTTGGTTGCTTGAACAAAGCAGAATTATGCAGTCATGTCCATCCAGAAATTCGGAAAATGGGCTGTTTCACCTGGTATGGCTAGGCAGCTGCTCATTGCCAGAGCAGATAACCCTTTCAAAGGGGGAGCAGAAACCACTCCTTTAGAGTGTATTGGCAATGTGTTTATTGAATGTAACATCCTATTAGGTGTCATCCGTATCCCTGACTGCTTGAGCCAGTGGGACACATACTGTCATGTCCATCTGGATATTCCGAAAATGGGCTGTTTCACCTGGTATGGCTAGGCAGCTTCTCATTGCCTGAGTAGGTAACCCTCTCAAAGGATGAGCAGAAAATGCTCCTTTAGAGTGTATGACAATGTGTTTATTGAATGTGACATCCTATTGGGTGTCATCCTTATGCCTGGCTGCTTGAGCCAGTGGGATACATATTGTCATCCCCATCTGTGTATTCCTCTTAGAGTCTGAAGAGGGATGTTTTGCTTGGGAAAGCTGCGAGACTGCTCCTTGCCAGAGAATTCAACCCCTTCACAGGGTAAGTGGGAACAACTCCTTTGAGTGTATTGGCCACTTGTTTAATAAATAAGACAATCTGTTTGGTATCATCATCCTCATCTCTGGTTGCTTAACCACTTAACAACCGCCCATTGCCGATTAACGGCTTCAGGGCGGTTGTTTAACTCTGAGAGGCCGTTAATTAACGGCCTCCCAGAATTCTGCTCTTGCGCGCCCCCTGGGGCGCGCACACGAGAGCATCCGTTACCGCTGGGTCCAGTGGACTCGGCGCATCACGAATCACGGTAAACGGCCGCTCATCGCGGCCGTTTACCATGTGATCGCTCCATCAAATGACGGAGTGATCACTTGTAAACAAACCGGCGCCATGTTATGACGCCGGTTCCTCCCTCCCCCTCTCTGTACCGATCGGTACAGCGGAGGGGGAAGAGATCGGTGTCAGCAGCGATGTGGGCTGCATCTGCAGTGCCCACATCGCTGCTCACCAAAAATTAACCCCTCAATTCCCTGGCAACACTCTGCAATACCCTGCAACACTCTGCAATACCCTGCAACACTCTGCAACACTCTGCAATACCCTGCAACACTCTGCAATACCCTGCAACACTCTGCAATACCCTGCAACACTCTGCAATACCCTGCAACACTCCGCAATACCCTGCAACACTCCGCAATACCCTGCAATACTCCGCAATACTCCGCAATACTCTGCAACACTCTGCAATACCCTGCAATACCCTGCAACACTCTGCAATACCTTGCAACACTCTGCAACACCCTGCAACACTCTGCAATGCTCTGCAACACTCTGCAATACCCTGCAACACTCTGCAATGCTCTGCAACACCCGCCAATACCCTGCAACACTCTGCAATGCTCTGCAACACCCGCCAATACCCTGCAACACTCTGCAATACCCTGCAACACTCTGCAGTAATAGGAATAAAAGTGATCAAAAAAATTATTTTTGGGGAAAAAAATGTCAAACTAAAATAAATAAAGTAAAATGAACAATAAAAAAAAAATGTTTTTTTAAAGCGCCCCTGTCCCCATGTGCTCGCATGCAGAAGCGAACGCATACGTAAGTCCCGCCCACATATGAAAACGGTGTTCAAACCACACATGTGAGGTATTGCTGCGAACATTAGAGTGAGAGCAATAATTTTAGCCCTAGACCTCCTCTGTAACTCAAAACATATAACCAGTAAAAAAAAATTAAATCGTCGCCTATGGGGATTTTTAAGTAGCGACGTTTGGCGCCATTCCACGAGTGTGTGCAATTTTGAAGAGTGACATATTAGGTATCTATTTACTCAGCATAACTTCATCTTTCACATTATGCAAAAATTGGGCTAACTTTATTGTGTTTTTTTTTTTTTTTTAAGCACAAAACTGTTTTTTTTCCAAAAAAAAGCATTCGAAAAATTACTGCGCAAATACCGTGCGAGATAAAAAGTTGCAAAGACCACCATTGTATTCTCCAGGGTGTTTGCTAAAAAAACATATATACCGTATATACTCGAGTATAGGCCGACCCGAATATAAGCCGAGGCCCCCAATTTACCCCCAAAAAAACTGGCAAACTTATTGACTCGTGTATAAGCCGAGGGTGAGACATGCCTGTCCATCCCTGTGTGTGTGTCCGTCCATCCCTGTGTGTCCGTCCATCCCTGTGTGTCCGTCCATCCCTGTGTGTCCGTCCATCCATCCCTGTGTGTGTGTGTGTCCATCCATCCATCCATCCCTGTGTGTGTGTGTCTCCATCCATCCATCCATCCATCCCTGTGTGTGTGTGTCTCCATCCATCCATCCATCCATCCCTGTGTGTGTGTGTCTCCATCCATCCATCCATCCATCCCTGTGTGTGTCTCCATCCATGTGTGTGTGTGTGTGTGTGTGTGTGTGTGTGTGTGTGTGTGTGTGTGTGTGTGTGTGTGTGTGTGTGTCCAGCCTACCTTTGTCCCGTGCCTTGCCTCCTTGCCTCCGTCCCGTGCCGTGCCTTGCCTCCTTGCATCCGTCCCGTGTCGTGCCTTGCCTTGCCCCCGTCCCGTCCCGTCCCGTGCCGTGCCTTGCCTTGCCTCCGTCCCGTGCCCTCTTCGTCGGCGGCCATTGTAAAATTCAAAAGCTGCGCCGCCGCCTTCGCCTGTGATAGGCGGAACACTGAATTTCCCAGCAGCCTGTGTTCCGCCTATCACAGACGTCGTATCATCCTCGTCCGTAGTACGAGGATGATACGATGTCCGTGATAGGCGGAACACAGGCTGCTGGGAAATTCAGTGTTCCGCCTATCACAGGCGAAGGCGGAGCCGGAGGCGCGGCTTTTGAATAGAATGGCCGCTGTCTGTCTGCTCGACACGCTGATCGAGCGGGCAGACAGCGATGACTCGAGTATAAGCCGAGGGGGGCACTTTCAGCCTCAAAAAAGAGGCTGAAAATCTCGGCTTATACTCGAGTATATACGGTAATGTTTTGGAGTTCTATGTAATTTTCTAGCAAATAAATGATGATTTTTACATGTAGGAGAGAAATGTCAGAATTGTCCTGGGTGCTCCAGAACACCTGATGGCGCTCCCTGCATGTTGGGCCTCTGTATGTGGCCACACTGTGTAAAAGTCTCACACATGTGGTATCGCCATACTCGGGAGTAATAGCAGAATGTGTTTTGGGGTGTAATTTGTGGTATGCATATGCTGTGTGTGAGAAATAAACTGATAATATGACAATTTTGTAAAAAAAAAAAAAAAAAGTAAAAAAAATCTTGATTTTGCAAAGGATTGTGGGAAAAAATTACAACTTCAAAAAACTCATCATGCCTCTTACTAAATACCTTGGAATGTCTTCTTTCCAAAAAGGGGTCATTTGGGGGGTATTTGTACTTTTCTGGCATGTTAGGGTCTCGAGAATTGAAATAGGCCGTCAGTACTTAAGGTGTGATCAATTTTCAGATATTGGCACCATAGCTTGTGGGCTCTATAACTTTCACAAAGACCAAATAATATCCACCAATTTGTACTTATTTTTACCAAAGATATGTAGTAGTATAAATTTTGGCCAAAATTTATGAAGAAAAAATTACTAATCTGCTAAATTTTCTAACAGAAACAAAGAAAAATTCATTTTTTTACAGAATTTCCGGTATTTTTTCTTTTATAGCACAAAAAATAAAAAAACCAAGCGGTGATTAAATACCACCAAAAGAAAGCTCTATTTGTGTGAAAAATAGGACAAAAATTTCATATAGGTCCAGTGTTGCATGACTGAGTAATTGTCATTCAAAATGCGAGAGCACCGAAAGCTGAAAATTGGTCTGGTTATTAAGGGTGTTTAAGTGCCCAGTGGTCAAGTGGTTAATTAACCACTTCCCGACCAGCGCACGACGATGTACGTCGACAGAATGGCACGGGCAGGCATATTGGCGTACATGTACGTCCAATATTCGTTGCCGCCGTGCCATCGGGAGCTCCCGCACTGGTCGGAACCCCCGTGAGTCCGGTCGCGGGACCCGCGGACTCGATCGCCGCGGGCATCCCCGCGATCGTCTCACGGAGCGGCCGAATGGAGGAAATGCTGTATAAACAACATTTTTCCATTCTGCCTAGCAACTAGTGACGCTGATCTCTGCTCCGTGTGATTGTACACTAAATGAAAGCCCAACCCCCCCACAGTTAGTAACACACCCCTAGGAACACTTAACCCCTACACTGCCACCCACTGGTTAACCCTTTCACTGCCAGTGTCATTTACACAGGAATCACTGCATTTATATAGCAGTGATTACTGTATAAATGACAATGGTCCCAAAAATGTGTCAAAAATGTCCGATGGGTCCCCCACAATGTCGCAGTCACAATAAAAATCGCAGATCGCCGCCATTACTAGTAAAAAAAAAAATAATAAAAAATTATTAATAAAAATGCTATAAAACTATCCCTATTTTGTAAACGCTATAACTTTTGCGCAAACCAAATAAATAATCGCTTATTGCGATTTTTTTTTACCAAAAATATGTAGAAGAATACGTATCGGCTTAAACTGAGGGAAAAAAATGTTTTATATATTTTTGTGGGATATTTATTATTACAAAAAGTAAAAAATAATGCGTTTTTTTCAAAATTATCGCTCTATTTTTGTTTATAGCGCAAAAAATAAAAACCGCAGGGGTGATCAAATACCACCAAAAGAAAGCTCTATTTGTGGGAAAAAAAGGACGTTAATTTTGTTTGGGAGCCACGTCGCACGACCGCGCAATTGTCAGTTAAAGCGACGCAGTGCCGAATCGCAAAAAGTGGTCTGGTCTTTGACCAGCAAATTGGTCCGGTCTGAAAGTGGTTAAAGGCACGTCTTCCACGTCTTCTTTATTGAAGGGCCTGAAGAGGGCTGTTTTGCTCTGAGACTGGTAATTACCAATAGATAACCTTTCCACAGGGTTTTGCGTGCCATTTAACAAACCAGCCCATAAAAATAAATAAATGCAGTAATATTGTTTGTTTAGTAAAAAAACCTAAAGGGTTAATCACTGCTAGAGGGTGACTGAAGCCTCATTCTACAGCCCTGATTCACCAGGTGGTTCATGAGCTAAACATTGCCTTGCCAGGAATCAGGACATAATGAAAAAGTTTGTTCAGAACAGTGACAAAAAGGTAGGAATTTTTAACAGAATTACAATAATATACTGCAATGTACACAAACCAAGGGGAATAAACATGTTTCTCCCCATTTTGTTTTTTTTTTTGGGTGAAAAACTGGAGAGCACATATATAAAAGGATATCCCATATCTCAAAAGGCCAAAACTGGCTCCAGTAGTCACTCACAGGTGACTCCTCTACCTTCTCTGGAAATGTTGCTCTTTTGAGGGGTTTGGCATAATGGCACAATAGTAAAGCAAACATGTGAGTAGGGATGGCCTTGTGGTTCGCCCGGCAGGCGGTTTGCGGCAAATTTTGCGTGTTCGCGATTCGCCAAACCGGCGGACTTCTGGTGCTGTTCGTGCGGCGGACATATGCGTTTACATTGTGAAAGAACTTTGACCCATGATGACACATCCATCATGGGGTACAGGACAGCCAATTGAAACATTTCAGCACATGGACAATTGGACATTCCCCCTACCTTTATAAATAGACCTGATCTGGCAGCCATTTTACATTATATCTTTTGTCAGTGTAGGGAGAGGTTGCTGTGTGGAGTAGGGACAGACTGTAGTGACACAAATCACTAGCTATTAGGTCCACAAAAGTCCTTTTAAGGACTGGTATAGGTGTACAATGTATAGGGTTCTGGTGCACTGCTGCTGACTGCTGTTCTGCTGATTGCTGAGTGCACTGCTGACCGATTCTGCAGCTGTCTTTTGTCAGTGTAGGGACAGGATGCTGTCTGGAGCAGGGACAGTCAGTTTAATCACTAGCTATTACTATTAGGTCCACAAAGGTCCTTTTAAGGACTGGTAAAGGTGTACAGTATATAGGGTTGTAATACACTTAGAATATACTTTCTTTCAAGTATATTATGGTTCACTGCTGACTGCTGTGCTGCTGAGTGCTTGCTGACCGATTCTGCAGCTGTCTTTTATCAGTGTAGGGAGGGACAGTTTGGTGTTTGGAGCAGGGACAGTCTGCAATTCACTAGCTACTAGCTAGCTACTACTAAGTCCACAAAGGTCCTTTTAAGGACTGGTATAGGTGTACAGTATATAGGCCATCAAGCATGTAACCCATGGCACCCATGTAGATTTGGTTTTACCGCCATGGATTGCATGCAGGCCTGCCTCTTCTTCTCCTCCTCCTACTCCATCCTCCTCCCTCTCCTCCTTGGCTGACTCCTCCTTTTCCGCTGCTAGCGTCTCTTCCGCTGTGCCACCCAAGCTCCCCAGAACCTATATGACATGCCAGGTGAAACGTTGCCATGCTGTGCTGCATCTGTTGTGCCTGGAAGCCAAGAGCCCCACTGGCCGTGCACTCCTTTCAGCTTTGCATTCACAGGCAGATCAGTGGCTAACACCGCTCAATTTGACAGTTGGTAAAGTGGTGTGTGACAACGGTGCCAATCTGCTTAGCGCATTGAAACAGGGCAAAATTACACACGTGCTATGCATGGCACACGTCTTAAATTTGGTCGTGCAGCGATTCGTTGTCCAATACCCTGGGGTCTAGGACATCTTGCGGCAGGCAAGGAAAATCTCAGCCCATTTCAGAAGATCTTACACGCCCATGGCTCGCCTTGCTGACATTCAGCGGCGACACAATCTGCCGGTCAGACGTCTTATTTGCAATTGACCGATGCAATGGAACTCAACCTTCTATATGCTTGATAGGCTGCTCCAGCAGAAACGTGCAGTTAACGATTACCTGTACGAACTCTGCGGCAGAACAGGTTCTGGGGAGCTTGTTTTTTTTTCACCGCGCCAGTGGCTGCTCATGCGTGACGCATGCAGACTTCTGCGGCTATTTGATGAGATCACCAAACTGGTCAGTCGCAGCCATGGCGCCATCAGTGACATCGTACCTTATGCCTTCTTTGTGGAGCGTGCATTGCGTCACGTCATTGATCAAGCCGTGGAGGAGCAGGAGCAGGAAGATGAGGAAGTTTCAATGCTGGATGAATTCCCGGGGGGCTACTCTATCTGAGACAAGTCAACAACAGGAGTCTGAAGAGGAGTCAGAGGAGGATGGTGCCGGGGAGGATGAGGAGGAGCAAGAAGAGCATGCTTTAAACCTTTCTGGGATCCCTGTTGTTGTGTGTGGATGGGGAGAGGAGAACGAGGAGGACGACATTATCCTGGATGATGAGCAGGAGCCAGGCCACCACACCATTTCCAGTTTAGTGCAAATGGGGGCCTTCATGCTCCAGTGTTTTAACAGGGACCCCCATATAAAAAGCATAAAGGTCAAGGACCAGTACTGGGTGGCAATGTACTTAGACCCCCAGTACAAACACAAAATGGCGGAAATATTACCACCGTCGCAGAGGGCTGTCAGAATGGAGCATTTCCAGGCCTTGCTTCGAGAAATGCTGCATTCTGCTTTTGCGTGCGCTGGCAGAGGAGGAATTCCCACTCCCAGAGAAAGAGTTGCGGGTACCAATCCAACAGCACCTGCAAGAAGAGGGCGGTTTGAAGATGTGTTGGGGACTTCTGATATGAGGTCATTCTTTCAGCTGACCCATCGACAGGTCTCATCCGGATCCAGCATCAGGGAACGCCTAGACCTACAGGTGTACGACTGCATCAGGTTAATGGTCGATGTGGACGCTCTGAGGAGTGATGAACCCCTGGACTACTGGGTGGGCAGGCTTGACCTCTGGCCAGAGCTTGCCCAATTTCCAATGGAACTGTTGGCTTGCCCCTCATCCAGTGTCCTGTCCGAAAGGACGTTCAGCGCAGCAGGGGGGATCGTGACCGATAAGCGCACTCGCCTAGCTCACGACAGTGTTGACTACCTAACATTTATAAAAATGAATAAGGCATGGATCTCGGAGGAATTCAACACATGTGACCAGTAGACCATGTATATGCATAACTCTATAAATGATTTATTTAATCGAGCACACAGACCTTTTTTCTACCTTTGGCTCACTTCCTTGTACAAAAAAAGCACACCGTACTATATGCCCGTACCCTCCTGTTTGAAGAGGTTGAGTGGTGTCATATTTTTGGGTCCTGCAGCGAGTTGCTGGTATCAGTGCTGCTGTCAGTGCTCTCTCTCTCGGTGCTGGTGTGGTCTCAGTGCTCTCTATCACAGTGCTGGTGTCAGTGCTTTCTATCTTGGTGCTGGTTTGGTCTCAGTGCTCTCTATCACGGTGCTGGTGTGGTGTCAGTGCTCTCTATCTCGCTGCTGGTGTCAGTGCTCTCTCTCTATCTCAGTGCTGGTGTGGTGTCAGTGCTCTCTATCTCTGTGCTGGTGTGGTGTCAGTGCTCTCTATCTCGGTGCTGGTGTCAGTGCTCTCTATCTCTGTGCTGGTGTCAGTACTCTCTGTCTCTGTGCTGGTGTCAGTGCTCTCTGTCTCTGTGCTGGTGTCAGTGCTCTCTATCATGGTGCTGGTGTCAGTGCTCTCTATCTCGGTGCTGGTGTCAGTGCTCTCTATCTCGGTGCTGGTGTCAGTGCTCTCTGTCTCGGTGCTGGTGTCAGTGCTCTCTGTCTCGGTGCTGGTGTCAGTGCTCTCTATCTCGGTGCTGGTGTCAGTGCTCTCTATCATGGTGCTGGTGTCAGTGCTCTCTATCACGGTGCTGGTGTCAGTGCTCTCTATCACGGTGCTGGTGTCAGTGCTCTCTATCACGGTGCTGGTGTCAGTGCTCTCTATCACGGTGCTGGTGTCAGTGCTCTCTATCACGGTGCTGGTGTCAGTGCCCTCTATCACGGTGCTGGTGTGGTCTCAGTGCTCTCTATCACGGTGCTGGTGTGGTGTCAGTGCTCTCTATCTTGGTGCTGGTGTCAGTGCTCTCTATCTCGGTGCTGGTGTCAGTGCTCAGTCTCTATCACGGTGCTGGTTTCAGACAGTGAGGGAGATAGCAGCGGAGAAGCCAATCAGCAGGCAGTGCCAGCACCATGGCTGAGGATCAGCACTAGACTGGCACCTCCAGACCACCGCAGTGGAGCCCTACATAGGTGGGGGTAAGGGCCGGGCAGAGGGAGGGGCTCAAGCACAGGTTGGCACACTGGCACAGGACTGCGCTGCCCTGACTGTGGCACTGATTATCTCCTGCACCCCCTTCATAGCCTGCCCTGACCTTGCCTCTCCTCTATAACCTTCATGCGCTCCTGAATTGTCAAAATTTCACAGATAAAAAAAAGAATGCTTGTTGTTGTCGATCCCAGATTCACTTGATACTTTTGTTATGTCAGTGTCCATGTGGTGGGACTATGTGTGCACAGCTAGTAAGTATTTTGTGGCTGAAAATATGACCTGTAGGTTTTTAAGGTTCGCCTGCCATTAAAGTCAATGGGGTCCGCTGCAAACTTTGCGGTTCGCAAACTTTTGGCCACGTTCGTGAAACGTCCCGTCGGAAGTTCGTCCATCACTATATGTGAGGCCACCAACAGGTTATTGCCATGTGTGAACAGACAAAGTGTTACTTTATGTACCTGTTATGCAGAGTGCTCCCTGGGGAGGAGCTCAGGCTATGCATAGAGGCTGCAGGGAACAAAGGAAAAAATAAGAAATAGTTACAGAACGCCAAGGCTGTAGGTGGGCTCAAATTTATATGAGTTAAGTCATGGAGGCATAGGGGGGCAAGCCTATACCCAGCTGTGCTGACATGGAGCCGTCAGGAAAAGCAGATTACTGGCTTTGTTTACATCGCGTGGCCATCTGTCATTGGCGCGTACCTGTACTTGGCACTTTAAGAGGCGGCCAGCGCAAGCTCTGTGAGTCGTGCCATGGGTCCCGCCGACTCGATCGCCGAGGGGATGCCCGCGATTGCCTCATGGGGAGGAAGAACAGGGAGATGTTAATGTAAACAAGCATCTCCCCGTTCTGCCTAGTGACAGTGTCACTGATCTCTGCTCCGTCTGATCGGAGCAGAGATCAGTGACATGTCATACACAGCCACGCTCCCCCCCACAGTTAGAAACATGCCCCTAGGACACACTTAACCCCTACACTGCCACTTAGTGGTTAACCCCTTCACTGCCAGTGTCATTTACACAGGAATCAGTGCATTTGTATAGCACTGATTGCTGTATAAATGACAATGCTCCCAAAAGTGTGTCAAAATTGTCCGATGTGTCTGCCATATTGTTGCAGTCACGATTAAAATCGCTGAGCGCCATCATTTAAAAAAAATAAAAAATTATTCATAAAAATGCCATAAAACTATCTACTATTTTGCACAAACCAATCAATCTCTTATTGAGACTTTTTTTTTACCAAAAATATGTAGAAGAATACGTAGCGTCCTAAACTGAGGAAAAAAATTGTTTTTTTATATATTGGGGGATATTTATTATAGTAAAAAAATAATGTTTTTTATTCAAAATTGTTGCTCTTTTTTTGTTTATAGCACAAAAAATAAAAACCGCAGGGGTGATCAAATACCACCAAAAGAAAGCTCTATTTGTGAGGGAAAAAGGATGTCGATTTTGTTTGGGTGCAACGTTGCACGACAGCGCAATTGTCAGTTAAAGTGACGCAGTTCCGAGTTGCAAAAAGTGTTCTGGTCAGGAAGGGGGTAAATTCTTTCAGGGCTGAAGTGGTTAAGTGACTTTGAATGAGGCATGGTTGTTGGTCCCAGACGGGCTGGTCTGAGTATTTCAAAAACTGCTGATCTACTGCGATTTTCACAAGCAACCATCTCTAGGGTTTACAGAGAATGGTCCAAAAAAGAGAAAATATCCAGTGAGCGGCAGTTGTATGGACGAAATTGCATTGTTGATGTCAGAGGTCAAAGAAGAATGCGCAGACTGGTTCCAGATGATAGAAAGGCAACAGTAACTCAAATAACAACTTGTTACAACCAAGGTATGCAGAATACCATCTCTGAACGCACAACACATCCAACCTTGAAGCAGATGGGCTACAGAAGCAGAAGACCCCACCAGGTGCTACGCTAAGAACAGAAAACTCTGCTGCTATCCATCTTCCGAATGAGGAGGGAGAGAGTCGCTACTCCTGTGCATAACACTGGATCAAGATCAGTCTCAATTAACTATAGGGAGGTGGGGGATCTTGCAGCAGAGAATTATTTATTTATTTATTTTTTGTTTTTTAGAATGTATTAGGGTAGAATACCTTTAGACCCCTTTCTCACTGAGGCGTTTTTAAGGTGCTACAGTGCTAAAAACGGCACCTGAAAAAAGCCTCAGCTGCAAACCCAGTGTGAAAGCCTGAGTGCTTTCACACTGGTGCGCTGCACTGGCAGGGCGTCACAAAAAGTCCTGCCAGCAGCTTCTTTGCAGCGGTGTAGGAGCGGTGAATACACTACTCTTACACCGCTCCTCCACCGCTCCTGCCCATTGAAAACAATGGCGCAGCGCCGTGATACAGACGTTTTGCGGTCGGATTTAACCCCTTTTTGGCCGCTAGCGGGGGTTAACACCGCCCCCACTAGCGGCCGAATAGTGCCGCTAAAACTCCGGTAAAGCGGCGCTAAATATAGTGCTGCTTTACTGCTGATGTTGGGGGTGGCTCCGTGTGAAAGGGGTCTAAGACTTTAGAATAACTTTAAGACTTAAAGTAAAGTTGGAAAAAAGCAAAAAAAATCTTCTCCCTGCAAGGTGAAGTCATAGTGTGCTAGCATGCAAGGCATAATGCATGCTAGCACAATTTGAAAAGCTTATCTTGAAATTAAGCCCTCCAATGACTCGCTGTTAACAGGGCTTCCATCTTCATCCAATCTTCCTTCTGGGTTTGTGGGCTGCGATCCTCTAAGTGGCTAAGCTCTTATGACGCAGTGTTGCCAAACCCCCCCCCCCCCCCCCCGAAGTGACATTTACTGGCAGCATGCCAAAATTTACTAACAGCACCAATTTTTTTCTGCCACAAATCATGACATTTACGGACAGACCCAAATTTTTTACTGACACTGCAAAAGTACCTAAAATTACTGTTTTCTGTGCTAAACAGTGCAAATATCAATATTTAAACTATAAACATGTAGCTAGTGCTATAGGCAATGGGTTTAAGTAAAAAAAAGTCAAAAAACATGTTTCTCTATTTACTTGAAGGTCAGATTAATATAACCCAACCAGTACAGAATTCCCTTATACATCACAGTGTGCAGGATTCCACCTTACAGTGCAAGGCAACTGTGATGTAAAGGGGAATTCTGCAGATCATAAGCTAAGGGTGAACTCTGATGTAAGGGGGGGTTCTGGTCACTACATTCCCCTTTATATCAGAGTTCCCACTTACAACAGGGTCTGCAGCATTGCCCTTTACATCAGCGTCTGCAGCATTCCCCCTTGCACTGTAAGGGGGAATGCTGCAGACTGTGATGTAAAGAGGAACACCTTCAACTCTGATGTGGGGGGTGACCAGAGACCACCTTCTGCAGAATGAATACACTAACGTAAGGGGGATTACTGATATAAGGGGGAACCTTTATATCAGTGCACCCTTACATTATTGTATTCACTCCTCCCTTACATCAGTGACCCCCCTCAGACTGGCCTGGTGGTGCTGTCACTGACCTCCTCCAGGTGCACTGTGCAGGGCTCAGTCAGACGGATCCAGCTTGGTGGCTCTGGTTTTATTCTATAGTCTCCTCTCCACAGTCCACATACGTCTGACTCCTCCCGTAATCCCCATCCCGGCGGCGCTCTCACTTTTGATGCCTCTCCAGGCTCCCCCTCAGAGACTGCAGACATGATACAAGACGAGAGATGGTCAGATTGCAGACATGATACAGGAGGTGGTCAGAGACTGTGGACATGGTACAGAGGTAGTCAGAGGATGCGGATAGGATGCAGGAGATGGTCAGAAGATGCAGACATGATACAGAGGTGGTCAGAGGATCCGGACAAGACACAGGAGATAGTCAGAGGATTCGAACATGGTACAGAGGTGGTTAGATGATGCGGATAGGATACAGGTGGTCAGAGGGTGCGGACATGGTAAAGAGGTGGTCAGAGACTGTGGACATGGTACAGAGGTGGTCAGAGGCTGCCGACATGGTACAGACGTTGTCAGAGACTGCGGACATGATACAGAAGTGGTCAGAGGATGCGGACATGCTACAATGGTGGTCAGAGGATGTGGACATGTTACAGAGGTGGTCAGAGGATGGAGACATGATACAGGTGGTCAGAGAATGCGGACATCATACAGTTGGTCAGAGGATGTGGACATGGTACAGAGCTAGTCAGAGGATGCAGACATGGTACAGAGGTGGACAGAGGATGCGGACATGATACAGAAATGGTCAGAGGATGTGGACATGGTACAGAGGTGGTCAGAGGATGCGGACATGGTACAGAGGTGGTCAGAGACTGCGTACATGGTACAGAGGTGGTGTCAGAAACCATGAACCAGACCGAGACAGAAGTACAATTAAATCACACTTGTTTATTAATAAAAATAAAAAGGTAAATAGAGTAAGCGTAGTCAAAGCATAGCCAGAGTCCAGTAATCGGATCGAGTAGTCAGCCAGGCCAGAGTTCAGTAACCAAATTGGGTAATCAGCCAGGCCAGAAGTCGGGGATCCAAGTAGAGGAACAGCAAGCAGGATAAGGAGCCAGAAGGGATGTCAGCAAGCCAGTCTTTAAACAGGAACGCAGGAGATGGTTTCTTGTGATGTGACCAAGGCGAAGGCAGAGATGAAGGGAGCTGGACAGCTTTAAGTAGGCAGGTCAGACGAGCAGGATCAGAAACAGCTCGGTAACTGTGGGGAGAGATGAGAGCTGGCAATTAGCTGACAGCTGAGTGGCCAGCCCAGAGAAGGAAGGGCTAAGCCAGCCCTGACAGGTGGTCAGAGGCTGTGGACATGGTACAGAGGTGGTCAGAGGATGCAGACATGGTACAAAGGTGGTCCGGGGATGCGGACATGGTACAGAGATGGACAGAGGATGCTGACATGATACAGAGGTGGCAGAGGATGCGGACATGGTACAGAGGTGGTCAGAGGATGCGGACATGGTACAGAGGTGGTCAGAAGATGCGGACATGGTACAGAGGTGGTCAGAGGATGCGGACATGGTACAGAGGTGGTTAGAGGATGCAGACATGGTACAGAGGTGGTCAGAGGATGCTGACAGAATACAGGGGATGGCAAGACAGAGATTGTGAACATCGAGCCACTGCCATTCTTGCCTGATAACTGCTGCCTGTGGGCATCACAATAGATAGCAGACAGCCCAAGCAATGGATTGATGGATGAAGGCCAGGGGTCCGGTGGTGGGAGTCTCCAGAATCCAGCAGCCAAAGATGGATGGTGCAGGAAGGGGTACAGTGCTGTGGTGGGGGTGGAAATCTGACTCCAAACAAGCTCCTCTAGCCATAGTGCAGCGCAGAGGCGGGCTGGGGTTCAGTCTCCTGCCCACTCCACTAATGCAGAGATGCACCGTCCATTCAAAAATGGTGCCGTTACATCACTTACTCACTGTGCATGTGCGCGCCTGGCCAAAAAAAGTCTGAGTGTGTATGAGCCCGGGGGGGCTTCAGAAATTTGCATGCACAGTATAATTGTGGGCCGGCAGCCATATTTTTTATGAGCACCGCTACCTGTAATGGGCATTTACAGGCAGCGCAAAAATGGGCTGAAATTTACGGGGTGCCTGTAAGTTAATGGGCGGTTAGCAACACTAATACGACGGTGATGTCACCGGCTGCAGGGACACTGAATATCTCCTAAATAGTGCACATTTAGGAGATACTCCTTGTACCTGCAGGTAAGCTTCATTATAAGCTTACCTGTAGGTAGAAGTGTCTGTGGGGGACTTTACTAGCACTTTAAGCTGTGAAGAAGGGCAGGTGCAGACTAGCACAAACCCACTCACACTCCTGTAGCAGATGATGTAAGACTCAAAAGGAGGGTCGCACACTGCTGGTGTCATCCACAAGGAACTTTATTGCAGACTACTTGGACAGAACAAGGTTCTGCCATGGTGTTCTATCTGAGCAGTCTCCAATAAAGTTGCTTGTAGATGAGACAAGCGGTGTGTAAACCTCCTTTTCAACTGGCATAAAATCGTATTAATTTTATAATTATAAGAAAATGTCCAAAGCAAACCCCCTTACATCAGATGTCAAGAGTCTCCCATCCTCCCTTACATCACAGTGCACCCCCCTTACCTTGTGCTGCTAACAGAAAGAAGCTGGAGGCAGGGCTGGGAAGCAGAAAGAGCATGGTCTGGAGAAGGACTGGAGGCAGCTGCTGGAGTCTTTTAAATGCTGAGACCACAGGAGGGGGAGACAAGAGGGTGCTGTGTCTGCACAGAGAGGTGCAGGATTTGCAGGAGTTCTGTCATCCTCTCTATTGCTGACTGCTGAGACAAGGTGTGGGAGGAGATGAGGGGGGTGCCACAGCTGCAGGAGAGGTGCAAGGGCCACATGAAATGGCCTGGAAGGCCGTTATCACAATCGGGTCAGGCTCAAAGACCAGTTGCTATAGCAGTAGCACTACCACCACCAACCAGCAGGATAGGTATGCAGGCAGTTACCTTGACAGATGATGTGGGCTCATCTGAGGTGCAGAGTATAAGTACTAACTGGTGTTCACTGGTGCTCCTGATGGTGGAGATGGATTTTGCTGTATGTTAGTACTCAGGATTGCCCCACCAGGTCCAGTAGTGGATCAGCAGGTAGGCTAATTTCACACTGAGGTGCTTTACAAGCGCTACAGCACAAAAAATAGCACCTGCATAGTGCCTGTAAAGAACCTCTCCTGTCTACCCAGTGTGAAAGCACTCGGGCTTTCACACTGGGTAGACAGGAGAGGTTCTTGCTTGCAGGACGATAAAAAGTTCTGCAAGCAGCATCTTTGCAGCACTTTAGGAGCGGTGTATACACCACTCCTAAAGTGCCCCCTGCCCATTGAAATCATTGGGGCAATGCTGCCAAACCCTTTTTTGGCCAAATAGCGCTGCTAAAACTACGGTAAAATGCTGCTAAAAATAACGTCGCTTTACGGCCAATGCCTGCCCGCCCCAGTGTGAAAGTTGCCGTAAGGATCAAACAAAAACGTTGTCAGTAAACAAGCCAAGGGTCAGTAACGAGTAGTTGCAAGTTGGGATCAGGCAGAAGCGAAGTTGCAGAACAAGCCAAGGGTCAATAAAGAGTGACAGCAAAATATAGACGGCAGCAGGGAAGACGAGAGCGAGACACTGGCTTAAGAGAGAACAATAATCTGGTAAACAGAAAGTGCACACTTAAATTAGGAAGTTCATGGGAGGAGCAAAGAGTTCAAGGTTCAGCAGAAGTCAAGGCACAAGGCAGGGTTGTCCAATGAAGCAGACATGGTGCTGTCCAGAACCTCAGGTATTTTAACAAGAAGAGTCATTGTCAGACATAACAGAGGTCCCAGGTTCAAGTCTGGGCCCTGACAGTTAGATTCAGCCGGTGGGCCTTGTGTTTGATACATAACATGAATGAAAGATCCTGCTTCTCTTAACCATGGGAGAAATACACTCCTCTATATGGGAGAACAAAAGGACTCCTTCTACACACAGGTGGAAACTAATGAGAGGTAATGGAGGGTGCTCCAGCCCAAGGGATCATGATCAGGTCCCATACAATTTTTTGCTGAATATGTTCAGGTGTTTTAAATAGCCTTGCAGAATTTAAATGTATTTTTTGTATGTGTGCGCTGTAATCTTTTGTTCTGTTTGCATGGTCTTATAGCAGCACCATCTTTGATGCAATTTTAGGGTGTGCCCCCAAGTCCTTGTTTGTCTATTGTATCTGACCAGATCCCTTGGGCTGGAGCACCTAGGGTTGCCACCTTTTCTTCAAGCCAAACCCAAACACTTAAGGGTGGCATTTTTTTTGGGGGGGGGGGTATACGCTATAAGATTGTAAAAGACCTGGGACGCTTTTGGTGGACTGAAAGAGTAATAATGTGCTGCATAGCTTGCCGCAGCAAACAGTGCACGTGGCTGAATTGTGAGTGTTCTGCAAAGAATTCAGGGGTCAGATATGTCCTGGGGAGAGGGCTAGTGCTAGCAGGAGGTGGGGAGAGTTAGATATGTGCTGGGGGGGCAGTGGCGGCTGGTACTTAACATTTTTGGGGGCACAAACAAACTGAAAGATTCTGAAAAAAACATCAATTGCAGCCTCACTGTGCCCCATAAAATGCAGCCACTGTGCCCATCATATCCAGCCTGTGCCCATCATACAGCCTTGGTGCCCATCAAATGCAGCCTATGCCCATAAAATGCAGCCTCTGTGCCAATAAAATGCAGCCTCTGTGGCCATTATATGCAGCCACTGTGGCCATTATATGCAGCCTCTGTGGCCATTATATGCAGCCTCTGTGGCCATTATATGCAGCCTCTGTGGCCATCATATGCAGCCACTGTGCCCATCATGCAGCCACTGTGCTTAGGGGGGGGCAGATATGTTCGAGGGGCGCATTGTGAGAGAAGAGGGCCGGTATAAGGGGGAGGGGTGGGGGATAGAACATGTGCGGGGGGGTGCTTTGGGAAAAGAGTGCAAGGAGAGGTTGTCAGATTTCAAATCGAATCCACATTTCCAGCATTGTCTTCCCCCGCCAAAGCCCCCCCCCCCCAGCACATATCCTTTTAACCCCTCGATCACTCCACATATTTTCTACCTTTGTCTCCTTTCCAGACCCTCTCTGCCCCTTCCTCTTTGATCTACAGAGCATAATAAAAACTTTCTACAAACCTGATATCAGTGCGTCCCTGCTCCCCTCCTCCTCGTGTGTTTACAGAAGGGAGAAGGAGGAGGAGGGGAGGAGCTTTGATTCACTGACATTGTGCTCTGCTCTGCTCTGCTGAACCAAGCTGCTGTCAGAGAGGGGGGAGATATCAGATGTCACTCTCGGTGCAGTCCATGTGAATGATGTGTCCGGGTCTGGGGCAGAAGTAAACCCGAACACATCATTCAAAAACCGGACTGTCCGGGAGAAAACCGTACAGGTGGCAACCCTAGGAACACCCCATCCCCCCCGCCATTACCTTTTATTAGTGTCCACCTGTGTCATAGGAGGAGTTCTTTAGCTCTCTCATATAGAGAGTATTTCTCCCATGGTTAAGAGAAGCAGGATCTTTCATTCTATGAATAGTGTAGGACCCACTGATAATGGGGTACTTTTACGCAGTAGTGAGCTTAAGCACTATATGGCCATATGATGTGACCAGATCCCCATATTTGTTGCTGAATATGTTCAGGTGTTTTAAATAGCCCGGCAGGATTTAAATGTCATTTTTGTATGTGTGCGCTGTAATCTTTTGTTCTGTTTGCATGGTCTTATAGCAGCACCATCTTTATTGCAATTTTAGGATATGATACATGTCCCCTAAGGCAATCCATCAAGTTTTCTTGATCAACAATCTATAGTGTTATTGCTTATAACCAACAGATTATTATATTCTGTGTTTTTAAAGCACATAACTTTTTATTTACAAAATCAGTTTACCAAACTGGCTAGAATTATTTACTAAAGGAGTCTATTCCACATGTACACAGCTGTTACTGTGAAGAGGTCTTTCTGTATTTCCTCCAAATGCAGAGTGCCCCTTGTCTTTAGAAATGAGACCTTGAAGTGAATAACTTTGCATCAAGTTCACTAAATGGACCATTTTTGCATTTATAAAAGTTGATCTTATGCTATGAATTTGTCTAATGGAGCTTCATCTGTGCAGCAAATTTTAGGTGAAATATCTGCTAATAGCACTGGTCTACAAATTTTGGGAAATTATCGACCTCTGAGATAAAATGTGCTAACTCTTACATTTTAGATAAATTGGAAAACAGCTGATAAAGGTGCTGGTTGACTAAAGTTTTCAAGATATTTCACAATAAATATTTATACACAGGCGAGTATATTTGCCTTAAAGGAAGTGAGGTGTCTGATGATCATGATGCCAGTATATACAACGTACGGTAGAACAACTAAAATTATACCACATGGAAGCGTATAAATGTATCTTCACTTTGAGACTATTATTACCTCAGGCTGGGTTCACACTATTGCCTGAGGTAATAATCTTTAGTCTCAAAGTGAGGATACATTTATACACTTCCATGTGGTATAATTTCTTGCAATAGCGGTGCGAATTGCACAGGAGCCCTGTGCATCTTTTGGTCCATTTCAGGTCTGAATTCAGCCAAAAATTCAAGCAAAATTGCAAAATACATTTGTCTTGGTCAGATCTATGCATCATACAGTTACAGCTGGTGGCTTGTGAAAGTGTCATTGCCTAACATTTACAAGGAACAATTATGTGATATTTTCCCTCAGCAGCTAAGATGCCTCGAAACTGTGTAAACAATGCAGATAACTTCTGCTACATTTGTGGCAACGTTACATTTGCATCTCAAACGTGCAGTATGACAGCAGTGATAAAACAGGCACACCACCTATATTTTGGATGCAAAATAAGGGATCAGGACCAGAGTTGGGTCCCTCATTATTGCTGCATTACATGCCCAACTTACAGTGCCTTGCGAAAGTATTCGGACCCCTTGAACTTTTCAACCTTTTGCCACATTTCAGGCTTCAAACATAAAGATATAAAATTTTAATTTTTTGTGAAGAATCACCAACAAGTGGGACACAATTGTGAAGTGGAACGAAATCTATTGGATATTTTTTAACTTTTTTAGCAAATAAAAAACTGAAAAGTGGTGCGTGCAAAATTATTCGGCCCCTTTACTTTCAGTGCAGCAAACTCACTCCAGAAGTTCAGCAAGGATCTCTGAATGATCCAATGTTGTCCTAAATGACTGATGGTGATAAATAGAATCCACCTGTGTGTACTCAAGTCTCTGTATAAATGCACCTGCTCTGTGATAGTCTCAGGGTTCTGTTGAAAGCGCAGAGAGCATCATGAAGACCAAGGAACACACCAGGCAGGTCCGTAATACTGTTGTGGAGAAGTTTAAAGCTGGATTTGGATACAAAAAGATTTCCCAAGCTTTAAAAATCCCAATGAGCACTGTGTAAGCGATCATTTTGAAATGGAAGGAGTATCAGACCACTGCAAATCTACCAAGACCTGGCCGTCCCTCTAAACTTTCAGCTCAGACAAGGAGAAGACTGATCAGAGATGCAGCCAAGAGGCCCATGATCACTCTGGATGAACTGCAGAGAACTACAGCTGAGGTGGGAGAGTCTGTCCATAGGACAACAATCAGCCGTACACTGCACAAATCTGGCCTTTATGGAAGAGTGGCAAGAAGAAAGCCATTTCTCAAAGATATCCATAAAAAGTCTCGTCTAAAGTTTGCCACAAGCCACCTGGGAGACACACCAAACATGTGGAAGAAGGTGCTCTGGTCAGATGAAAACAAAATCCAACTTTTTGCCCACAATGCAAAACGATATGTTTGGCGTAAAAGCAACACAGCTCATCATCCTCAACACACCATCCCCACTGTCAAACATGGTGGTGGCAGCATCATGGTTTGGGCCTGCTTTTCTTCAGCAGGGACAGGGAAGATGGTTAAAATTGAGGGGAAGATGGATGCAGCCAAATACAGGACCATTCTGGATGAAAACCTGTTGGAATTTGCAAAAGACCTGAAACTGGGACGGAGATTTATCTTCCAACAAGACAATGATCCCAAACATACAGCAAAATCTACAAAGGAATGGTTCACAAATAAACGTATCCTGGTGTTAGAATGGCCAAGTCAAAGACCTGAATCCAATCGAGAATCTGTGGAAAGAGCTGAAAACTGCTGTTCACAAATGCTCTCCATCCAACCTCACTGAGCTTGAGCTGTTTTGCAAGGAAGAATGGGCAAGAATTTCAGTCTCTCGATGTGCAAAACTGATAAAGACATACCCCAAGCGACTTGCAGCTGTAATCGCAGCAAAAGTATTAATGCAAGGGGGCCGAATAATTTTGCACGCCCCACTTTTCATTTTTTTATTAGTTAAAAAAGTTTCAAAAACCAATAGATTTCATTCCACTTCACAATTGTGTCCCACTTGTTGGTGATTCTTCACAAAAAATAAAAATGTTATATCTTTATGTTTAAGTACAAAAGTGGTAGTAACGGCGCTCTCCTACTATTAATTGTACCTGCAGGAGGCTTACCTGCTATTGATTGCACGTAATCTTAAAGTGGTGGGTGTACCGATAAACAGTGTGACTAAAGGCTACCTACGTGACAATATCTCACACCAAATAATATTATGATTTTGTTATAAAAAAAAATTTGAAACAACAAATAAATTACTGCCAATATGCGTAAAGAAACCCTGATTTACATTATAAGAACTGCAAAATAACTTATTGCAATATTAAAAGTGCAAATGTGCAAATGTGTAAAAATTACAATAAAAAGTGCTATGTGCTTAAAAAAGTGCAAAAAATACATCAATATCAATTATGAAAAAGTGCTACGTGCTACTACAAGTGTCACAATATATAAATCCAGTCTTTTCTATTAAAAAATCGCTAAATGAAAGCATGCGATTTTTTTAAAACATGCGATTTTTTGAAATCGCTAGATGAAAATGTGTAATTTTTGAATACGGTAGATGAAAAAAGTCCAGCAGCAGAGAAACCAACAATACTCCAATAAGAGAGTTCTTCTTAACCAAAAAGTGCCAAAGTGCTTCACATCCCCAGTGAACTCCTGGATTGCAACCGGTGCGATTCGTGTATATAAAGACAATAGTCCGCACTCACCAGCTCCCCCTCCCCTTGGGGGGTTAATGCGCCTCCACAGTGTAAGCCCCTGTGTCACTGTGCAGAGCTGGTCCGGTTAATATCCAGTAATAGTCCACTAATTTTTCCTCATTTAAAAGCAAAAAAGGCAAACATAGTGTAATCCAGCTTTTAAAATCCCGTTTTTATTAAGTATAAAAAGCTACTCACACTTTAGAAGATAAATATTGCGTCTCAGTAAAATGTACGCCTCAGCGTGTTTGAATTCACCGCCGCCGCCGCTATGCGAGAGTGCATACACCTTAGGCCACACCCTACGCGTTTCGTCATTGGACGTCGTCTGGAGCGGCCATCTTGGTGCTCCACTCTCTTAATATAAGGTGTACTAACGATACGGCGCATGCGCGAGCGCATAAACGCCATTTTGCTTTCTGGAATAGGGAAATAGTATGACACAATGGCTATGTGGCGCTTACGCAAACCACTAATCAATCTCCTGTATATGAAGAAGGGGGAGAGCTGAAGAGCCTAAGTTGTCTTAGTGTCATTAAAGTAAATAGCGGTTTCTTTATTATTACGAGTGCAGCGGTGGTGAAAACAAAATACAAATGAAATCAACACACAAAAAATTAAAATGAAACAAAATTATTACAATTAAATTCAGATCACAATAATGGTTAAAATAAATTAAATAGTAAACCACAATAATGAAAATAATTATTAAAAATATTCAAAATAGTTAGAAATAGAATAACAACAGCATCCACATTATGAATCCCCATTATTAGCAAAAATATATATATAATAGATGAAAAATAAGATATAAAATTAAAATAAAGAATAAAAATAAAAATACAATAAAAATAAAATTAAAATGAACAAACAAAATAAAAATAAAATTTAAATTTAAATTTAAATTCCAAATAAAAATACCATACATAGAAAAATTATATATGAACATCAAGATCAATATTATGTGGATATAATGACTGTTCGCAACGAATGAATACAGGGAACAAGAGTATTCGTGCTGGTTAATTGAAATAAAAATAAAAAGGGTTTTTTTTATATTTGGAAAGTGCTATTTATTAGGTGGGGATGTCTCCAATGCACAAGGGGGGGGAAAAGAGAAGGAGGGGGGGGGGGGTTTCCTGTACCATGAAACCTTTAACTATTATTAAAATATTAGTCCACTAATGTGGGAAAAAAAAAATATATATATATATATATATATATATATATATATATATATATATAATGTATAGTTGAAACAGTGCTTTTTTCAGGTATTTGTGTCCTATTATTAAATTATTGGATGTTTGTACCCCACCTAATTATTATACTACATTCGACCTAATTGAATGTATTACCTTCGATCCTATATCCAAAGAAAGAGATAGGGATAGGTCAATGTGTTCAAAGTTAAAATAATTTAAAGAATGGTCAAAGGAAATGATTTTCAAGGAAAAAGATTTTGGAAAGATTTAAAAAGGGGATAATCTAAAAGGATTTGAAAAAGAAAGGAACACGGAAGGCAAAAGGAGGTTGGGGGAGAAGGTTCATGGAAGGGCTAATAATTAGTTAGAAAACAATTAAGATCAAGGTCTATATTTAGGCCTGCTGGTTGTAGCGTGTCTAAGAGGAATATCCATTTTGTCTCATTTTGTGAGATTTTTATTCTTTTGTCTTCTCCTCTCCAATGCCCCTTGATTTTATCAATGCCATAAAAGGTCATGAGATTAGGGTCACGGTTATGATAATCTCTGAAGTGTCTGGAAACACTATGATTGTGGAATCCTTTTTTGATGTTTGTTATGTGTTCTCTAATTCTTATATGTAACTGTCGTGTGGTCCTTCCAATGTATTGTTTTCGGCATGGACACTCAATCACATAAGTAACATGAGTGCTGTTACATGTGATGAGCTCATTAATTTTATATTCTTTTCCATTTGAGGAGGATACAAACTTAGTTAATTTTTTCTGAGTGGTTTTAGAACTAGTTTTGCAAGGAAGGCATCTTCCACATTTAAAAAAACTTTCAGGTTATCAAAGATTTTGATGTTTTTTGGTGGATCAATGGTGTTCTTGGCTATTGTTTTTTTCATTGTGGGGGCTCTCCTGTATATAAACGAAGGCTTCTTTGGCAGAAAGGTTTTTAGTGTTTCATCAGTATGTAGTATAGGCCAATGTTTTTTAAAAATCTCTTCAAGTCCTTTGTACTGTCGATTATAACCTGTCAGGAATGCCGTTTCCATCTTTTTATTATTTTTATTTTTATTTTTATTGTTTCTTCGGTTGAATACTCCATCAATTAGCTCTTCTCTCTTCATTTGGCTTATTTTACTTTTCAAGTCACATAACTCCTTCTTCTTATACCCTTTGGAGACAAATCTGTCTATAATTTGATTAGCCTGTCTTTCAAAATCCATCTGGTTGCTACAATTCCTATATATTCGCATTAACTGACCTTTCGGAATGTTGTTTAACCATTTTAGATGGTGACAGCTGGTAATGGGGATGTACCAATTTCGGTCGGTGGCTTTAAAAAACGTCCTAGTACCCAACCGGCCATTTTCCTTGAAAATCTGCAGGTCCAGATAATCAATACTTTGGGTGTTCCAGCTTCCCGTGAAGGAAATTCCATAAGCGTTCTTGCTGATCTCGTCAAAAAAGTTATTTAGTTCTTCCACCGAACCACCCCATACGATAATAATATTGTCTATGTACCTGCGGTACATCTTTAGATGTTTTCTTGGTAAGCTATAAATCTGCTCCTCTTCCCATCTATTGAGGAAAAGGTTGGCTACACTGGGAGCATACTTAGCACCCATAGCTACCCCCTTGGTTTGCGTGTAGTACGTACCTTGGTACCAAAAATAGTTATGTGACATTGCCAGTTGTAGACCTTCAACTATAAAATCAATTTGCTCCTGTTTAAGATCTGTTAATGTTTTCAATGCCCAGTCCGTACTGCTCAGTGCATGTTCCTGCTTGATGTTAGTGTACAGCGAGTTGACGTCAATCGTGACAAGAATATCCTCCTCTGTTAGATCTATACTTCTTAATTCTGTAAGTAACTGTTGGCTGTCCTTTAAATATGATTTGCCTTCTACCACTAATTGTTGTAAATAACCATCGATGTATTCCCCTAATCTTGAAAACAAAGACCCAATCCCACTAATTATAGGTCTGCCTGGGAGTTTTTTTTTTCATTTTTGTGTACCTTTGGTAAATAGTAAATCACAGGTGTTTTAGCTGCTTTTGGAGTTAAGTATTTTGCTTCTTTTTTGTTTAATATTCCTGTGTTTTCTCCTTTCTTGACAAATTTCTTGAGTCGTTTCTCGTATTCAATCTTGGGGTTATTCTTTAACTTCTTGTATGTGTCCTTCTCCGCCAATAGTTTTTCCATCTCTTTTTTGTAATCTTCTTTGTCTAGTATTACCAAGCCTCCTCCTTTGTCTGCCGAACGTATTACTATATTCTTTTTCTTCTCCAGTTGTTTAATAGTGTTCCATAGACCCCTTCGTTTTGTTCTCTGAATCTTCATTTCTTTTAGATCCTTTTCAACCAATTTTTTGAAAACCGTGATACTGTCATTTTGCTGCCCATTAGGATTAAAAGTAGAGTTGTTTTTAAGATTAGAGTGTTTATAAACACTATTCTGCCCCGTGTTTACGTGAACATTATTCCTAGCCTGTCCTTGATTTTGTTCCTTCTTGGCAAAAAATTTTTTAATGTTCAACTTTCTTATAAATTTCTGTAAATCTATATAGGCCTCAAACTTACCAAGTTGTTTGTCTGGGGCATATTTGAGGCCTAGATCTAAAACTTTAAGTTCTTCTTCATCAAAGGTAGCTGTGCTTGAATTATATATTCCCTGACCTATTGTTCCCTTCTTCTTTTTCTTGTTTCCTCCCCTCTTTCCTCTATTTCGTTTCTTTGTTTTCTTCTCGGGGTACGGAATATATATTCTTTTCTCTCGTCCCATCTCCGTTCTGGATGGTCCCCAGGGTTCCCTCTCGTATTCCCCTGTTTGGTCCATCTGGGGTTCCACCCACCATTTCGCCACGACTGTCCCTGATACTGGTTTCTTACTGGATGGCGAAAAGGTCTTCTTCCATATGGAGGTCCATATGGGGTGGTCCATTGTCTTGGGCCGGGGGGTCTGTGCCCTTGTTCTCTGTGGAAAAAAAGTTGGTTGTTTCTTCCTTGGTATTGTTTCCTGTATGGTATATGGGGTTGGTATTCTCTCAATGGGGAATACCTATTGTGATGTCTGGGTATGTGCGCTGTATATGGAACTTCGTAATGGTCCCTGTTCATATATTGAACTTGCTATTGTCCTCTTATTGGGCTACGCTCGGCCCTTCTTTGACTCGGTGTGTGATATTCAAATCTATCTCTCTGAGGTCTGGTTTGTGTTGGAAAAGTTTGTTGCCATCCCTCATTATCCTCAATTTGTGAATTTTCTCTGGATTCATCAATCATAGACATATCGTTTTCTTCTTCGTTATAGATGTTATCCGTTTGCCATTTGTAAACCTGATGATTCTTATAGTCTAATACATCACGTTTGAACTTTTTTTTGCTTTTTCTGCTACACTTCTTTATCATACTTCTGTACCGCCTCCTGTAAAATCCTCTCTTTTTTTCTTTATATTCTGCTGTTTCCTTAAAAGGAACTAATTCGTCTCTTATTGACAGTATTTCTGCCTCAACATTTTTAAGTTTAAATCTCCGCCTAATGACTATCTTCTGTAGTAGTTCTGTTTCACTTTGGTTAAAAAAATTATACCAATCATCCATTAGGCCTTTATCATTTACTGCATCTTTGGGGGAAATGTCCCACCTTAATCTCCTGGGGGTGATTTTTTCGGAGATGTACATCTCTAGTATGGCTATATCCCACCAAACTCTTAATTGCTTTTCAAGGCAGTGCCTGAGATGTTTAAATAGACTGTCTAAATCCTGTTTGATAACAACATGTTCTTGGTTGAAAACCTCCACCAAGTTGATGTTTCTATTATTTACATATTTGAAAATGTCCATTGCTGCAACCTTAGTTATGGTGATAATCACCACAATAACAGTATAAAAAAGGGGGGGGGGGTAAGGTGCACTAAGGACCCTAATTTATTTAAAATATATGTAATTACCAACACGTGAAAAACACAACCAAAACCAAAAACCTTAATGATAAGAAACAGAACCCTAGTGGTAAAAAACAAAGCCCTAGTGGTAAAGAGGGGGGGGGGGGCTTCCACTACCTAATTAATTCACCCGAAAGGTGAAAAAACGTGAATAAGTACAAAAGTGGTAGTAACAGCGCTCTCCTACTATTAATTGTACCTGCAGGAGGCTTACCTGCTATTGATTGCACGTAATCTTAAAGTGGTGGGTGTACCGATAAACAGTGTGACTAAAGGCTACCTACGTGACAATATCTCACACCAAATAATATTATGATATTGTTATAAAAAAAAATTTGAAACAACAAATAAATTGCTGCCAATATGCGTAAAGAAACCCTGATTTACATTATAAGAACTGCAAAATAACTTATTGCAATATTAAAAGTGCAAATGTGCAAATGTGTAAAAATTACAATAAAAAGTGCTATGTGCTTAAAAAAGTGCAAAAAAGACATCAATATCAATTATGAAAAAGTGCTACGTGCTACTACAAGTGTCACAATATATAAATCCAGTCTTTTCTATTAAAAAATCGCTAAATGAAACTATGCGATTTTTTAAAAACATGCGATTTTTTGAAATCGCTAGATGAAAATGTGTAATTTTTCCTCATTTAAAAGCAAAAAAGGCAAACATAGTGTAATCCAGCTTTTAAAATCCCGTTTTTATTAAGTATAAAAAGCTACTCACACTTTAGAAGATAAATATTGCGTCTCAGTAAAATGTACGCCTCAGTGTGTTTGAATTCACCGCCGCCGCCGCTATGCGAGAGTGCATACACCTTAGGCCACGCCCTACGCATTTCGTCATTGGACGTCGTCTGGAGCGGCCCCACCTAATAAATAGCACTTTCCAAATATAAAAAATATTTAAAAAAAAACTTTTTATATTTTTTAATCAACCAGCACGAATACTCTTGTTCCCTGTATTCATTCGTTGCGAACAGTCATTATATCCACATAATATTGATCTTGATGTTCATATATAATTTTTCTATGTATGGTATTTTTATTTGGAATTTTAATTTTAATTTTAATTTTATTTTTATTGTATTTTTATTTTTATTCTTTATTTTAATTTTATATCTTATTTTTCATCTATTATATATATTTTTTTTCTCATAATGGGGATTCATAATGTGGATGCTGTTGTTATTCTATTTCTAACTATTTTGAATATTTTTAATAATTATTTTCATTATTGTGGTTTACGATTTAATTTATTTTAACCATTATTGTGATCTGAATTTAATTGTAATAATTTTGTTTCATTTACATTTTTTGTGTGTTGATTTCATTTGTATTTTGTTTTCACCACCGCTGCACTCGTAATAATAAAGAAACCGCTATTTACTTTAATGACACTAAGACAACTTAGGCTCTTCAGCTCTCCCCCTTCTTCATATACAGGAGATTGATTAGTAGTTTGCGTAAGCGCCACATAGCCATTGTGTCATACTATTTCCCTATTCCAGAAAGCAAAATGGCGTTTATGTGCTCGCGCTTGCGCCGTAACATTAGTACACCTTATATTAAGAGAGTGGAGCACCAAGATGGCCGCTCCAGACGACGTCCAATGACGAAACGCGTAGGACGTGGCCTAAGGTGTATGCACTCTCGCATAGCGGCGACGGCGGTGAATTCAAACACGCTGAGGCGTACATTTTACTGAGACGCAATATTTATATTCTAAAGTGTGAGTAGCTTTTTATACTTAATAAAAACGGGATTTTAAAAGCTGGATTACACTGTTTGCCTTTTTTGCTTTTAAATGAGGAAAAATTAGTGGACTATTACTGGATATTAACCGGACCAGCTCTGCACAGTGACACAGGGGCTTACACTGTGGAGGCGCATTAACCCCCCAAGGGGAGGGGGAGCTGGTGAGTGCGGACTATTGTCTTTATATACACGAATCGCACCGGTTGCAATCCAGGAGTTCACTGGGGATGTGAAGCACTTTGGCACTTTTTGGTTAAGAACTCTCTTATTGGAGTATTGTTGGTTTCTCTGCTGCTGGACTTTTTTCATCTATTCAAAAATTACACATTTTCATCTAGCGATTTCAAAAAATCGCATGTTTTTAAAAAATCGCATGCTTTCATTTAGCGATTTTTTAATAGAAAAGACTGGATTTATATATTGTGACACTTGTAGTAGCACGTAGCACTTTTTCATAATTGATATTGATGTCTTTTTTGCACTTTTTTAAGCACATAGCACTTTTTATTGTAATTTTTACACATTTGCACTTTTAATATTGCAATAAGTTATTTTGCAGTTCTTATAATGTAAATCAGGGTTTCTTTACGCATATTGGCAGTAATTTATTTGTTGTTTAAAATTTTTTTTTATAACAATATCATAATATTATTTGGTGTGAGATTTTGTCACGTAGGTAGCCTTTAGTCACACTGTTTATCGGTACACCCACCACTTAAAGATTACGTGCAATCAATAGCAGGTAAGCCTCCTGCAGGTACAATTAATAGTAGGAGAGCGCCGTTACTACCACTTTTGTACTTATTCACGTTTTTTCACCTTTCGGGTGAATTAATTAGGTAGTGGCAGCCCCCCCCCCCCCCTTTACCACTAGGGCTTTGTTTTTTACCACTAGGGTTCTGTTTCTTATCATTAAGGTTTTTGGTTTTGGTTGTGTTTTTCACGTGTTGGTAATTACATATATTTTAAATAAATTAGGGTCCTTAGCGCACCTTACCCCCCCCCCTTTTTTATATCTTTATGTTTGAAGCCTGAAATGTGGCAAAAGGTTGAAAAGTTCAAGGGGGCCGAATACTTTTGCAAGGCACTGTATCTGCATCATTGGCTAAACAAGTCCATGTCTTTCGCAGTCCCAGTGGTGTGGAGACTACCATTATAGTAGTGACTGCTATTTTTGCTATGGACCATGGAATAGCCAAACATTCCATCCGCACTGCATCCTTTACCCCATGGTGCATAATCGCATATCCCCGTCATTATTTTGAATTATTTAATGCAATTTTGACCCTAAGCTGTATCTTGGAAAACTGGAGCCAATTAATAATCAGGACATAATTTTCCCTATTGACTCAATTCTGGTAAAATGTAGCTACTTTCATTTCTGAGGCTTTCTCCTTGTACACCAGTGTAGCCAAAGGATGAAATGCTTCCATTACTATGTCCTATCTGGCTGTCTGTGCCTATAGTTTCAGTGGCATCATTCACACAAATTCACACGAATGTGTTTTTTCAAGGGCCATTTAAAAGGTTCATTTTGGTGAGCGTGGCTTGGTGCATGGCAGGATAGGACGTGTTCTTCCTTTTCTCCCGCTCTGGCCATGCTTCTCACAGCTCTACTGACATCCAGATCCTTCTCACTCTCCTCTCATAAACAGACGAAGCAGCAGTGAGTGTCGCTAACCCAGAGTGGCCAAAAAATGGGGGAGATTGGCCGTTTTTTTTTACCCATTCCAGCCTGGACACCAGGAGCTTCCCAGCATCCAAGATGGTGCTGACCTGCTCATTAGGCACACAAGCTGCTTGCCAGTTGATCACCAGACAGTGCACATGCTCTCCCCAAGACTCAGACTGTGGGTCAGTGCCCTCCAGAAGCCCCTCGCCCATCTCCCAAAGCTCCAGGGATAGTTGAGATATGGAGTCATACATTAAGGCACTCCCAACCCGACACAACATTGAAGCCTATGTAAATAAGCTGAAGCACTCCTAGTTAACAGACCTCTGCAAAGACCTGGGTCACAAATCCAGCAGCTGTTTTATAGTCTTGATGACCAAGAGAACAGAAGTCGCCGTAATAATATCCATATACGAGGATTACCTAAAACAGTGGAACCTAAAGATTTGACACAGACGGCTACCTCCATATTTAACCAACTCCTGCAGCAGCCTAAAGACTCTTTAATTTAAATCAACCACATTCACAAGTCCCTGGGTCCCTGCAACCCTAACTCTGCATTTCCTAGGGATGTGATCTGCAGGATTCACTTAAAAGTTTAATTTCACAAAGCTTTATGCATGGATAAGTATTTATCGGTTCAGCCGTGTGAATGTACTTTTCAAATCCCATTGGACTTTGCTAAAAATAACTCCCACTTTATTCTGGTGTGTTAGCTTAGTGAACTAAGCCTTACGTGTGTTTCCCTGCACACCCAGGAAGTGACTTAAAGGAGGAGTGGCATTACACACAAGAAGTAAGCCACTGATTTCCTGCACTCATAAGTGATATAAAAGATCAGAAACCAGTTAGATCAACCAGCCCAGTACTCAGCTCATTCCCACTATCCCTCTTTGATAATAAGAAAAGCTACTATCTCTGCACCATATCTAAAATTTTGTATAACCTCAACATACACAAATGTTAGTGCGGATTTTACTTGTACAAATGACATTATGCTCAAATTTAAAATAGTATCCAAATCTTTATTACATAATTAAAAAATATGTGGATTGACGTTATCCTAAAAAATCACAAACCCCTCTCATTGCCAGCATCTCCTCTGAGATGACTGATTTTTAAATATCATGTACGATGCAAGTTTAGTACATAAAGCACATAATATACAGATAACATAACTTGTAATGGTGGAGCCTCTTAAATCAACGCATTTCTCATAAAGCTTCTTCAGGACCAGCCAAGGATAATGTAAGGAGTACACCGCCAAACTCCACCCATATTTTTAGCCCCTAAGTGCATTACTTTACATTGATCAATATTAAACCTCATTTGCCATGTACAAAGCCTTGAAAAAGTATTCATCCCCTTGAAATTTTCCACATTTTATCATGTTACAACCAAAAACATAAATGTATTTTATTGGGATTTTATGTGATAGACCAACACAAAGTGGCACATAATTGTGAAGTGGAAGGAAAATGATAAATAGTTTTTTTAAATTTTTTTAGAAATAAATTTGTGAAAAGTGTGGCGTGCATTTGTATTCAGCCCCCTTTACTCTGATACCCCTAATTAAAATCTATGGAACCAATTCCCTTCAGAAGTCACCTAATTAGTAAATAAAGTCAACCTGTGTTTTATTTAATCTCAGTATAAATACAGCTGTTCTGTGAAGCCCTCAGAGCTTTGTTAGAGAACCTTAGTGAACAAACAGCATCACAAAGGCCGAGGAACGCACCAGACAGGTCAAGGATAAAGTTGTGGAGAAGTTTAAAGCAGGGTTAGGTTATAAAAAAAAAAAAAAACCAAGCTTTGAACATCTCACGGTGCACTGTTCAATCCATCATCCAACAATGGAATGAGTATAGCACAACTGCAAACCTACCAAGACATGGCTGTCCACCTAAACTGACAAACTGGGCAAGGAGAGCATTCACCAGAGAAGCAGCCCAGCAGCTCATGGTAACTCTGGAGGAGCTGCAGAAATCCACAGCTCAGGTGGAAGAATCTATTAGTCATCTATAGTCAACAATGATGACTGGCCATCGGGACTACCGGGAGATTCCCAGTGGGCCGATGGCTCAGTGGGCCGATGGCTCAGTGGGCTGGTTTCAGCTGCCTCCTATTGCCTCCATGGTCCTCAACGATTTACCCGTCAATCGCCGACAGCTGGCACTTGACAGGTAGATCGAGATTTAACCAGTACATGGAAAGGTGCAGGAAGCACCTGTCTGTAATAAGTTCTCTCTCTCATGTCACACAGCGCTGTTTGCTCCCTGGCGGCCCCTCCTCTCCAGATGATGTCACAAGCCAATGGGGATAGACTAAAAGAGAGGAGGGGCCGTTGGGGAGCGAACAGTGCTGCGTGACATGAGAGAGAGAACTTATTACAGACAGGCGCTTCCTGAGCTACTCTGCATGCTGGCCAGGCTAGTAAATGATCAATAATGTGCCATGTGCCCCATGATGTGCCCCATAATGTGCCCTGATGTGCCCTGTGCCCTGATGTGCTATGTGCCCTGATGGGCCATGTGGCCTGATGTGCCCCGTGCCCTGATGTGCTATGTGCCCCATGCTCTGATGTGTCCTGATGTGTTATGTGCCCTGTGTCCTGATGTGCCATGTGGACTGATGTGCCCCATGCCCTGATGTGCCCCATGCCCTGATGTGCTATGTGTCCCCCGATGTGCCCTGATGTGCTGTGCCCCGTGCCCTGATGTCTTGTGCCATGATGTCCTGTGCCCCTGTGTGCTGTGTCTCAATGTCGTGTGCCCTGATGTGCTGTGCCCCGATGTCCTGTGTCCTGATGTGCTATACCCTGATGTGCTGTGTCCTATACCCTGATGTACTGTGCCCTGATGTGCTGTGCCCTGACCCTGATGTACTGTGCCCTGATGTGCCCTGTACGCTGATGTGCTTGGCTCTGTACCCTGCTCTGATGTGCCCTGATGTGCTGTACCCTGATGCCCTGTACCCTGATGCCCTGTACCCTGATGTGCTATACCCTGATGTGCTGTGCACTGTACCCTGATGTGTTGTGCCCTGATGTGCTATACCCTTATGTGCTGTGCTCTGTACCCTGATGTGTTGTGCCCTGATGTGCCTTGTGCCCTGATGTGCTGGGCTCTGTACCCTGATGGGCTCTGTACCCTGATGTGCTGGGTTCTGTACAATGCCCTGATGTGTTGGGCTCTGTACCTTGATGTGCTGTACCCTGATGTGCTGGGCTCTGTATCGTGCCCTGATGTGCTGGGCTCTGTACTGTGCCCTGATGTGCACTGTACCCTGATGTGTTGTGCCCTAGGCCTGTCTGGATGAAGTCCAGGACCACATTTTTGTCCCAGTCCAGCCCTGATAGTCAATTATTAGTCATGCACTCCACAAATCTGGCCTTATGTAAGAGTGGCAAGAAGAAAATCATTGTTGAAAGAAAACCATAAGAAGTCCTGTTTGCAGTTTGCAATAAGCCATGTGGGGGACACAGCAAAAATGTGGAATAGGAATAACGATGTGCACAGGCACAGTGGCTCCTGCCTCTAGCTTTCTCCATGTCATTGGACAGATTGATAGCAGCAGAAGCCATTGGCTCCCGCTGCTGTCGATCAAATCCTGTGACACTGGAGTGGGGGGCGGGCTGAGTCCTGTTGTCTGTGTCAATGGATGCAACAGCGGGACTCAGGAGCAAGCCCACACAGGTGCCCCCAGCAGCTTTCCCTGGGGGCACCTGATGAAGAGGAGGGCCTGGAGCACTGGCGGGGGACCCCAGAAGAAGAGGATTGTGGCTGCTTTGTGAAAAACCATTGCATAGAGCAGGTAAGTATAGGCATGTTTTTTATTTTTATAAAAGTAATTGAAGGTTTACAACCACTTTAAGCCTAGTACACAATAGTAGTTTTTTTTTTTGTTCAACCCAGCAGGGCTGAATGAAAAAAAAAAACTGACAGCTCAGAAGGAGCCGCTGTACTAACTAGGCAATATTAGATCAGCGATCTCTCCTGCTGTTCTATCGTGTTCTGACAAGGGAACGGCCCCTCTGCCGGAACACTCCAGTCAGCACTCTCAGCCATAGCCATGAGTCGGTCAGCAAACCTTTTTCGGTCATGCCCCATTGACAGAAGTCAGCTGAACGGCCGGGCTTCTGTCGGACAAGCTGCAGTACACACTGGCTGAATGTTGGACAGTTTCTATTGAACTGTCCAATACCACCTGACATTCAGGACATGTGTTCTAGGTTTTACTCTCTACCTCCCAGCCTTCTCTCTATTTCTCAACCCTCTCTCTACTTCACATACTTCTCTCAAATTTTCAGACTTTTTCCTACTTTGCAAACCTCTGGCAACTTTGCAGTCCTCTTTCTACTTTCCAGCCTTTGCTCTGCTTTCTAACCTCATCTCTACTTCACAACTTTTTTACTCTACTTTGCAGTCCACTTTCAGCATTGCAGACCTCTCTTTACTATGTAACCCTCTCTCTGGTTTGCAACCTTCTCCCTGCTTTGAAATCCTTTCTCTGTGCCTTTATTTATACTTTGCAGCCATCCTCTACTATGCATATAACTCTTTGCTTTGCAGCCTTCTCCCTACTTTGCCTTTCTCCCTCTTCTTTGGTACCACCACTCTACTTTGCAGCCCTCTCTCTACTTCCCAGTTCTCTCTATACTTTGCAGCTTTTTTTCTACTTCACAGTCCTCTCTGTACCTCTCATGCCGCGTACACACGATCGGACTATCCGGTGGACAACCCGCCGGACTTTGCAGCGGAGGTCCGCCAGACTTTCCAGAGCGGACCTGCCCACACACGACTGGACTTTTCCGGCGGACAATCCGCGGAACTATGGCGGGAGTTCGCTGGACTTTTGAAATGAACTGACTTGCCCACACATGGAGTAAAGTCCGTTAATTTTGAACGTGGCTCCAGGTAGACGAAACTAGCGAAGGAAGTCAATGTCACCGCCTCCATCGGCGAGATTGACACCTCGGGAGCCCTGTCACCTGGTATGGATTTAAAGGGGAAGCCCTACGCCGAAAAAACAGTGTGGGGGTCCCCCCCAAAGTCCATAGCAGACCCTTATCCGAGCACGCAGCCCGGCCGGTCAGGAAATGGGGTGGGGACAAGCAAGTGCTCCCCCCCGAGCTGTACCAGGACGCGTGCCCTCAACACGGGGGGTGCTTTGCAAGGCCCCCCCACCCCAAAGCACCTTGTCCTTGTTGATGAGGACAAGGGCCTCTTCCCGACAACCATGGCCGTTGGTTGTCGGGGTATGTGGGCGGGGGGCTTATCAGAATCCGGGAGCCCCCTTTAATAAGGGGGCCCCCAGATCCCAGTCCCCCACCCTATGTGAATGAGTATGGGGTACATGGTACCCCTACCCATTCACCTGGGGGAAAAAAGTGTACATAAAAAAAAAAACAATACAGGTTTTTAAAATACTTTATTAGACAGCTCCGGAGGTCTTCCCTTCTTCTGTCTTCGGGGGTCTTCTCGCCAGACTCCTCCGCTATCTTCTGCTCTTTTGCTAGCTCTTTTGCTAGCGGAGGAGCCCGGCTTTCTCCTTTGTTGCCAACGCCGTCCGGGAGTCTTCTTCCGACTTCGGGGTTTTGTCCCGCTCTTCGGGGGTCTTGTACCGCTCTTTGGTTCTTCTTGCCTGGCATCCGCTTTCTTCTTCCAGCTCTTTTACTAGCGTTGGCCTGGGCTTCTGTCGTTGTCGCCGTCGTCTCCGCCGCTGCCTTCTCCTTCTTCTCTTCTTCCTTCTTCCGATGTTGACATGATGCTCTCTCCAGCCTTAATGGCAGGGGCGCGTTGTGCGGCGACTTATATAGGGACAATGGGCGGGGTCACCTGGTGATGTCAAATTGTGGTACAAAGGGTAAATCGCGCTACTCAAACAACAAAAGAAAGCAACCTATAAGCAGCAACCCTAATCGTAATACTCTGATATCAAACTAAATAGGTGAACAAAATGAGCTGCGCTAAAAACAAAAAATTAAAAATTAAAAATTAATCAAACACCTAAAACCTAATCAAAACCTATACCAATAAACGTGAAAAACAATATTGAATTGACAAAAAATGTGATTAGTAAATAGTATACATGAATACTATCATATCATCATAGAGTGAATAAAGTGTATACTAGATCTAAAATGAAATTAGTATAAATAATATAGAAAAAACCCCACAATAATTAATGTAAATTGAAACAAAAAATAATAATGTGTGCTAAATCTAAACGAATAAAATTAACAAAAATAATATTCAAAAACCATAAAAAGTTCATATGTGATGAAGAAAAAAAATTTTTTAGTCCAAAAATATTATTGATTCTTCAAACTTGATATTAGGGTGCAAAAATATCCACAAATGCGTGTATATAGAAAATATTCAAAACAATCCTCCACCAGTGAGAAGAGGGGCCGCTTACCAGAGCTTTAGATCCCAGTGTTAGTGAGATCAGTAAGGCAACAGCACAGAGGTTTCTGGGTGAACCGTCACAGGCATCCCACCATCTACATCTCCAATACGAAGGCTCCAATCGGGGAACGAAGGTGTCGTAGATAGCTGACACCACGCTGTCTCTATCTCCAGTACGAAGCCTCCAATCAGGAAACGAGGGTATCGTGGATCATATATAAAAGATCAAAGACACTCGCATAGCGTAAAACCACTTGGTTTAATCAAGTAGAATTTAAAAAAATTTACACTCACATACGTAAAGAAAAAACGATCACATAAAAAACGAGCCGGCCGGACTCGTGTGCCGCCCGCACTTCCTGGTTGGGCGTAGAACGCGGAGACGTCAGAACGCCTATCTCCCTACGCGCGTTTCGTCACGAACGGACGTGTTCACGGGATGCGGGACGGCGTTCTGACGCACCGCCTATATACAAAATCCTAAACAAACAGCCTCGGTCTGAGCTCCATGTTGTCCTCTCAATCCACCATGTTAGGTGAGGGAAAGAGGACTGGAATGCCCATATTATCACCCAGTCCACCATTTTACATAAGGAGAAAAGGGTAAAAATTTGCCCTACCATTACGCAGAGGCAAACTCATAATCATAACCCTCCAGATTCTTTTAAGAACCATAAATTAAAAATACAAAATTATCATAAAAGTACATTAAGGGAAAAAAGGAATTAAAAAAATTCCTTTCAAATACCAATTGAAAAGTATATTTATCAGAAGGTATCCAATGAGATAATAAAAAATATTAGGCACAAACAAAACAGTCCAAACGAATAAACAAAACAGCTTTTGTAGTAAAGATATGTACTGTCTTGTATGTCCAGATACTAATACGTTCTTCGTTATAAAAAATTTTTTATATACCAGTGGAAATTGGAAACTTTTTTTAGTAGTAAGACCACAAATACAGAAAAAAATGATAAAGGCAAAAAACCTCATCAAGGACTCATGGAACTCACACCAAGTTTACAGTTAAAAAAGCAACAACAACCACAGGAAGCCTAAGCTATATAAACTATTCCAACCAATCATATATTATTCAAGAATTGTCAATAAACGCATTTACGTCTACTTCAATATTAAGACCATGAGGGACGTAACTTTTTAATCTGTGTATCCACATCATTTCAAGCTTGGAAATGCTTCTTACCAAATGGGTTCCCCTCCAATGGGGATTGAACTTGTCAATTCCCATAAAGATTGTGTTGGTAGGGTCTCTATTGTGTGCCAGCAGGTAGTGTTTGGAGACCGAATGCTGGGTATATCCTCTACGGATATTCCCAATATGTTCGTTCAAACGTACATGTAAAGCACGTTTGGTCCGCCCTACATACTGGAGGCCACAAGGGCACTCCAGCATGTAGACCACTGCCTCTGAGCAGCAAGTGATAAAAGGTTCTATGGTGTAAGACCTAGATGTGACCGTAGATCTAAAGGTAGTACTTCTCCTAGACCGACAGCCATTTAAGCTACATACCGTGCATTTCCTGCATTGATAGTACCCAGTAAGGTTCGAGAAAAAATGCGGACGATTAGTGGGTGGGTCCAAAACATTAGGGGCCACCCTGTCCCTCAAAGATGTTACGCCTCTATATACTACTTGGGGTCTGTCAGGCAAAATAGTTCCCAATACCGAGTCGTTCCTAAGTACATGCCAATGTTTTTTAAGTATATGTTTGATCCTAGTGTGTTGGCAAGAATAATTGGTGATGAAGGGGTAACGAAAATTGTTTTGACGACCTCCTTCTCGTTCCTTTAGTAAATCGGATCTTTCAACTTGACTAATCTCATCTATCAGACGTGTCAAGGGTTCAGATGGATAGCCTTTATCAATGAACCTCTGAGTGAGAACACGGGCCTGTTGTATAAAAACATCCTGTTCTGTACAGTTACGTCTCAATCTTAAGAGCTGGCTTCTAGGTACTGATTTGAGCCAAGATGGATGATGGCAACTAGTAGTAGGTATAAAGGAGTTCCTATCGGTGGTTTTAAAGAAAGTTGATGTAATAAAACGTTCTCCTTTAATAGTGATAGTAAGGTCTAAAAAATTAATTTTGGTAAGACTGGCTTCATAAGTGAGGTGTATACCCCTGGTGTTGGCGTTAAGCTCACTCATAAACAGGGAGAGATCCGATTCACTCCCATCCCATAGGAGGAGGATGTCGTCTATGTACCTGGCCCAAAAGGTCAGCTGCGGCCTGACACGAGCATAGACGACATCCTCCTCCCATTTCGCCATAAACAAATTCGCCAAACTAGGGGCATATTTTGCCCCCATTGCGACCCCTTTAATCTGGCGAAAAAAATCCCCTCCAAACCAAAAAAAGTTATGCGTAGCCGCATAGTCTAAAAGTTTCATAATAAAAATTATTTGTTCTGAGGGGAGATCAGAAAACCTCTCTAGGGAATCCGAGACGGCCTCTAGGCCCATATTTTGGGGTATGCTTGTATAAAGTGACGCAACATCTGCAGTCACCAGCAGAGTCCCTTGTTTGGGATGATATCCCCCGAGAAGGTTAATTATATGCCTCGTGTCTTTAATAAATGATGGCATTCGACGCACTAGAGGTTGTAGAAAGAAATCTATATACCTGCCCACCCGGGAAGTGATAGAATCGATCCCACTAATGATGGGTCGTCCCGGGGGGCAGGTTAGACTCTTATGGACCTTAGGTAAGTAGTAAATTATAGGGATTCTAGGAGTTTTTGGGACAAGAAAGGCCTTTTCTTTCTTATTTAAGATTCCCTGATCGAATCCCTCTGCAACAAGGGACTCCAAAGTTCTTTTGTATTGTGCATTTGGATTAGAGGGTAGGGAGATGTAAGTAGCCCTATCTCCCAAAATCCGATTCATCTCGCCTATATAGTCATCCTTATTAAGGATGACTATGCCCCCCCCTTTGTCCGCTGGGCGGATGACCACATTTTTATTGTTGCAGAGGGATTCAATGCCAGCATCAATCACCTCTTTATTTCTAACTTTTTTTATACGCAAGTCTTCAAGGTCTTTGAGGGCCAGATCACGAAAGACTTTTAAAGAGGGACACAGATGCCCAGGTGGGTTGAAAAGTGATGGATTAGAAAGCCCCGAGTGACAATAGTCACCAGAGGCATTTCTAAGAAAATTGGTAGGGTTTGAAGCTACATATCTTTGGATATTAAGTTTTCTCACATACCTATGAATATCCATGTATGTTTGGAACTTATTCATGTTTTTGGCTGGGGCAAACTTGAGGCCCTTATCCAGGACACTCAGTTCGCAATTACTAAGAGTGGCCGAGCTAAGGTTAAAGATACCTGCACCAGTTATGTTCTTGGTCTTTTTGGGCTGAGTACGCCTCCCCCCTCTAGTTCCTCTCTTAGCTCGACCACTCTTTTGATGCCTTGGTTTGGCCTGGGAAAACCCCAATTGCTGTGGCTTGGGTTAATACCCAAGTTGCCATTACCAGAGTTTCCCTGAATGTCACTGTAGGGACCCATATTGTTGGGCCTCAGGTTAGTCATACCCTCCATAGGTGGAAACCCCGAATCCTGTAAAGGCAAAAAGCTGTTTTGTGTAGGAATATTAAATTGAGATTGGTAGTCCACATCATAATGTACCACTTGGCTGTTATTATAAGCTGTTGGTGGGTTAGGTTTTGGATATTGAGAAGGGAGGGGTAATTGATTATAAGTAGGAGATGGAAAATAACCCTGTTTAGAAGCAAAGCTTCCCATCCATCCAGGGGGAGGTACAGGTCTCTCCTGTCCCCAGTTTGGAGGGGGGGCAGCCTGACCATAATAAGGAGAGGGGGCTTGGGCATATGTGTGGGGGAGAGGGGGGGCATTCTGACGTTGCCCACCTCGTCCCCTTCCTCTATTGTCATGCCCCTGAGGGGGTCCTCGTTTGCCACCTCTCATTTGGCTGTAATTTCTCTTTCCCTCGCCAGGGGAGCGGAAACGAGAATTTACAGAATTTGCAGATGGTACTGTCTGGTTTTGTGCATTCTGGGGTGGTATCCCACCCTGGGACATAGCCACCGGGGTAGTATCCATAGCTGGGCCGGAGACATCAATTTGTTCTATCAGTAATCTCTTTTGCCACTCAAAAACAGTCAGAGATTGATAGTCCAAGATATCTCGGTTATACTTCTTTTTCTTTTTTAGTTTTTGTTCTCTATCCTCTTTCTCCAACAGTTTAAGAAGACCTTTGGATCTATCTAAATATTCCTCATTATTTTTAAAGGGCAATATTTTATCTTTTAAGTTTTTGATCTCAATATCTAAACGGTTAAGTTTCAAATTCTTCCTCTCCACGAGGAACCGTAGAAAGGCAACACCAGCTTCATTAAAATATTTATACCATCCCTCCAGATCTACTTCACCTTTCTGGGGGCAAACCCCCCACCTTAAGCTGCGTGGGACCATCTGTAATTTTATATACGTTTCCAGAAACGCAATGTCCCATTGAGTGTGGATCTCAGATACTATTAGGTTTTTTAGCCTTGTAAAGAGACCACCCAAATCCCCATCGCCTTCAGCAAAGGGTTCAAAAACCCCTTCTGTGTTTACCACTCTGGAGGCACGAAAATCAAAAATATCCATGAATAAAGTAGCTGCAGTAAATGTATAAGGTTAACAAACACGGTACAAAGGGTAAACCGCGCTACTCAAACAACAAAAGAAAGCAACCTATAAGCAGCAACCCTAATCGTAATACTCCGATATCAAACTAAATAGGTGAACAAAATGAGCTGCGCTAAAAACAAAAAATTAAAAATTAAAAATTAATCAAACACCTAAAACCTAATCAAAACCTATACCAATAAACGTGAAAAACAATATTGAATTGACAAAAAATGTGATTAGTAAATAGTATACATGAATACTATCATATCATCATAGAGTGAATAAAGTGTATACTAGATCTAAAATGAAATTAGTATAAATAATATAGAAAAAAACCCACAATAATTAATGTAAATTGAAACAAAAAATAATAATGTGTGCTAAATCTAAACGAATAAAATTAACAAAAATAATATTCAAAAACCATAAAAAGTTCATATGTGATGAAGAAAAAAAAATTTTTTAGTCCAAAAATATTATTGATTCTTCAAACTTGATATTAGGGTGCAAAAATATCCACAAATGCGTGTATATAGAAAATATTCAAAACAATCCTCCACCAGTGAGAAGAGGGGCCGCTTACCAGAGCTTTAGATCCCAGTGTTAGTGAGATCAGTAAGGCAACAGCACAGAGGTTTCTGGGTGAACCGTCACAGGCATCCCACCATCTACATCTCCAATACGAAGGCTCCAATCGGGGAACGAAGGTGTCGTAGATAGCTGACACCACGCTGTCTCTATCTCCAGTACGAAGCCTCCAATCAGGAAACGAGGGTATCGTGGATCATATATAAAAGATCAAAGACACTCGCATAGCGTAAAACCACTTGGTTTAATAAAGTAGAATTTAAAAAAATTTACACTCACATACGTAAAGAAAAAACGATCACATAAAAAACGAGCCGGCCGGACTCGTGTGCCGCCCGCACTTCCTGGTTGGAAAATTGTGACCCCGCCTCTTATGATGTCACAGTCCCAGCATCCTCCGGGACTGTGACATCATAAGGGGCGGGTCACCATGTGACATCACCCGATGACCCCGCCCCTTGTCCCTATATAAGTCGCCGTACAACGTGTCCCTGCCATTAAGGCTGGAGAAAGCGTTGTGTTAACATTGGAAGAAGCAGAAGGTGGCAGCGACAGCGACAGAAGACCGGGCCAACGCTAGTAAAAGAGCTGGAAGAAGAAAGCGGAGGCTCAGCAAAAAGAACCAAAGAGCGGGACAAGACCCCCGAAGAGCGGGACAAGACCCTGAAGTCGGAAGAAGACCCCGGACGGCGGCGGCGACGAAGGAGAAAGACGGGCTCCTCTGCTAGTAAAAGAGCTAGCAAAAGAGCAGGAGATAGCGGAGGAGTCTGGCGAGAAGACCTCTGAAGATTTATGAAGAGAAGACCCCCGGAGCTGTCTAATAAAGTATTTTAAAAACCTGTGTTGTGTTTTTTTATGCGCACTTTTTTCCCCCCCGGTGAATGGGTAGGGGTACCATGTACCCCATACTCATTCACATAGGGTGGGGGGTGGGATCTGGGGGCCCCCTTATTAAAGGGGGCTCCCGGATTCTGATAAGCCCCCTGCCTGCATACGGCCAGGGTTGTTTGGAAGAGGCCCTTGTCCTCATCAACATGGGGAGAAGGTGCTTTGGGGTGGGGGGGCCGCAGGGCCCCCCTTCCCCAAAGCACCCCCCATGTTGAGGGCATGCAGCCAGGTAGGGCTCAGGAGGGGGGGCACTCGCTTGTCCCCGCCCCCTTTCCTGACCAGCCGGGCTGGATGCTCGGATAAGGGTCTGCTATGGACTTTGGGGGGACCCCCACACAGTTTTTTCGGCGTAGGGCTTCCCCTTTAAATCCATACCAGGTGACGGGGCTCCCAAGGTGTCAATCTCGCCAATGGAGGCGGCAACATTGACTTCCTTCGCTAGTTTCGTCTACCTGGAGCCACGTTCAAAATTAACGGACTTTACTTCATGTGTGGGCAAGACCGTTCATTTCAAAAGTCCGGCAGACTAGCATACAGACAAGCGGACTGTCCGCTGGTCAATTTTGAGTCAAAACTTCTTTCTAATTCCGCCGGACTTTTGGGAAGAAAAAATCAGCCGGAGCCCACAAACGGGCAGATTGTCCAGCAGACTCTGGTCTGCCGGACTAAGTCCGCCGGATAGTCCAATCGTGTGTATGCGGCATTAGTCTTCTCTTTGCAACCCTCCCTTTCTCAGCCATCGCTATACTTTGCACTCTTCTCTCTACCTTGCATCTCTTTCTCTACTCTCCTATGCAACCATCTCTCTACTTTGCAGCCATCTCCCTACTTTCCAACTCTACCTAAACTTTGACACCATGGGGGTTTATTTACGAAAGGCAAATACACTTTGCACTTCAAAGTGCACTTAGAAGTAAAGTCACTGTAGATCCGAGGGGGACATGCAAGGAAAATAAATTACAGCATTTTAGCTTGCACATGATTGGATGATAAAATCAGCAGAGCTTCCACTCATTTCAGATCTACCCCTTAGATTTAGAGTGACTTTCAGTGCAAAGTGGATTTACCTTTCGTAAATACCCCCCCCCCCCATAACTCTACTTTGCAGCCCTGCCAATACTCCCCAGCTCTCTCTACCACACAGCCCTCTCTCTATTTACCAGCCCTCTCTCTCTACTCTGCAGCTCCCTCTCTACATTGCTACTATTGTTCCACTTTTCAGCTTTTTCCCAACTTCATAGATCTCTCTCTACTAGGCAGCCCTCTCTGGACTTCTCAGCCTTCTAATATGCTACCCTCTCTCTATTTCCCACCTCTCTCTCTATTGTGCAGTTCCCTCTCTGCTTTGCAATCCTCTATTTGTCCCCTTCCTTCTCTCTACTTCCCAGGCTTCTGTCTTCTTCACAGCCCCCTTTTCTATTCCCCAGTCTTCTCTCTACTATGGGGAACCCTCTCTCTCTCTTTTGCAGTCCTCCCTCTATTAGGCAGCCCTCTTTGCATTCCCCAGCCCCCTTTCTCCTTTGCAGCCCTGCAGCCTGGTTCACACCTATGCATTTTTTTTTGTACATTTTCAGTTTTGCAGAAACATACTACAGTCCATTTAACATGGTTTCCTAAGGATGTAGTTCACATCTGTGCATTTTATGGAAAGGGCTAGGGGCTTTTTTCTGGTTTTTGGTTCCATAGACTTCAATGAATCAAAAGCGTGAATTGAAAAAAGGAAAAATGCACCTGTAATATGCAACCTGCATAGGTGTGAATCGGACCTTAGGGCTCTTTCGTGCCAGATGCAGTGAGATGCATTTTTGTCTGTATTCCAACTGCATAGACAGTCCAAATTCAGGTTATTCTATGGGCATAGTTTACACTGTACAGTGCACTGCAGTGAAAAGCAAGCTGCATTTTTCAGCACTGCAAATGCACAGGAATGCTTGCAAATGCATGTAAAAGCATGAAAATGCACTTCAACTCAGTGCAGGACACATCGAAGCCCAAAGAAGAAAGAAAATGGAAGTGACCTTAAAGTGGCAGTAAACTCCCATAAATTAATTTTACCCATAGGTAAGGCTTACCTATAGGTACTGTAAATATCTCCTAACGTGCACCGTTTAGGAGATATTTACATTACATGCAGCCGGTGACATTACTGGCGCATGTGCTCTGAAGGAACGGCCACCCAGGGTGTTCCTTCAGAGCCCTGTGCCGTAAACGGAGGCTCCTGCGCAGGAGTGACGTCATGCGGACTCCGGCACATGTCTATGAACCTAAAAGGAAGACAGGTGAAGAGGAAGCCCTGTCAGTGGTGACAGCTTTCCGCTGGAAGGGCTTCGTTCTAAGGTAAGTTTCACATAATGTGGTAGCATGCGATGCATACTACCACATTATAACTTTGCCTTGCAGGTTAAGGCTGGGTTCACACTATTGCGAATTTGATGCGTATTACACAGCATCCAATTGGCAGAACACTTGAATACATGTTGTTTTCAATGGGTATGGTTCACATATGTTTGTTGCACCAGCACTCCGCATTGCACAAAATTTGTGTGCATTTTCTAGGCAGTGCAGTGCAAATTGCAGGCACATAATCTTCAATGAGAACGCATCTGATTCACAGATGTGTTCCGTTCTGAACATGAATGCTCCCCCCCCCCTCCTCCTACACCTCCCCCCTCTCCCTGGTCAGCTGATCCGCAGCTACAACGGAGAGGATTGAAATAAAGGATGTGATGCGCTGATTTCCAACCATACAATGATCGCAATAGGCCACAGGTATGCAATTATCAAATAAAGTGCAACTGTGCATAAATTAATCAAGTGATGCTTCTGTGCATATATAACAGTAATAACTAGTGCATAAAACCATAAGGTGACTCTATGTGCAAACAAACGCAGATTTGTCATATAGACCAAAATACATATATGAAGTGTGTAAACTTAATTACAAAATGTATATAGTGAAGCAAAGACAGATTCTGGATATAAGTTATAACTGGATATACGTTAAAGTGATAACTGGTGCAAAGACCATAAAGTGACTGTATGTGCAAAAAAACACGCAAGTTTGTCATACAAACCAAAAAATTTAAAAAGTGAATGTTACTTATCAAAAAGTGTGTAAAATGGAGCACAAACAGGTAAAGAAAGAAAAAATATAAAATATTCAATTCAAGTGGCCAGCGTGATTGAAGGTAAATGTCCCATACACAGTCAGATCATGCAATCCGGTGAATACACTAAGTAAAACGTGCAGCGTGCTGGCCAATTAATCCATCCGTGATGATCCGTGCAAAAAAGCAAATATTATGCAATTACCTCACTGCTGTGAGTGAACAGCAGTATAGATGATGAACACCAGGATGATTGCAAAAAACGGCTGTGTAACACAATCTATAGGAGACTTCTCTCACTTCCTCGTGAATGGCAGGTAAACTCAGAAAAATAGATTAAGAGGGACCGCCATAGTGTAGTATTTAAAGCATAGAAGTTTTATTAAACAGGTTTAAAAACTACTCACAAACGAAGCTGATAAAAGCACATCTGACAGACAGCATTAAAGTAAGACCGGATATGGACGTCACTTCCGGGTTCCATATGACGTCCATATCCGGTCTTACTTTAATGCTGTCTGTCAGATGTGCTTTTATCAGCTTCGTTTGTGAGTAGTTTTTAAACCTGTTTAATAAAACTTCTATGCTTTAAATACTACACTATGGCGGTCCCTCTTAATCTATTTTTCTGAGTTTACCTGCCATTCACAAGGAAGTGAGAGAAGTCTCCTATAGATTGTGTTACACAGCCGTTTTTTGCAATCATCCTGGTGTTCATCATCTATACTGCTGTTCACTCACAGCAGTGAGGTAATTGCATAATATTTGCTTTTTTGCACGGATCATCACGGATGGATTAATTGGCCAGCACGCTGCACGTTTTACTTAGTGTATTCACCGGATTGCATGATCTGACTGTGTATGGGACATTTACCTTCAATCACGCTGGCCACTTGAATTGAATATTTTATATTTTTTCTTTCTTTACCTGTTTGTGCTCCATTTTACACACTTTTTGATAAGTAACATTCACTTTTTAAATTTTTTGGTTTGTATGACAAACTTGCGTGTTTTTTTGCACATACAGTCACTTTATGGTCTTTGCACCAGTTATCACTTTAACGTATATCCAGTTATAACTTATATCCAGAATCTGTCTTTGCTTCACTATATACATTTTGTAATTAAGTTTACACACTTCATATAAGTATTTTGGTCTATATGACAAATCTGCGTTTGTTTGCACATAGAGTCACCTTATGGTTTTATGCACTAGTTATTACTGTTATATATGCACAGAAGCATCACTTGATTAATTTATGCACAGTTGCACTTTATTTGATAATCGCATACCTGTGGCCTATTGCGATCATTGTATGGTTGGAAATCAGCGCATCACATCCTTTATTTCAATTTCTTAGTGGTGAGAGACAACTCATTTAGTGATTGCAGCTTTTTTTCCATTAGTTACTTTTCTATTTCCCATAGAGCGCAGAAGTTTCCAAATATATACAGTACAACGGAGAGGAACCGCTGAATGAATCAATTTTTTCTTCACAAAGAAAACAGAGATGCAATTCGCACCGCACTAATGTGAACCCAGCCTTAGGCCCCTTTCACACTGCCGCGACTTCAAAGTTGCGTGACTTTTCTGCAATTTCGCCACGATTTCACGGAGACTTGAGGTATATGAACTCGCATCAAAGTCGGACCAAAGTAGTGCAGGGACTACTTTAAAGTTGGCACGACTTGAAGTCGAACTAATATGAATGGCTGTCATTGGAAATCATGGGGAACGACTTGACATGCGACTTTGAAGTCCCAAGCCGCAGGACAAGTCGTACAAGTGTGAAAGGGGGCTAAAGGAAAAAAAATGAATTGCTGGCGGCTTACTACCGCTTTAAAGAAAAGTATGGGAATCGTTTTTATTTTGGGTGGATGCCGAAGCAGCATCTGTCCCCCATCGGCTCTAAGACCCCTTTCACACTGAGGCGGTTTTCAGGCATTTTAGCGCTAGAAATAGCCTCTAAATAGCACCTGAAAACCGCCTCCCATTCATTTCAGTGTGTCTTTTCACACTGGGGCGGTGCGTTTGCGAGACATTAGAAAAAATCCTGCAAGCAGCTGTATTTAGCCCTCCCAAAATGCTCTCCCCATTGAAATAAATGGGCAGCACTTCCAAAATGCCTGAAAAGCGATTCGGAAGTGCCATAACGCAGGTGTTTTTAGCCCCTTTTTTGTGGTTAAAAGTGCCCCGTTAGTGGCTGAAAAGTAGCTAAAATGAGCGGTGTTTTAGCAGTGTGAAAGGAGTCTTAGGCTGAGAACTGATTGAGCAAACATCGTTGATCGCTCGGTTCTCAGACCTCCCTGAGCAGAGAGCTGGTGACTGTCAGTCACTGCTGTCTGCTCTACCCCCTCCAGTGCTCACTGGAGTTCTGGGCTGTGGAGGGGCCAGAAGCAGTCGGCACAGGCTCTCAGTGGATCACAGAGAGGTTGAGGCGTGTGCTGGAGCAAGAATGTGAGTGGATTCCAACCATATGCCCAAATGTGCGCTTTGTGGAGCGAAAGGGTCCTTAGGATTTAAACTAGTTTGTGTGCTTTGTAGAACTTGCACGGTGTCTTCTCTCCAGGCAATGAAGACTGCTATCAATTGTCCTTTTTCGGCTGATTTCCTCATCAAACCATGGCCCCTTCCTAGGAAATTCAATGTAATGACTTGCAGTCGTTATGTAAATATACGGAGAGCACCCGCTGTTAAAAGAACAAACTCTGCTGAGAGCTGTCATCCTTCAGACGAAGGTGTGTCTTTCCAGTTGATGTGACGCAGCCCCTATCGTCTCGTCGCACCAGTAATAGCGGGCACATTTTAGGTGGGCGTGTCACCTGATCGTCCAGACAAGAGCGCTTTCATTCATAGCGACATTCATCCAAAGTAGAGGAGTCGCTCAGTGCGAGAAGCCGGCGAGTCTATTACTGGACCCTTCCTCTACAGCCGGCACACTTCTCATTACATTACATTACATTACATTGCTCCCTCTTCCCGGGATGGAGAAGCAGTCTGAGAGCGCTTCGTGTACCGGATTACTGGGGGAGAAAGAGCAGCCCAAGATCAAAGGCGAGGTATGTCTATAGCTACATGCAACCTTCTCTACTCTCCTCTGCCCGCCTCTATTTATTTATAATATAGTCCTAATATGGAAAGGGACGGGGATGTGTCTGTATACAGAAAAATAATACTGTATATATAAAATATTCCTAATAAGGAAAAGGATGGGGGGACAAAATGGGAATGTGTAGAAAGAAAATTTGTTTTATATGGAAAAATAATATATATATATATATATATATATATATATATATATATATATATATATATATACACACTCACACTAATATATATATATATATATATATATTTATTACTAAATGAGGAAATAAAAGTGTGTGTATAATATATATATATATATATATATATATATATATATATATATATATATATATATATATATATATATATATTAATTACACACACACACACACTTTTATTTCCTCATTTAGTTATATATATATATTAAATGAGGAAATAAAAATTGTGTGTGTATAGAAAATAAATATAAATATTCTTTTGAGGTTAGGTTCACACTGCTGCGGTCCAAATTTCGTGTGATTTTTTTCGATCCAATTGCGTTGCGAATTTGGGTTGCAATTTCTTTGTGTTCTTGCGATTCGACTGCAAATTTTGCAGTCTATGGAGCTGAATTTGCATCGCACACGGTTCAAACTTGGACAAGACCCTTTTATTTTACGCAGCTTAGATTCGCAACGCATTGATGCCAACGCCACTCATGTTAATAAAATTACTTTGCGGATTTGAGCGATCGCAACGGCTCAAATTCGCAATAGAATTCGCAGCAGCGTGAACCTAGCCTGAGGCTGGGTTCACACTGATGCGCTGTGAGAACTACAGCGGGTCCTGTATGGGCTCCTGCACCGCATCACAATCACAGCCAGTTCACACTGTGCACCGCTGCAGCTGTCAACATAAAGTTTATTGACACCCCCACCAAATCAGGGGTGCAAACTTTGAAATCCGATCGCCGGGGTCTGAACGGCCTTGTGATCTGCTTCCACCATTTTGGTGGAAATGCAATGCGATTTCAGCCATTCAAACTGTATGGCTGAATTCACACTGCGCACAGGCATTGCATGCGGAATGCAGTGGGAATCGCATGCGACGTCTGCAATTGCATCAGTGTGAACCCAGTCTTGATGGGGGTATTTTTTCTTCTTTTTTGTTAGTCTTTTATGTTGGTAACAAAGCACATCCAAGCTAGGTATAGTAGGTGTGTGTTTGTGTATACGTGTGTGTCTGATCCCTCCTATATTGATTTGTATTGTAAGAGTGTGCTGTCTGCACTCATGTAAAGCGCTGCACAAACTGTTGGCACTATATAAATCCTAAATATTATTATTATTATTATTATTATTATTATTATTATTATTATTATTTTTGTGTGTGTGTGTATAATGCAAGGTACACTCTACACTGAGAGCCACGTTAAACCACAGACTCTTTCCTTGTCCAATAAAGCTGTGATCTATGGGTGTGTATGCGATCAGGAGAGCCAGGTTCCCTTGATTAACATGCCTTTCACCAGAGCCCTGACACTACGTAGCTTTAGCTGGCTGGGTGAGAAGTGTCGCCCAGGATGTGATCTCATGGTATCAGGAGATGTCTCCAGGGCGGAGGTATTCCCCCTCCATCACCATGAGGAATTTCTATATACAAGCTCAGTCCATGTGACAGTAGAGTGGCCGTGTCCTTCCCCTGCTCTGTGTCATTGAAGTTCTTTCCTATAGTTCAATGCTTGCATCACGGCCACCGTGTTCTTTCCAGTCATCAGGCTTTCCAGAGATTGCTTTTCATAAAACAGGATGTGCATGTCATACATTATAAAGATCCCACGTAGTCGTGTGTAGAAAGACCTGCAGACAAGGGCACTCGTGGAACTTGGTTCTAGATTTCTTCACATGACCGGGTTCTGGAATGAGTGGCTGTCTGTAATAGCAGTGCGCTCAGGTTTAGGGCACATGACCCTGCATTCCTTTCTATTGTTCATTATCTGGGCATAGTAGAACACTAATACTGTATTATAGCACATGTATCAACGTTCAGTTTGGCTAATTTCCCAGACCGTTACTATGGCAACCACATTTAGGATTTGTCCAGGGCTAAATAATCTTGAGGGACCTTTGCTTAGTCTAGTGACTAGCCTGAGCACATAGATTTCATACGAACAATGTACAGGATTTATAGAGCACCAGCAGTTTGGGCCCACTTACTTTACACTTGTTTGTGAGGTGGTAAAACAGGTGGTTGAGTCATGGTTTTACCACCCCCCACCCTAAACCTGCAAATGCAGGCAGAGCGGGCACGATGCTTCATATTTGTGGCTGTGGCAAAATGTTATTGTTTGGTGGGCAGTACCACCACCGGACCTAACCCATTCAAGCAAATGATACTGAGCCACAACAAGCCATAAAAATTCGGAAGTGATGTCATGTGTTGTATTGCATTTTGGAAGGACAGCTCTACTGATTCAACGAAAATCGTAGGATCTGTCATTGTACAAAAAAAATATTTGTGCATGTCCACTCAAATAATATTGGATGAACGGTCCTGATCGGCTCTCAAAAGCTCTATACCAGGGATATGCAATTAGTAGACCTCCGGCTGTTGCAAAACTACAAGTCCCATCATGCCTCTGTCTCTAGGTGTCCTGCTTTTGGCTGTCAGTCTTACTATGCCTCTTGGGACTTGTAGTTCTGCAACAGCTGGAGGTCTGCTAATTGCATATCCCTGCTCTATACTAACGATCAGATTATCGTACAATCGCTCCAAAATCTGCATTTTTCGTACGATTTTTCTGATCGTGTGTACGGGGCTTTAGGATGTGTCTGATAGTGACAGGTAATTGGTCAGAGAGGTGCTTGTAAGCCAACACCTATATAAAACACTTTAATTTTTATTTGACGTATAGTAAACTTTTGGAGACCTCTTACAGAACGAACTTGCATTCCTTTTTGAAGTATGTTTTATAAGTCCTGATTTTTATTTAACTCATTCTGATCTTTTGAAGGTATCCTAGAAGGAACTTGCATTCAGTTAAAAGGGGTGTGTGCTGGTTCCTGCACAGAACTGGTCAGACATGCTTGGTAGAAGACTTTTTTTATGCAACACTTTGATTTCTATTTCACCCATAGTCCACTTTTGGAGAGATCACATATAACAAACTTCATTCCTTTTTAAAGCTATGTTGTAAATCCAGAATTTTTTTTTTTTTGTTTAACTTATTCTAATCTTTTGATATGTCATACACAAGGAACTTGCATTCTTTTAGAAGTAGATTGCACACTCCGACCTTGAATCTAAAGCTTACCATAAATTTGGCTTTCGGGCTTCATGAAGAAAAATGAACAGTTTCCTTCATCCACACTATTTAAGTCAGATGAATGAATCTCCCACTGCAGCTACTGTATTTTGACAGCTGCTTTTCAAAATACCTGAACAGCGGCTGCATCTGATTGGATGCAGCCACTGTTCAGCTGAAAATTTTCCAATAGGATCCTTCAACAAAAGTCAATCAAAGCGGGCCAAACGTTTCAGTGTATGGCCAGCCTTTTTCATTTCTAATCTGGAGGAAATTCTACAGTTATGTTTGTAAGTCTTTTCATAGAAGTGGTCGTTTAAAAACAATGTAATCCAGAAACCTGAAGCGAGAGAATTCTGGAGGTTGCCATTGCTGACTGCCTGCCTGGCTGTCTTTTTGGCTTTAATACTTTGGCGGAGATTTACTAAAACTGGAGCACAGGAATCTGGTACAGCTGTGCATGGTAGCCAACCAGCTTCTAACGTCAGCTTGTTCAATTAAGCTTTGACAATAGAACCTGGAAGCTAATTGGTTTCTATGCAGAGCTGCACCAAATTTTGCACTATGCAGTTTTACTAAACACCTCCCTTTGAGTCACTAACCAGCAGCATGCAGATCAGAAAGTCAGAGTGAAGCGAGGACTTATCTGCATACTTGTTCCAGGTAGTAATTTTTAAGTCCTGAAGCTTTTTGAACAGCACAACAGCCAGGCAACCAGCATTTTCAGAAGTAGTGGTAGCTTTTTTTTTTTTTACTCTACCAGTACGGGTTTCTTCCAAAGCTCAATGTTAGCCACAGGATTTTTGTGTCTTGGAAGGGTTAGGGAGTTGGTTTTCAACTTATGAGCTATAGGGACCTTAACTGCAGCTCCTGGTATCACCAAAGGGCCGCACATAATAATATATGTAATGCTTGAGAGGACTGTCAGGACCTGGAAACCTAATAGAGGAAATGATAGTCAGAGAGTTTGGACAGAATACATTTATGACTGGGGATATGTTGCAGAAGACAATATGAAACTGGGAACATGTTACATGTGTCTAGTAAAGATCACTCATCATATATCAAAGGGCCACATGTGGTCCTCAGGTCACAGGTTGTGCACCAGGGGATTGGAGCCTCTGGCAAGCTTTTATTGCTGCCTATGTACCTTTTTTGGGAAAATTTCCTGTCAAGTGATAGGAATTCTCTTCCAACAAAGAGTCAGACAACCATATTTTTAACAGAGTGGAGGAGGAATAAAACCACTGACTATGCTTTTTATTGCTGTCTATTCTTTCCTTTATCATTGACAACTGTATCCTCTACTTCTTGCCCTGGTGTCACAGGGACATTCCCTGTGCAAATGTTGGTCTGTTTCTGATCAATGTGGATGAAATTCACCACATAGGTGGCCCTGTCGGCCACTCCCACCCAACATCCTGGGAATGAAAAGTCCAAAAATTTGTCAGCCAATCGGCAGGCTGCATCCAGTCAGATGCAGGTGCTAATCTGGCATTTTGACAGCTGCTGCCAGGTGACGGCTGTCAGTGTAATAGCTCAGCAGAAGGGATTTGTCAATTTGCACTGTTTGTGTGGATGTAGGAATCTGTTAGAACCATGCATATCTTAGGGGGTTACTAAACAGTCTGTTATTTAAAAAAAAAAAATAATAATTTATATATATATATATATATATATATATATATATATATATATATATATATTATATATATAAATCTCTATATCATACTTGCCTCCACTGTGCAGTTCGTTTTGCATAGAATGGCCCCGATCTTGATCTTCTGGGGTCCCTCAACGGCGATTGTGGCTCCTCTCCGCATCGGGGAAACCACCTAGGAGAAGCACTGTCCTTGGGGGTCCTCCGTGCGGGAGCAAGCTCCTGAGTCCAGCATTTGCGTGTATAGACCCAGAATGCTGAAATCGATCAACTTGGGTACAACCTGTCTAATTTTCCTGCGATTACTGCCAACGACTATATTAACTGCTAACTATCACTGTGTTCTCCCAGCGGAGGTGGCCCCCCCCCCCACCGGGAGAACACAATGGTTGTTAGACAACTGTTCTGTCTATGGCCAGCTTAAAGTGGTTGTAAACCCTCATGTTTTTTCACCTTAATGCTAACAATCGCATGTAACATCTGACAGGTTGGTTGTACCCAAGTTGATTGATCAATTGGGTACATTCAACCTGCCCATACGTGGTTCGAATCTTGGCCTGGCCCTGCTGTGTTTCGGCTTTAATGAGGCGAAATCTCTACAAGGTGATCACAAACTAAACTTTATAAAATAATATTCGCAACTCCAAAATTGAAAAAACAAAACAAAAAAAAACCACACGGTTGGAATCAGGCCTTAAGTTTTGGCTGTCCTACTATTTAGGCCTCTTTCACACGGGGCGGATCAGTAATGATCCGTCCCGTGAAGATCCGCTCGCTCAGCGGGGATCGCTCCGTTGTCCCCGCTGAGCTGACTGCGGACAGGGCGGTCTCCGCACACTGTGCGGGGACCGCCCTGTCAGCTCTCCATTCTCCTCTATGGGGATCGGATGAGCACGGACCGCGTGTCCGTGTTCATACGATCCGCTCTGCAGACGGATAGAAAAATAGGATTTTCCTCCATCTGCAGAATCGGACTGTTGCGGAGGCGGACGAAATCGGGTGTCTGCGGATGCTCATCCGCAGACACCCGCTATCCCATAGGGATGAATGGATGTCCATATTTCATCCACAAACGGATGGATGAAATACGGACATACCATCCGCATGTGTGAAAGGGGCCTTACTCTGTTGGTGTATTTTATTCTTTAAATATTCAGTTCAAGGTGAGACATTCCTTGCTATGCCCTGAATACAAACCTGGCCGTCGGGGTAATTGGAGTGAGGTCCGCTCCCCTATATGATTTTTATATTCTGTCTATCTCTAGATTTCAAAGAGTAGTGAAAAGAAAATTCACATTCCTTCCTTCCTGCTGTACTTTTTATGATTGTGAATATGATTGCTGTAGGTGACAGGTATTTTCAGGATGACTTTTATACAAGGCCAGTTATAAATTATGAGAAAATAAAACAGTATTTCCTGTTTGTCTAACTTTGAAATCCGTGCTGATCAGCAGGTAACAAGATATTCCCACCAGGAATAAAGGAATTGGCGCAGGAATAAAAAGCATGCAGTTGGCTTTATTTTTTCTGTATATGCTTTGATGGTATTATATTGAATTCTATTTAATTAAAATGGGGGGGAAACAACAATCCTGATATTTTGGGTATGTCTGTTGTATGCTTTGTCTACAAACAGCAGGACTAGGGTGTACCTAAGTAAACAGGTTATTGGTTGTGTTTCTAAAGAAGTTGCTATTATAATATTGTGGGAAAGCACATTTATTGTTTACCAAGGTGCGTTTGGATTTTTGTTGCGACTTCCTGCCACCTGGGCAGTTACAGAAAGCTTGATGACAATCCCTTCCTCTTGTATGTAAGTCCGAAATAGTCATTGTTCCTGTATTACTGCCGCATACTTGCACTGGCCTGAGCGCCCATTTACATTTGTGCCTACCTGTGCTGCCACAATGCACCTGCTTAATGTGCAGTGCGTTATGGTAGAGTCAAACACTGCAGCAAAGCAAAATTTGCATGCGTGCATTGTGGTGCACTGCCCTTTTTTTTTTTTTTCCCCCCATCAGTTGTGGCACATTGATAGCCTATTCATAGCAAATAGACTGCCTTAACGCACTGCGTGTACATTAACTAGTTTAAATGGACCTGTAATAACTTCTGCACCGTTTAACTGTTATATGTAGGGCAGAATGGAGTTATTTTACCAATGTTTTAAATGACACATGTCATTAAAGCCCAATGTATGATTACCCTTGGTAGGATGGGTTAATAAAGTTATTCAGGTCAAAAGTGCATAGGCACAGTTTCAGTTTACCTTTTTGGTGCCCGGTTATTTCAAGCCACTCTATAATCGGCTCTTGGCATACGCAATTCACCTTGGCACAGTGTCTGGAAGGGTATTAATATTTCCATTCTTGTGCCTTTTACATATTTGGCTTCCACCACTACAATCTTTACAGCTGTGTATTGCAGTACACGATGTGCATAAAGTACTCAAAACAACATTTGTGGATTTGTTCTTTTCAGAGACATCGAGGGAAACATAAACTGTCGGTGTGCAGTAAGATCTGTTTTGCCATTGGAGGCGCTCCATATCAGATCACCGGATGTGCCCTAGGATTCTTCTTGCAGATGTACCTACTTGATGTAGTACAGGTAAATGGTGCCCTCGCTGGCTATGGCGTATGTACACAGAATCTCAAACTATCCCACTATAGAAAGTACATTTACATAAATATAAAAGTGACATATTTAGTTATATTCTATATTAATTTACAGTAATGCCCAAAAACAACCTCTTGGTTTTCTTGCAGATGACCCCATTTAATGCTTCCATTATCCTTTTTACTGGAAGGGTGTGGGATGCGATCACCGACCCACTGGTTGGGTTTTTTGTCAGTAGGAGCTCGTGGACCCCATTGGGCCGACTGATGCCATGGTAAGTGCAATAAAATTAAATGAAAAACTTTCTGAATATATAAAAATCAAGATCAGTACTAGAGATTTATGATTAAGTGGCAAGTAAGAGGTCCTTATCTATGTGTACTGTTCTTGCAAGCGTGTTTAGCTACATAGATCAAAGCAAGGGCACATATAAAACCATAACACTGCGTTAGGTGCGCTGTGTAAAAATACAGGCAAAGTGCATTTTATGTAACACACTACAGTGCTCTGCAACAAGCTGCATTGCATAGGGGGGTAAACCAACCAATGTGTTGCAACAGTGCATTGCTCCACTCCTTGCTATCTCTAGACAGCGTGCACACGATTTAGTTTGCAAGCTGTGTGAATGAGCCCTAAAAGAAACTGATTTGGGGTGGTTAGTGGGGTCCCCCAGGGTTCTGTGCTGGGACCAAGTCTATTTAATTTGTTCATAAACGACCTGGAGGATGGGGTAAACAGTTCAATCTCTGTATTTGTGGACAATACTAAGCTAAGCAGGGCAATAACTTCTCCGCAGGATGTGGAAACCTTGCAAAAAGATCTGAACAAATTAATGGGGTGGGCAACTACATGGCAAATGATGTTCAATATAGAAAAATGTAAAATAATGCATTTGGGTGGCAAAAATATGAATGCAATCTATACACTGGGGGGAGAACCTCTGGGGGAATCTAGGATGGAAAAGGACCTGGGGGTCCTAGTAGATGATAGGCTCAGTAATGGCATGCAATGCCAAGCTGCTGCTAACAAAGCAAACAGAATATTGGCATCATTAAAAAGGGGATCAACTCCAGAGATAAAAACAATAATTCTCCTGCTCTACAAGACTCTGGTCCGGCTGCACCTAGAGTATGCTGTCCAGTTCTGGGCACCAGTCCTCAAGAAGGATGTCTTGGAAATGGAGCGAGTACAAAGAAGGGCAACAAAGTTAATAAAGGGTCAGGAGGATATTAGTTATGAGGAAAGGTTGCGAGCACTGAACTTTCTCTCTGTAGAAGAGACACTTGAGAGGGGATATGATTTCAATTTACAAATACCAAACTGGTGACCCCACAATAGTGATTAAAACTTTCTCAAATTGGCTTTCAGGACAACCTTGAAGAGAGCGTAGCTCCACCTTCTTCACAGTAAACACAAACGCCTTTAAATCCCTCCTCTTCCACCATGGCCTCAGTTATTGTGTTTCCTCCGCCATGGTGAAAGCATGTGCCTGGAACCAGGGAGCTGCACTCTCTCCAAGGTTGGAGAGTGTCAGACTTGCTTTTTTGTTTTTTGTCTTTATCAACCATCCCAACAACCACCCCAGAGGCAGGGGGTGTCCCCGATCTCTCCATCTCAGGGGAGTCCGGGCCATTGGGAGGTGTGTTGTCTCTCTGCCTGGATTCTGCTTTGCTCTTGACCCTAAAGATGGCTTTGGTGGTCGGGCGGGGGGCGCTGCTGGTCAGCGGCATGTCCTGCTTCCTGAGGGGGTTGTTGGTTCCAAGCGCCTGGAATGCAGAGACCAGGGGGTGAGTCAGAAGACTGGCGCTTGCGTTTCTGGCCCCTAGCACCGGTCAAGCCCAGGTAAGAGAGGTACAGTGGTGCCCTTTCCTGATCCCTGTGCGCTTTGTTGATTTTGTTTACTCCCTGAGGGGAGCCTGTAGCTGCAGGGTCAGAGGTTACTTCACTCAGACCCTGCAGTGTGGACTAGGTGCCTCACTATTAATTCTGCTTGGATTTTCTGGCTTGGTGGTGGGTCTGCTAGACACTAGTGTTTGGTATTTTTGGGGACACTAGGTTTAGTTAAAAATTGTTTGTCGTTGCAGGAAAAAGCATTAGGAAAAACTAAACATGTAAATCCACCACTGAACTGGAGGCAATTTTTCTGGGTCTCCTAGCCTTTCAACATGTAGTGAAGGGCAATCATTTTCAGGTACTGTCAGACAACACAACTGCAGTAGCCTACATAATGAAACAAGGGGAAACCAGGAGCAAAAGGCTCCTAGAGTTGGCCAGTCAATTGTTGACCTGGGCGGAACAGAATGTGGCCTTATTAACAGCAGTCTACCTGAAAGGTTCACAGAATCTGCTAGATCTTCTAAGCAGACAGAAGCTGGTGGAAGCAGAATGGAGCCTAAGTCAAGAAGTCTTCCTGATGATCTCCAAAGCTTGGGGCAACCTCCAAATAGATCTGTTTGCCAACCAACAAAACTCCAAAAGTACGCAAATTCTTCTCTCTCCATCGATAAGACCAAGCAGTAGGCATAGATGCTTTTGCCCACCCGTGGCATTACCAGCTGTGCTATGCTTTTTTTTTTTTCTCTCCCCCTTTCCTCTGATACCACTGGTCCTAAGGAAGTTCAGAGAATCCTGGTCACTCCTTCTGGCCAAAAAGGCCTTTGTTCACGGCTCTGCCACGGAACCTCCATGGAAGTTACCATCCAGAAAAGATCTTCTATCACAGGGGTCAGTGAACCATCCGGATGTGGATTATCTACAATTAAGAGCTTGGTTTCCGAAGAAGACCTCTTGAAGGCAAAAGGACTTTCTGATAAAGTGGTGAAGACTTTCAAGTAGGAAAGAAGTCAAGAGGGCCAGATACATAAGGGTCTGGAAAAAATTGAACTCCTGGTGTGCATTTAAAGGCCTCCAAGTAAGGTTTAGTATCTGTTCTTGAATTTCTCCATGAGGGAATGGAGAAGGGACTGGCAGCCAGCACCCTGAAGACTCAGGTGGCGGCTTTATCTGTTTTCTATGAAAGAACTTTATCAAAAGAAGTTTTTAATTTCAAGATTTTTCAGGGCACTCGCTCAAAATAGGCCAGTAGCCCTTAAAGATTTTCCCAGTTGGGATTTGTCTATTGTTTTGCAGGGTCTCTCGGGAACTCCGTTTGAACTCTTACTAGAAGTATCCTTGCAAAATCTGGTTCTCAAAACTATTTTTCTGGTGGCCATCACTTCTGCAAGAATCAGTGGGCTCTAAGCTCTGGCAGTTACAGAACCTTTCCTGAAAGTTTTTGCAGACAGAGTGGTCCTTCAAATGGACCCAGTATTTCTTCCAAAGGTTTTGTCAACCTTTCATCGCTCACAAGAAATAATCCTGCCCACTTTCTCTTCAACTCCGATCAATCCAGAAGAAGCTTTTCACACACTGGACATGAGGAGATGTTTGTGACACTCTTACAGTAACCAAACAATTCAGAAAATCGAATGCTCTTTGTGGTTTTCTCAGGCTCATGCAAGGGGGAGAAAGCTTCCAAAAGTACACTGGGCAGATGGCTTAGATTGGCAATCACAGAGGCCTATAAAGCAAAAGGAGAAATACCCCCTTCAGGTATTGCTGCTCATTCCACAAGATCTACGGCAGTTTCCTGGGCTGAAAGGGCTGGTGCTACGCCTTTACAAATCTGTAAGCCCTTGTACATGCGGTCAGACGTTCCGACAACAAAATCCGTAGAATTTTGTCCGAAACTTGTGTTGCATACACACGGTCGGACAAAGTTGTCGGAAAATCCGATCGTACGTAACGTGATGATGTTATTTCGTTACGACGGGACTACGTTCAGGCTAGTAGCCAATAGCTTTGGTCTAGGAATTTGATCTGAGCATGCGTGGCACTTTGTCCAATCGGAATTCTCTACACACAATCAGACAAAGTCCGATCGGATAAGGTTGTTGGAAAGTTTTATAGCCCAGCTCTAAAACAGTCTGATGGAGCCCAAACACAGTGGGATTATCTGACAACACGGTCCGATCGGACATTTTCCGTCGGAATGTCCGACCCTGTGTACAAGGGCTAAGGCTGTTCCTTGGTCCAATTATTTGACATTTGTCTGACACGATCAATTGGATTTAATGTCCGCTGCAGATCAAGCCTTCGGCAGGAAGGTACTGCAGGCAGTAGTCCTACCCACCCTTAGGGTAAGTTTCTTGGTTATCCTCTCCCAAGGTTGTCCTGAAAGGCGATTTGAGAAAGGCATAGTTAGACTTACCGGTGGCAGTATTTCTAAGAGCCTTTCAGGACAACCGTTACTTGCCTCCCTTTGTTTATCTTAGGCCGCGTACACACGCGCGGACTGTTCGCCCAACTTTGTCCGTCCAACAGTTTCGGCAAACAGTCCGCTCAAACTTAGCATGGACGGACATGGCCACACACGACGGACGAACAGTTTGCTGAAACCGTGCGCGATGACGTTTCGGCACGCACGACGGATCGAAAATTTCGACGTCCAATACACTGCAATGCAACCTTCCGACGTGGAAATCCTTTCTGAGCATGCGCGAGACTTAGTTGGCCGAACAAGCCTACACACGAGCGAACAGTCCGCTGAAACCTTGTTTCAGCGGACAGTTTTTCGGAATTTCCGTAAGACCTTGTTCGTCCAACTGTCCGCTGAAACTGTCCGCTGAAGCCCCACACACGAGCGGACTGTCCGCCCAAACACTGTTCAGCGGACAAGGTTGGGCGAACAGTCCGCCCGTGTGTACGCGGCCTTAGAAGTGGGTTTTAAGGGTCTATCATGGTGGTTTGGTGGTTTTCTGTGCTTTGTTTTCCAGTTGTCGGAGACTACAATAACTGAGGCCATGGTGGAAGAGGAGGGATTTAAAGGTGGCATGTGTTTCCTGTGAAGAAGGTGGCCCTACGCTCTCTCCAAGGTTGTCCTGAAAGGCTCTTAGACTTACCGGTGATGGTATTTCTAACTATGCCTTTTTCACAGAAGGGAGTTTAACAAGACTCTTGGTCACTCATTAAAAGTAGAAGAAAAGAAGTTCAACCTTAAACTACATAGAGGGTTCTTTACTGTAAGAGCGGCAAGGATGTGGAATTCCCTTCCACAGGCAGTGGTCTCAGCAGGGGGCATTGATAGTTTTTTTTTTTTTTTTTTTTTAACTATTAGATAAGCACCTGAACTACTGCAACATACAGGGATATACAATGTAATACTGACATATAGTCACACACATAGGTTGGACTTGTGTCTTTTTTTCACCCTCACCTACTATGTAAGGTATTTACTGGCAGGAAAACAAACTTTTTACTATCCAAAGTTAAAACAACAAGGACAAGATTTAAAGAGGAAGTAAACCCTGATGAGTTTACTTCCTCTTTCATTCCCTGCAAAGGCAAAGCATAATGGACTACTATGCATCGCATTGTAGTCCATTATGTGTCACTTACCTGACACAGGAGCCAGCGAAGTCACTGCTGTCCCCTGTAGTCTGGCGCATCCATCTTCTCGGTGGGGTCTTGCTGCTCCGCCGCTGTCATTCGGCGAAGCCGAGATGGTGTCACTCCCGTGCATGCGCACGGGAGCCGACACGCGCAGCATCTTCGTCGTTGACGATGCCGTGCTCAGTGCGCCTGTGCGCCGCTGTCTACGGCAAATGCGCCATAGACAGCAGTGCCTGTCTTTTGGCAAATATCTCCTAAACCGTGTAGGTTTAGGAGATATTCCTTGGACCTACAGGTAAGCCTTAATCTAGGCTTACCTGTAGGTCACTGTGTGTTGTAAGTGTTTACAACCACTTTAATAGATGGAAAGTTGGGAAAAAAAAGACTGAAGGGTCCACTTTAACATAATTAAAGTGGAGGGCCACCCCAAAAAAAAAAATTAATTAATAAGAAAAAAAAAAAAATGTCACTTATCTGAAACACTGTTGCTAGGCAGTCTTCCTAATCTGCCTGTTCCTATCCTGTGGTGCTTACTCCTCTTTGGTGAGTGGCCCGTTGCCTTCTGGGACATGTGTATTTCCTAGAAAACAATGGGGCGATTCACAAAGCGCCACACGACTCGCGCATGCGCAGAGGAAATGGGCAGTGAAGCCGCAAGGCTCCACTGCCTGTTTTCCCTTCGTTAGGATGGAGGTGGCCGGCATCGCAGGATCGTTGGACAGGTAAGTGTCCTTATTAAAAGTCAGCAGCTACAGTGTTTGTAGCTGCTGACTTTAAAAAAAAAAAATGTATTGGCCGGAATGCCCCTTTAAGCTGTTTTAACCAAGAAAACCATTTGCTATGCAGCCTTGACACTGACCACAGCTTTGGCCCATGTGATCTTGGCTGTTCAGTAACACTACTGGGCTGATTTTATGAGCAGCAAAAAGAGCAAGGTGCTAAGTGTGGTAACCCATAGCAACCAATTGAGCAGGGGCCTGTGGGGTGGGTGATGACATTTGCCAGCTGAACAGTGGATTTTATAAATCTGCCGATAAAGAATTTAAAAAATGTTTTTAGAGGAAGGCTATGTGTGCTGGAGATGTTTGAGGTGAGAGGGAGAATAGGGTAATGTATAGAAGCACAGGCTAGTTGGAAGAGCGGAATGTGTATTACGTTAGAAGTGTAGAAGCGATAAGGAAAGTGTATTAAGTCCTGAGATATTAGAGGCCTGTGTGTTATGGGTAAATGGAGATCATTCAAGGACAAGGGCATTGACTGTTATGTACACATTATATATTTTTACAGACTGTTTGACTTGTAGTATACATGTGCCTCTGTGTAGAGGTCATTCATTCAGTGTTGCATAGTATGCCTAAAAATAGCATAATTGTATTTCCTATAGTAGCAAAGGTTAATTAGTGTGAATGGGGGGGGTTACAAGGGTTGCACTGCATTCCTTTATTATGAAATATAAGAAATAATTAGTAAGTCACTTCTGCGCCAAAAAATACAAAATGTTGTGCTTCATTGATAAATGCTGTTCTGATTCACAGACTGCGGCAGTTGACTAGATTCAGTGCTCGAGGGGTTAACCACTTGGCCATGGACGTGGTGATTCCTCAGAACAGACCTGCTTCCCTTTTCTGACGTGTCCCTCGCCTGATCATACAAAGGCATGGCTCACAAATGAGTTAACGTATAAAAATGGAAAGGGGGGCGGGATTATTTCTGAAGTAGAACACACCACCTATTTCAGCCAATCCAATGAGCTGGGTGTGTACACCAGCCTCTGCAAACGACAGTTGTGTTCGGGGTTACTACAGGGCACAGTATATAAGAGTAGTAGAAACCATTCACACACACACACACACACAGCAGATGACTGTTATACTGAGTAATAAAGCACTAATATAGGACATACATAAACCTTTCTATATAGTTCATGTGCAATATTTGTTTAGTTATATCCTGATCACTGACCTGGGTACCTTCAAATATTAAAGTTAAACACTGTATGATGCAAACATCTGGGATAATGAAAATGCCTTTTTTTATTTAATGTTGTAGTTTGTTGTCTAAAACAATAGATAGTCAAAAGTGTAAAACCTACAGAAAATGTGGTGTTATTTTATTTGTTTGTTTAAATGTGGCCATTTCTAGCATCAAAAGTCAACTGGATTTTTTTGATCCTCTTTATTGGAGATTATATATTGGGGTACAAAACCTAGCCAGCGGGGCATACCCCGGCTAGTAAATGTGCATAAGATTAATTATAACTCACAACTTAACCTATAACAATAAGTACGCATTGCTCAGATCTACATCTGTCAGGAGTAATTGTAAGGATTGGTATATCTCAGGAAAATCTTTCTCCCTCCCGCACACCAGCACATGTTGCCATAAGGAAAATGCTTTTTTTGATCATGAAAATGCAGTAAATACTGTCGTTTTTCATCTTTTTAACCAAAAAACCAGTTGCTCTAATACATACAGAAAAATGTCAGCTCTGCATAAAAATACTTTCTGAAACGTGGTCTATAGGAGAAGTAAGGAGCAAACTCTGCAGCAGGGACCTAGTCAGCAGTTTTAAAAAAAAAAGTCTGCTAATGAGGGGTTAAAACTTCAGGGCTTTGTTTCTACTGGGGAAAATGATCCTCCCTTTCTGTCCTAAGACAAGATCACCGCTGTCTGTGCTGGTGAGAATCCTTTACATTTTTGTCCTATTAATCACCTGCCGCATCCGAGAGATAAATGGGGGGGAGGGGGGGGAGGGAATTTCAACTTGAAATATGCTTGTTCTTCCTGGCATGTACACCCCACTTATGACCCATATCAGGAGAGATTCATGGCAATATGTTTAAACATGGCATCATTAAAAAATAACTTATATATTTTTTTTTTTTTTTTTCTGTGTGATTGTTCACCTTGCAATAGCTATGGATCAGCTTGTGGCTAGGTTTGACTTTCTGTCGCACCAATACAAGCATGAGAAATAGTGTCTTGCAACATATTTTTTAGAAGCTGTATTCACTTTAGCAAATTATTTTGCCACGCATTGTATAACGGTTGCAGACTACATGACATGGACTGACATAAAAGCCATAACGAGTACACAGCATGGTCTATTGTAGACTCTGAGATCCTGTGATGAGTTGAAATCTGTTAAGAAAAAATCTATTTATTTGGGGCAGAAAAGTTAAAACCCTAACAAGTAAAAAGGAAAATAAATTGGTGGGATCACGCACTCGCCCATCCAGCTCGTCCCAGCAGCATAGTCAAACCCCCCAGGTGCATTTTCTAGACTCTAAAGAAAACTTCAGTAGAGTTAATAAAATCTATGGGGTCTAAGCCCTTGTACACACATTCCGACGGAAAATGTCAGATCGGATGGTGTTGTTGGATAATCTGGCTGTGTGTGGGCTTCATCTGACTTTTTCCGTCGGAATGTCCGACCAACAAAGTTTGAGAGCTGGATATAAAAATTTTCCTAAAACATGATCCGATCGGACTCTGTCCGATTGTTTGTAGAGAATTCCAATTGGACAAAGTGCCACGCATGCTCAGATCAAATTCCTAGACCAAAGCTATTGGCTACTAGCCTGAACGTAGTCCCGTCGTAACTAAATTAACGCCATCACGTTCCGAACGATTGGATTTTCCGACAACTTTGTCGGACCGTGTGTATGCAACACCAGTTTCGGACAAAATCCGATGGATTTTGTTGTCGGAATGTCCGACCGTGTGTACAAGGGCTAAGATGAATCTGGAAACACCAGTGCAGAGTTCTTTCTGCGTGTGTGTGTGTGTTTTGTGTTTTTTTTTTTTTTTTGTTGCAGTGGGTGTTTGTGTGGTGTGGATTTTTTTTTTATTGTTTGTTTGAGGTTCTCATCAATAAAAAACAGATGTTGCCAAAATGACTTTAATTCTTATTAAAAATGCACCACAGCAGATGCACTTGGTTTACGTTTATCTAAATGAGACACCAGTCTTGCTAGAGAAATATTTTTCTGATAATTAGTTTCTCATTCTTTCTGTTTTTTTTTTTCCCCCCTCTTTTTGCATGCAGGATCATTCTGTCCACACCCTTTGCTGTCATCTGTTATTTCCTCATCTGGCTTGTGCCCGACATCTCTAGTGGTCAGCTGGTGTGGTACCTAACCTTCTACTGCCTTTTCCAGACCCTTGTGACGGTGAGGATTGGGGCAGGGCATGGTGTTGGCCTATGTTGATATTTCGGTTAACGTGTAGAGAGATTCTGTATGTCCCTCTAACTTGATGTTTCTGTTCTCCAGTGTTTCCATGTGCCTTATTCAGCCCTTACAATGTTCATCAGCAAAGAGCAAAGTGATCGTGACTCTGCCACAGGATACCGTAAGTATTTTCCCATGCTGCCTTTTATATGGCATGAGACGGATGAATTTTTTTTACTACATACAGGGACAGTAATTTTCCTAAAATGCAACACACACAGTTGGCTATTATTCCTATGTAATTGTGGTCAGTGCCTGTCTGTGTGGCCACAGACGTGCAAGAATCAAGTTGAGCCCAAGAAGGGGCATAGCTAGTGGGCAGCGTAAGTTATATGTAAACAAACAGACACCCTGATTTTGATATGCAAATGGAGGAAAAGATAGGCCAGTAAGCTTCAAAAGCAAGTTGCTTTATTATAAAATGGTTGTAAACCCTTACATATACCCAGTGAAGTCCCTATCCTTAGGTCATACACTGAGATGAAATACATCCTACATAAGTTGTACCTGTTTATCTGCAGTCTTCTCTACATTCCCCCCCCCCCCCCCCCCCCCCCAACCACACCGCACACAGGAACGGAGCTGAGGCTGTCAAGTCAGCTGGAGATTCCTCCCCTGACACCTTCCTCCCCCCCTCTTTTAGGTAAGGCGAGGCAACATTTACAAATGTATGCAGACGACTTTAAAAGGAGGTTATATGGGTCTCCTTTTATGCAATGTGTTCTGGTAGGAAATAAACTGTTTGCATTGTAGCTGGCCTACTGATATCGGCTGTGTTTAGGAAAATGGAACCGATTAGGAATAAAAAGTCGGTGTTATGTAATACTTTAATCCACTACCAGTAACGTTCTTCCCAAGCACTTGTGTGCAGAGGGTGTTGGGTAAAAGGGCTTGCTCGCTTGAATGGGGAAATTTTTTCTTATCTTCTGTTTACATGTAGCATGACCAGAAGTAGCATTTTCTTGATGAAGGAAGCAAACTCTTTAAAGCTTAATTCCACGTATGACAATTTTTTTCATAGTTACACTGGCCCAGCTTGGACCAATATAAGTATTTGTGCCACACCTGTGAGACCCCTCTCCCTCATGGCAGTTGGGAATTCCTGTAGAAGACACCGCTATTACAGTGATTTTTTTTTTTTTTTTTTTGACTAGCTTCTGTTCCATGGCATGTGTCTGCCCTGCTGTGTTGGGGAAACAGGAGGTAGCTTGGCATGGGCACATCTCAAGGAACGCTCAATTTTCTTAATGAATGCAAAGCATTCTCTGATTGGACAAGGTGTTTGTTTTTAATTGGTAGTTTTTTTTTTTTTTTGTTTTTTTTTGCCTCTTGGTGTGTCCCTAATTTCTTTGCATACTGTTCTTACAGGTATGACTGTGGAAGTCTTGGGCACTGTACTTGGCACAGCGATTCAAGGACAGATTGTGGGTAATGCGGATACCTGTGTGCCTAACTCCCTCCAGGCTTCATCTGTCAATACTTCTGTGGCTTCAGTAGAAGAGTCCATAGTTTCAGAAGACTCTGGGTCTCTTACCAACACAGTGAGTTTCTACATTCTTATAACCAGAGCTGTATTTCATGTGAAATTGTCCCACCAGAAAGTAAATGCGTTTACCCAAATGTGATTTTACAATCCCCTTTAGATTTACCAAGAATTAGTACAGTTAAAGCAGAGCTCCGCCCAAATGAGAAGCTCTACTTGTTCGCACCTTCCCCTCTCCCTCCACCGCCACATTTGGCACTTTTTGGCTAAATCGGTTACCTGGTTTTCACATATACCCATTCCTACTCCTGGGTAAGATTCCCACACAGCGATCTGTGAAATTTCCAGCACCTTCTCCTTCCCACGCTGCCTTCTGGGACACACAGAGGTCCTAGAAGATGGTCAGACCATTCAGAAAGCACATTCCAAGACTCGCCCATTCGCAGCAGGAAACGGGCTTCCTGTTTCCCTCACTACAGATGCCTTCAACCAAAGCTGTTTGAAGAATCGGCTAGGGATGCCGATGTCGCAGGATCCCTGAACATGTAAGTGTCCTTATATTAAAAGTCATCAGCTACAGCATTTGTAGCTGCTGACTTCTAATATTTTTTATTTTATTTATTTTTTCAGACTGGAACTCCTTTCTCTTTTTATTTTTTATTTTTATTTTTTTTTATTTATTTTTTTAAACCTAAGTTTATCTAAAACTAAGAACAGAAGAATCTTCACAAGGGACAGCCCTTCATTTTTCAGATTGGAAGGCAACCTGGAGAACATGCCACAATCGTCCTCCCATCCACAGTTTTTCACTTTCTATTGTCCTTCCTTATACAAAAGCATAGTAAAGACCATACAGAACTCGACCTACAATTACATGAATGTATTTATTGTTTTTGTGTTAGCCTGAACAAAGCTAACTATTGGTACCTGATTGATTGCTATGGGCAACTAAATATCTGTGTATAAAAACTCCCACATTTTATAGTATGTAAACTGTGAATGTACCCCCTTGCAGCAACTCTCTAGTTTTGAAGCGACACACCATGTTGGTTAATCCATCTAATCTCACGTTGCACTCCCCTACCCCCCACCAATACCTGCCTAAATGAGAGATGAGTGGCAATTTTTTTTTTTTTCTTCTCATTTTCATTCATGAAAGAGGGGACAAAAACCTCTTCATATGGTACTATGGCCCCTTCAGGCTTTTTTAAAGTGTTCCAATGGTGCTCTCCCCTCTGCAAGAAGGTTGATGCTCCACGTGATCTAGAGCTGTCCCTAGATTCAACTTACTCCTTTGTCCAAATATCGATTATAAATAAATGTAAGAAATTCCTCCTGATAAATATTAATGCAGCCAGAGCATGCATACCAGTATAGTGGAAACAATCTGACCCATCACCACCAATGCTGTATTTTTCAAAGATTAATGACCTCAAAACCTTGGAAGATATTCCCTCTTCACTCAAACATAATGAAAAAACTTCTGAAAAACATAGGATTTAACATTCTCTGAGGAATACCAAACTCATTTAGAATCTGTCACAGACAAGACCATGTGCACAACCACCAGGGGTTTCCCCTCCCCTAACTCTTCTATTAGTGGACATCACCCTTCCCTGGTTCCCCCACCAACCCTTTTATTTTTTTATTTTTTGTATTCCCACTCTTGCCCTCCCTTTTCTTTTTGCATTCCCTACCTTTATTCTGTTGGACTGTTTCTTGTCCCTAACATTCAATCAACCATCTTACCACCCAGTTCCTAATCTGTAGGGCTAACCGTGAAACCTCACCCCCTCATAAACTGCTAGGTGCTAGTACTAATAGCTGGGGACTCTCTGCTCCTGGCCTTGAAGTGTTTCCATGAAGTAAGAACTACTGACCTCTATACCACGTCTTCTTGCTGGATTTTGAGTGTGTATTTACTGTTGGCGCCAGGCATTGATGTTCATCTTCAATTTATTTGTACTAAAGCTTCTTTACCCATGTTTTCATAAATCAAAATAACGAATGTATAAAAAAAAAAAGAAAAAAAAAATCCATTTGTGTGAACAGCCCTTTATATCTGCATATAGTAAGCATGAAAAGTAATTCACTTTCTCCACGTGTGTTTTGCAGAGAGTGGCCTACATGATTGCAGCAGGTGTCATATGTGGCATCTATATACTATGCGCTGTTGTACTATCACTTGGTGTACGGGAAGAGAGAGGTAAGTGGACCTTGGTCTTTTTTTCTTTTATTTATTGTTTTATTTTATGTTGTGTTTTTTTCACCAAATGTTTCACTATAGTTTTTCACCAAATGTTTCTTTTTCCGCCTTCTATAGAGTCCTGTGAACTTCTCTCTGAACAGTCGGTATCCTTTTGGCAGGGCCTGAAACTTGTTATGAGCCACAGACCATACATTAAACTGATCGCTGGCTTCCTCTTTACATCATTGGCTTTCATGGTAGGCCAAGAAGGCATTTATTATTATTATTATTATTATTATTATTATTATTATTATTATTCATGATTTATATAGCAACAACAGTTTGCACAGTGCTTTACAACATGGGGGTGGGGGGAGAGACAGTACAGTTGCAATACAATTAAAACACAGGAGGGATCAGAGGGCCCTGCTCTTTAGAGCTTACAATCTAGAAGGTCATGCACACATATTTATAAGCAAATATAGAAAACCTACATTTATTATATAATATATATATATTTTTGTGTGTGTGTGTGTTTAACAATTCTAGAATGTCTTGCGAGCAAATAAAATGAAAATAAGGTAATCTGTAAGCAAGCAGCAAATATTACACTCCCAATTTAAATATGAAATATTGAACTAAAAACAAATGCTGTAATGCTGTGCTAAGTATATAGAATGCATCCAAACTCTTAGTGTATCAATATTCCTGTGCAACAAAGCCCAAAATAGATACAAAATGTACAATGATGTGATACAAACTGTATCCACTCCACTCTTAGTGTATCAATTTTCCTGTGCAATATGTGCCAACATAAATGTGCCAATATACAATATTGGGATATGTTCATATCATTCTTAGATTTATTTATATATGATATATAATTAGCTCTCCTGTTCTTGAATGTGATCAACTAATTGATTAATGGTATCAGGATTAAGATGAAACCTTATTTAATCTTCACAGATCCTCTAAAGCCATGCTTTATGTGAATCCACCTCAGTGCTCCCCCATTAGAAATGCACTCACCTCACAAAGTGTGACCTCACAGTTTGGTCAGAATGTGCTTTTTAGTCACTCTGGACTAACAGATCATGCTTTCTTGCTTGTTGCTACATTGATGTTTTCCCCCATTGTGACGCGGTATATCTGAAAAGAGAGCTCCAAATTGTGCTAATATCGTTTTAAAATTCTAATCAATTTAATAAAATTTGTGCCTAAAACTCACATTAGTTGGGTGCTCCAGTGCACCTACGGTATACAACGTATATCAATATAAAATCACAATGCTGCAGCTACTTCGTACCTCTCCGTGAAAGATACGAGTGTCTTGCCAAACAAATCTGCCCTTCTCTTATGTGTTGCATCACAGGATCACGCGACTCATCCCCCTAATGAGTTGTGTGACACTGTAATCAATTGATCTCATTCAGGCATGGGATATATATTTGGACTATTATGAGACGAATTATATGAATATATCACAATACTGTATACTGGCAGATTTTATTTAGGTTGGCACATATTGCACAGGAAAATTGATGCACTAAGAGATTGGATACAGTTTATATTCATTGTACTATTGCACAATAATATTGATATACTAAAAGTTTGGATACATTTTATATCATTATCACAGCATTATTTGTTTTTGGTACATTTTTTGTGTGATTTAAAAATGTATAAATGTTTTTTTCTTCTGTCTGTACATCCTTCCTGCATCTCTCCATGCTTTGTGATTTTTTTTTTTTTTTTGTCCCTTAGGCCAGCCATACATGGTTTTAATCTCGGCCGGTTCTGCAGGAACCAGCCAAGATTCTAACCATTAATGGGCAGGCTGAATGTACCAAGTTAATCGCTCAATTTGGGTACAACCAGCCTGCTGGATTTACTTCCGCTTATCACAAGCAGCTGCTATAGCCACTAGTGATAATCACTGTCTTCTCCCGGTGTGAAGGGCTTCCCCTTCCCGCTTCTGCCCCCCACATGGAGAAAATTATGGCTTGACAGGAGAGATTTCCCTGTCAGCGCTGTCTGGGTTGATGGGGGAATCGTGCAAATTTCTTTCCTGGAACCCATGGCTGTAGGAAAGAAATTTGCCGAAGGGTCTGGTATCGTCTTGGGGGGGGGGGGGGGGGGGGCCTCACGCATTTTGGCGGGGTTCACCTTCAGGATTCTCAGCACACAAGTTGCATCATCTTGATCCAACTTCTGGTGCGACTTCTATTCAAATCAATGGGCTCCCATAGGGAACCTGAGAAAAGCCAGACGAGGCTTAATGCAAAATGTAAAAACGTCCGTTTGTATGAGGCCTTGCATTTGACTGCTGTTTGTCTGCCTACATGCATACATTCTGCAGGTTATGACCAATTCCCACTCTCCTTTTATCTGTTACAACAATGGACTTTCTTTTATGGTGGTAATTTTTGTTCTCCTTTAAAAGCAACCTAAACGTGAAAAGCAGGTTCTTCTTTCTTATGTTAATGAGGCTCGGTATTGTTATGTTACTGTAACAGATATGAAGAACCACCTCAACTAGAGGCGTGTAACATGTGGTAATCCTTTGATTATATAAGTATGCTAGAAACTTTTATCCAATGAATAGCTGAATCGCTATACTGAATACTAAAATATATATATATATATATATATATATATATATATATATATATATATATATATATATATATATATATATATATATATTCTAATAAAAAATCCACAACCTTACATAACCTGCTATCAAAATGGCAATTGGTGTCCTGGAGGTAAAAAAATATTGATATGAATTATGATCATTTTTTGTATTTCAGCTTCTGGAAGGAAACTTTGCCCTATTTTTGAAGTACACGCTTCAACGGCGCAACGACTATCAGAATATTCTGTTGGTTATAATGGTGAGTGCGAGATCTGCAGGAAGAATTTTATGACTGTCAGTGAATTCCTCCTCATCAGCATCAGGTCCCCAGTGTCATTTCACCCTCCATTCCAAGTTACATTTGCCAATGTTCTGAGCACAGTATGACAAGCTGGTGATTTCAGCATTAGCTGTTAACACTGATTACAGCTATAACTGCATATATCCAACTGATCCAGATACTTAACATTCAAAGTCAAGTACACAAAGACTCTTTTGTTCTGTCGGCTTGGAGACAGAAAGTCATTGTAAGCTAGGGAATATAATATTCAGCCCCGTATCCCTCCTCCCTTCCCTTTTGAAAGATTGCTGAAGCCCGAATCCCTTGAAACTATGTAACACACAAATCTTCCTTTTTTCTCACTTTTCTTTTCTTGTCCACCCACTTTCCCATAGTTTCTTTACTGGGTTATGAAAAGCCTCAGTTATTCTTCTACTGCTTTCTCCCACAGATTTCTGCTACGCTGACAGTTCCTTTTTGGCAGTGGTTCTTGACCCGCTTTGGGAAGAAAACTGCAGTCTATATTGGGATATCGGTGAGTAAAAGTAGGGGTAACGTAATCTAACTAGCATATGCATGGAAGGAATGACACAGGGTTGGCACAGTGAAGTATATAATGGAATGTCAGGCATTTGATCAGTGTTGACTTTTGCTACCATCTAGTGGTGGTTTTTAGAATATCAGAAAAGCCAACATTTTTCATTGTTCTTAAAAGAAAGCTCTTAATCTCCTAAAAATGATAGTTGCCTGGCTGCTTTGAGTCACCAGAATATAACCAGCATGCAGCAAGTCAGAGGAAGTTCAAAACTTCAGCTCAGTGACTGAAAGATCAAACGCCTTTTGGGGCAGCATAAGATCCTTTGGTAGCTGGTGCATCCACCCACTTATTACAGCTCCTGGGGGAACCTCTCTGGGGTCATCTATTTAAGATGCTTTAACAACCTCCAATTAGCATGTCTCCATTTGAAGTAACAGCAGCTTCCAAGACACTCTAGGCTGCCACTGTGCTCTCTATTGTGAACAGTAAACCAAACAAATTAGCAGGGACACATTCCACTGCTTGCACCTATGACTTTATTATTTCGGTTATCACCCAAGTCTCAAATTAGTCAGTAAACCACTCTCTTATCCCAAAACATTTTATTATGTTTTCCTGATTTTATTTATTTTAAATTGTTTCGTATGTATTTAAAGTGTTTTTTTTATTTTTATTTTTTTAAGTATTTACGGAACTAATGTGCAAAGTGTAGTAATCCTTAGCCAGCAATCAGCCTAAATTTCTAGTGTTTTTGGTTGTTATGGGAAATATCACTTTGTACAGAGTTTTTGCTTATTAAACCATTCCATTAATGCTTATTAGAATGACTGACTGGGTCTGTACTTGTATAAATAGGACCTTGTATTTTTTTTTTTTTTGTATCCCTGTTAAATGCATAAATCTTGTATTCGTAGCTATTTTTCATCACCTGTAATATTCTACCTTGTCTATTTTACAGTCCGTTATCCCATTCATGATTGTTGCTGGCCTTGTACAAATCAACGTTATTGTAACCTACATAGTTGCGGTAGCTGCTGGACTCAGTGTGGCTGCAGCCTTCCTCCTGCCATGGTAAGTAATACTGTTTAGCCTTGGATCAAGATGGGCTAGGCGGGACAGTGATTTTCTCATTCTGGGACTAGAAACTGTACTTTGAGAAGAGCTAAACAATTCTAAAAGGGTAACAAAAGGCGCTACCTTTTTTGTATTTCTTTTTTTTTCTGCCCATACATGTGCACATCTGTAACCATTTAGGCAATCCTAAGTGGTGGCCATATGTGACAAATATTGACCAATTTGGCCTTACCATTCTGTTCATAGTGATTGTCAAAAGCTGTGGATGTGTCAGTGTGACCCTTGAATGATTATAAACTCAACCCCTGATATATATATATATTATATTATATTATATTTATTTTAAAAAAAATCTCTATATCTCTCTATCTCTAGAAACTGAAAAACATTTCTGATTGCCATTTGTCATTCCCCCTAATAATCTGTGAAGATGGCTGCAGCATGCCTCTACCTTTTAATAGGCTGTTCACAAATAACTAATTGATCCAGTTGTTTATGACTCCACTGGCACTGGAAGATGCAGATGCTTTGAGGGTGGTTGGATTGATGCCACACGTCTTCTCTGTCTACAGCAGCCTTTAAACCATAAACATCACAAGGGATTTTAAACACTAGCTCAGGAATAACCTTTTATTGGCAGTCACCTAATTTGCAACATTGATTTTCAATGTGTTGCAAATTGGACACTTGTCAACAAATGACTAAACTCAAGTTACTCTGTGGTTAAATACAGATGGCAAAGGAGGGAGGCGAGAGATAAGGGAAGACTGAGAAGGAAAAGGAGGTGTAGGATAGGAAAGAAAAATGTTATTAATCATGAGTTTTGATGCCCTTTAGTGCCGCAAACGAGACAGCCGGCTTTATTCCAGGCCCTTGCTTAGCAGCGATAAATAGGTGGCCAATTTCTGCTGATAGGAGAAAAGGCCCAGGATCGGACAATGAAATAAGGCCAACTTCAGGGCCCGATCCTAGGGTCACAGAAGCCTGGGTGCAGAAATATTTTGGGCGCCCCCATATGGGCGTGGTCATCTTACTAACTCCTCCCCTTTGCAAATTTTTCTATGGCAATGACTCAAACACAGATATGCTCCCCTAAGGAGTCTTTCTTAACCTGGGATACTCCCATGACTGCTTAACAATAGAGAACGAGCTGGTCAGAGACTGCAGACATAGTACAGGAGATGGTCAGAGACTGCAGATGTAATACAAGAGATGGTCAGAGACTGCAAACGTGCTAGAGGATGATCAGAGGCTGCCCAATCAGTGCCTATCAATGCAGCTTCACCAGTGCCCATGAGCTTAGCCTCATCAGTGACCATCAGTGCCCGTCAATGAAGCCTGATGTGGGGGGTCAGCTGTGTCAGGGTCTCTCACCTTAGCGATGTCAGCTCAGCAGGTCCTTGCACAGCCTCCTGGGGGGCTGAAGCTCCTGGTCCTGGGGTCAAGTTGTTGCAAACCAGTGTCTAGCCCCACAACCTGAGCCAGTCACGTGCGTCATGACTCCCTGATGTGCCCTGCCTCTGCCTGCCTCCAACACTCTGGGAGTTTCCTCTGTGCTGCTCTCAGTTCTCCACCCCCTCCTATTCTGCACAACTCCCTCTTACCCCCAGTCTGCACCCCGCCCGTCTGCCCAATGCACAACTTCTCTCTCTTCCCCCCCCCTCCAGTCTACACAATCCCCCCTACCCTAGTCTGCACAATTACCCCCCTCCCTGTGTGTTCAACCCCCCCCCCCCCCCCTTTGTTTTTATGGCCACAGTGGCTGCGTATGGCACAGTGGGCATTTGGGCACAACTTTGTCACTTACTTCCTTGACTGGCTTGGTGCTGGGACTGCAGACTGGAGGCACTTGCAGCAAGGTGCAGCAGCAGCTCTCTCTTCAGACACACTCCAGCTCCGAACATGGCAGAGGTGGGCAGAGCTTGCTCACTAGCTGTGGCCGCGGCACGCTCTGAATGCTGGCACATTACAGCGCTGGGGCGCGGTGCACCCACCCAGGATCGGCCCTGGCCAACTTGGCATCTTTGCAGGTAAGTTATGGATATTTTTATACATAGCCACATTGGTTCAGCTTGGACCAATGTAACTGTGCATATACCACTTGCTCCGGGTCCTGTGCCGAGGTGCTGCCCTGCTGCTTTCTGAACACGTGGGAAAATCCAAGCGATTTGGGAGGTTTGCATAGTCTGGCCCTTATAGACACAAGATTGTTGTCAGGATTGTCATTAAAATGGCTTTGGGTCATTTTTTTTTTTTTTTTTTTTGCATCCTAAAGATCTAATGTGTACATCTAAATAAAATTAGACATTCTGATCGCTACATTTTATTGCTTGTCTGTATATTCCATCACACGCTTTTTTTTTTTTTTTTTTTTTTTTTTCTTTCCTCCCTTTTAGGTCTATGCTTCCCGATGTTATTGATGACTTTATTCTGAATAACCCAGAGTCTCCTGGACATGAAGCAATTTTTTTCTCTTTTTATGTTTTCTTCACCAAATTTGCCTCTGGGGTATCGCTGGGAATATCCACGCTTAGTCTGGAGTAAGTATACCTTTAATAAGGCCAGAATAGAGACTAGTCCAAATCCTGTCCTGTCATAAGGAAATGTAATTATCTTGTCTTTTAGCAGCAACATGTCACTAGGTATATGCTCACCTGTGCTTTCTGCTGCGGAATGCTGAATCTTGGTGCTTTCCTGCATGGCTTTTCCAGTGTTCATAGTGGCTGCAACAGGGAAGATTTTAGGCTGCTTTCACACTGAGGCGCTTTACAGGCACTATAGCGCCTGTAAAGCACCTCTCCTCTCACTCCAGTGTGAAAGCTCGAGTGCTTGCTTTCACACTGGAGTGGTGCGCTGGCAGGATGCCAAAAATCCTGCAAGCCGCATCTTTGCAGTGCTGTAGGAGCGGTGTATACACCACTCCTAAAGCGCCCCTGCCCATTGAAATCGATAGGCAGCACCGGCATAGCGCCACTGCAGCTGTTTTAACCCTTTTTCGGCCACTAGCATGGGTTAAAAGCAAATGAAAACCTCTGCAAAAATTACGGAAAAGTGCCGCTAAAAATAGCAGCGCTTTACCGCCAACGCCCCTGTGTGAAAGCAGCCTTAGTGTTAGGGTGTTTCCTTGGGTGGCACAGTGGGATGGTATGGTACAGGATGGCAAGCTATAGGGATAAGAATATGTAGGTATGTATTTTGTATTGACAATCCTTTTTTTCAATCTGTGCTTTAGTTGCTCATGACCCTTTTCCTTTCTTTCCCCCTCCCCCCAAATCAGTTATGCAGGCTATCAGGCCCTTTCCTGCTCTCAGCCAAAAGATGTGAATGTGACACTAAGGTTGTTGGTCTGTGCTGCTCCTATCGTTTTGATTCTCATTGGACTGTTACTATTTAAACTGTATCCAATCGATGAAGAGAAGAGGAAAGAAAACAGAAAAGCTCTTCAGCTTATCAGGTGAATTTTAAATATTTTTTGAAAGTGTGCCTATGATGATTGGTTGGTTAGTTTTTGCCATATGTCCTAATAAAACACTTTTAGAATTGGGAATTAAACTCTATAAACTTTTCAGAGACAGAAAAGTAGAAATATTGAAAAGGATATATGGAATACTTATTGAAAACCTCTTGGAGCAGAATTGCTTGTCTAGGTTGCCCCACATTATCTAGGTTTTTTCACACTGCAGAGTCAAAATCAAATTGGTTGCTGTGTAGCACATACATACATACTGCCTTAGATATTTCTTCACACAAGCACATTCATAACTGAGGCACGTTACCCCCACTACTAGCTTTCCACAATAACACCTTGATGAGCAGTCAACCTAACAAAAACTTGGTGAATACAATCATTAAATTAGTAAAGCTGGGCAAAGGAGGACTGAAATAGAGCTGGTTAAGCAGGGACTGTTGGATCTGTGTGTAGCCCTTCCTGTTCAACAGAAGTCAATTACATTTACAGTGGTAGCCACTGTCTGAATACAATGTCTGGGTGGGGATTCCTCCATCCACCTTGCTTGTGTTGAATCTGTTCATTTTTCATTCAGCCTCCTGGCTGAATGAAAGACTATGGCCAGCCATGGATCTTTTTTGCCTTTTCTGTTCTTCGAAAATGAATTGCATTGAATACGTTAGAACTGTAAGCATTGCGTGAAATATGTCACGATGTGGAAAATCTGTAATAAATAAATATATATATATATATATATATATATATATATATATATATATATATATATATATATATATATATATATATATATACACATACATACATTTTTTTTTTTTTTTTTTTTTTGGGATTATGAAATTGTTAAACCTAAATGTATGTTGCTGTCTGTGTCCTGGCTTGGAGGATTTACCCTCTTTGTCCTGGTGATCATTGTCACGGTGACCTCAAGCAGTGGGAAATTCAAAATGTATATGATTGTTGAAAAGAGAAGAAATCGTCTAGTGAGGACTTCTGATCTAATGACAAGTGTCAGAATATTTACTTTCATTACCTGTTGTGTCTCTGGGACAGGAGGTGAAGGGCAATCACACAATGTGACACCAGAAAAAAACAAACTTGCTTGGGTTTTATTATTCTATACTTATTATTAAACAGGGAAAATGACAGATGATTCAGTGGACCTTATTTATAAGCCTCTCTCTAAGGGAATTCCAGTTAGTTTCTGCATTTCATTTTCATGTGTTTGCTAGAGGCACATATTTTTTAAGTCTAAGGCCGCGTACACACGCGCGGACTGTTTGCCCAACCTTGTTCGTCAAACAGTTTCGGCAAACAGTCCGCTCAAAATTTGCATGAGCGGACTTGCCCACACACGAGCGGACTGTTTCAGCGAACTGTTTGCCAAACAGTTCGCTCAACTTTTGAAATGAATGGACTCGCCCACGTAAGGAGGAGGCAAATCCGCCCATTTCGAGCGCGTGTACAGGTAGGCGGGGCCCGCGAAGGAGATGTCGCGGGCTCCGCCGCCTGGAATGGGCTTAAAGGGGAACCCCAACGCCGAAAAAAATCGGCGTGGGGGTTCCCCCAAAGTCCACACCAGACCCTTGTCCGAGCACGCTACCCGGCCGGCCAGGAAAGGGGGGCGAGCGAGCCCCCCCCCCCCCTCCTGAGCCGTACCAGGCCGCGTGCCCTCTACATGGGGGGGTGCCTTGGGGAAGGGGGGGCCGCGCGCCCCCCCCACCCCAAAGCACCTTGTCCCCATGTTGATGAGGACAAGGGCCTCTTCCCGACAACCCTGGCCGTTGGTTGTCGGGGTCTGCGGGCGGGGGGCTTATCGGAATCTGGGAGCCCCCTTTAAGAAGGGGGCCCCCGGATACCGGCCCCCCACCCTATGTGAATGAGTATGGGGTACAATGTACCCCTACCCATTCACCTGTGAAATAAAGTACAAAAAAAAAACACAACACAGGGAAAAAATATTTTATTGCACAGCTCCGGGGATCTTCCGTCTTCGGGGGTCTTCTCGCCGGACTCCTCCGCTATCTGTGTGTAGCTCTTTTACTAGCGGAGGAGTCCGGCTTTCTTCCTCCCCGCCGCCGGCCTCTTCTCCCGACTTCGGGGGTCTTGTCCCCCTCTTCGGTTCTTCTGCCGGGCCACCGCGCCTTCTTGTAGCTCTTTTGCAGGCGGTGGCCCGGTCTTCTGTCGCCGCTGCCTTCCGTTCTTCTGTCGCCGCCTTCGGTTCTTCTGCCGGGCCACCGCGCCTTCTTGTAGCTCTTTTACAGGCGGTGGCCCGGTCTTCTGTCGCCACTGTCGTCGTCGCCGCCGCCGCCGCCTTCCGTTCTTGTTCTTCTTCTTGTTCTTCTTCTTCTTCTCCTGGAGATGTTGACTCGACGAGCTCTCCGGCCGGAATGCCAGAGCCGCGCTGTGCGGTCACTTATATAGTGACAATGGGGCGGTGTCACATGGTATATGTCACATGGGTTGGTCACATGGTGACCCCGCCCCCTTACGATGTCATAGTCCCCATGTGACATCAACCCATGTGACCAACCCATGTGACATATACCATGTGACACCGCCCCATTGTCACTATATAAGTGACCGCACAGCGCGGCTCTGGCATTCCGGCCGGAGAGCTCGTCGAGTCAACATCTCCAGGAGAAGAAGAAGAAGAACAAGAAGAAGAACAAGAACGGAAGGCGGCGGCGGCGGCGACGACAGCGGCGACAGAAGACCGGGCCACCGCCTGTAAAAGAGCTACAAGAAGGCGCGGTGGCCCGGCAGAAGAACCGAAGGCGGCGACAGAAGAACGGAAGGCAGCGGCGACAGAAGACCGGGCCACCGCCTGCAAAAGAGCTACAAGAAGGCGCGGTGGCCCGGCAGAAGAACCGAAGAGGGGGACAAGACCCCCGAAGTCGGGAGAAGAGGCCGGCGGCGGGGAGGAAGAAAGCCGGACTCCTCCGCTAGTAAAAGAGCTACACACAGATAGCGGAGGAGTCCGGCGAGAAGACCCCCGAAGACGGAAGATCCCCGGAGCTGTGCAATAAAATATTTTTTCCCTGTGTTGTGTTTTTTTTTTGTACTTTATTTCACAGGTGAATGGGTAGGGGTACATTGTACCCCATACTCATTCACATAGGGTGGGGGGCCGGTATCCGGGGGCCCCCTTCTTAAAGGGGGCTCCCGGATTCCGATAAGCCCCCCGCCCGCAGACCCCGACAACCAACGGCCAGGGTTGTCGGGAAGAGGCCCTTGTCCTCATCAACATGGGGACAAGGTGCTTTGGGGTGGGGGGGCCGCGCGGCCCCCCCTTCCCCAAGGCACCCCCCCATGTTGAGGGCATGCGGCCTGGTACGGCTCAGGAGGGGGGCGCGCTCGCTCGCCCCCCTTTCCTGGCCGGCCGGGTAGCGTGCTCGGACAAGGGTCTGGTGTGGACTTTGGGGGAACCCCCACGCCGATTTTTTTCGGCGTTGGGGTTCCCCTTTAAGCCCATTCCAGGCGGCGGAGCCCGCGACGTCTCCTTCGCGGGCCCCGCCTACCTGTACACGCGCTCGAAATGGGCGGACTTTCCGAGCGGGAACAGTTTGCTCATTTCGAAAGTAGCCTACACACGGGCGGACTGTTCGCTCAAACACAGTTTCAGCGGACAGTTTTTCAGAATTTCCGAAAGACTTTGTCCGTCCAACTGTCCGCTGAAACTGTCCGCTGAAAGCCCACACACGGGCAGACTGTCCGCCCAAACACTGTTCAGCGAACAAGGTTGGGCGAACAGTCCGCCCGTGTGTACGCGGCCTTAGTGATGTCTAGCAAAGGAAAGATTCCAAGGTTATTGGAAACTCTAAGTGCCAGCATTTGGGAAGGGCAACATATCCAGCAGGTAAAAGATCATCAAAATTAATGGACATGCTCTGGCTATATATAAACCTTGCTTCTGTTTTGCATGAAATTTGCATATGCTACTGTGCTTACTCATGGTCTGTTTATCTTTTTCAGAGAGAATGACCGAGACTCAGATTCTGACTCAGTGGAACTTGCAAGCAATTTATGACACAGGCATTTGCCTTCCTAAAGTTTACACAACTGTAGAGACATTCAGTTTCCCCCATTGAGGGGAGGTACCAGCCAATGAAAGACTTATCTGCACTACGCTCTTAACTTTCCCTCTGGGGACAAGTGCCAACCCTTGGTGCTATCTGTGCTTGGAACACACTGAATGCTGCAATCCTACTGAACTTTGCACTAACATAGGGCAAATATATTAATTTAACTGTATATTTCTCACTAGGTTTTGTATATAAAAACTTTTTCCCATGTGTTTGAGGAATGGAGAAGGTAGTTGTTTGAATACTGTATATGTGGTTAAAAAGTTGTCTCGGCAGGTTGTAAAAACCACTGAGATTAACTAGTGTATGTATGGTAATAAAAGTGGACGATTGTGTTTATAATGTATATGCTGCTGTATATTCTATGAATCTTGCTATGTACAGTACATAAGTATTTGTAATTTATATACAAACAACTCTCGAACATCCTAATACTGTATTTCGTATTTATTTTACATAAAGCACATGGGCAACACTTATTGTGTAAGCATACTTTTTTAATTGTATTACGAGAAGCTGCATATTGATTGAATGACCAAAGTAACAAACACATGGACCATCGTCTGACTCCAAGAGCACAGAATGCATTATCATTGGAGCTCGACCTGTATGGTTTTGCTGCTTTAAAATGACTATCTGACAATATATGCCTGTATGTTTACAACTGTACATGTGTGCAAGATTTTCTACATGTTTGGAAAATGCTCGTTTTTCATAATCGTCTGTTTTCATGAATTTTGTTCCAGTGTCGATGGATGAATGCTCATTTGTAGAATGTATAATTTAAATTTGGCAACGTTTTGGGGGGCGGCTTTGTGTTGTCCTGTTTTTAAGCCTTTTTCTGTAATTTTTGAAACGTGCTCCAATATACTTGGAAAATTACAAATTTCCTGACTTCTTTTTATGCTGTGTGTAATATTTTTATTAAACTTTGTAATGGGGCTCCATATGGTTACTGCAAGAGAAAATGCTAGTGTCTCTGAGCTTCGCTCTAAAATCGGCAACACTTCTCTCTATTAGGCTTCATGTACACTGCTGCTGGTAGGAGCAGTTGGGAGTTTTTTTTTTTTTTTTCAACTGCCCCTGAACTCGCCTCTGTTATCTAATCTGTCCATGTACACAGGGTCTTTTACAGTCATTTCTAGGCAGTTAAGTTTAGAGCATTTTTTTTGGAACGCAAAAAAATGGATTCAGAAGCTGAGTTTACAGGCAGTTCAAGCGCCAAACGCTTTTAAACACAGTAACTCACATTTAGCCGCATTTCGTTTGCAGGCATTTTCATTTTTGGCTAATTTTGATAAATAATTCTAAACAAGGCTAAATGCGACATCTAACCACTTACTTATGTAACGTCGCTTTGCCCTGTGGCCACCGGGGGCATGCTCGCCCCCGGAGCCAATGCGAGTGCCCGGCGGCCACAATCGCCCACGGGCTCCTGCGATCGTGGCTGACACACGAACTGGGATCTGTGTGTGTAAACACAGTTTTGGGTTCTCTGAGGGGAGAAGAGACAGTTTGCTGTTCATACTCCATATGAACAATCTGTCATCTCCCCTACACAGTTCCCTCCTGCCTTCAGTTAGAACACACACACACACAACCCCTTGATCGCCCCTAGTGTTAATCCCTTCTCTCCCAGTGACATTTTTACAGTAATCAATGCATTTTTATAGCACTGATCGTTGTATTAATGTCAATGGTACCAAAGAATGTGTCAAAATTGTCCGATGTGTCTGGCATAATGTTGCAGTCCTGATTAAAAATCACAGATTGCCGCCATTACTAGTAAAAAAAAAAAAATGTATAATAAAAATACCATCAGGGATAGTTTTTCTTTTTTTTTTTTTTTTTTAGACGCTATAACTTTTGCGTAAACCAATATACGTGTATTGCGATATTTTTGGTAAAAAAAAAAAATGTACGAATACATATCAGCCTAAACTGAGGAAAATTTTTTTCTTAAATATATTTTTGGGGGATATTTATCATCGCAAAAGGTAAAAAATTGCTTCTTTTTTTTTTTTCCCAAAATTGTCGCTTTTTTTTTTTATAGCGCAAAAAATAAAAACCGCAGCGGTGATCAAATACCACCAAAAGAAAGCTCTATTTGTGGGGATTTGTTTGGGTGCAACGTTGCATGACCACGCAATTGTCAGTTAAAGCAACTCAGTGCTGATTTGCAAAAAGTGCTCTGGTCAGGAAGGAGCTAAAATCTTTTGGGGCTGAAGCAGTTAAACGCGGCAAAACTGAAGTTTTAAACGTGGGTTACTATCTGTCAAGTTAAATCGTTCAGGAGAGGTTGTTAAAACGTCCCGTGTACATGAAGCCATAATTGGTATTCCATAGAGGCCCACACAGATATCTCCATCTCTTTTGATTCAGCATCATACACTCTGTTATCATATATTGTCCACTTAAATCTGCCAACATTGAAGGTTTCAGATGATGCTTATCAAATATCGGTGGATACCTTTTTGGCTATGTGCTGCCTCTACAGATGCACACAGTATATGCTGACCAGAGTGGGACACATCCATATGTATTGTGCAGCTTCACTCAAAAATGGCAATGATCCAAATCTGTGGGGCTTTGATGGCATTCAGTTTTGACTGCCTTAGAGCAGTAAGTTTTTTTTTTTTTTTGTTCATTTCAGATACAGAAAAAACAAAATAGTCAAAAGCATGCAGCAGCTACAAAATAAGCCACGTGAGAATGGTTGGAGGGTATGGATTCCTTTTTTAGTGTCAGTCCGCCCAAAATAGATTTTTCTATTGTTAGTAGATGCTAAACAATGAATCCACTTGATTCTATGTCTCAGGGACTCTTCAGTTCTTGACCCTTAAAGCCATGGCTATTATAAGGGGTTCCCACTCTCCCGTTACATTTTAATTGACTTTTATAATGTGGAGATGCTGAGCTTGGTCAGGAATATTGTCAGGGAGACTAATGGAATTATACAAGAAACCAGGGGCTGCCTATAGGTAAGGAAAGAAAGCTTACCATTTGTCTTATGAAAAGACTTTTAGTTGCCTATCCATTAAGCTGGAAGCCAAGAGATCCCTCTATTACATGACTGTAAAAGCCTAGCCATTTTATCAACCGTATGTTTGTTTAGGTAGACACCCCCGGACATGGCTTTCTTTCAGGGAAATGTGGACCTCTGAGAAGATCCATCTTGACCAAACAATTCTTCCCTAAAATCAGTTGGCTGGGGGTGCCTGCAGAGCTGGTGGATTTAAGACGAGATGCAGCTATCCCAATTTATACTAATTTTGCAACAGTCCTTTCATGTCTATGGACTGCCTTTTAGACTAGGGCTACATTCAACATGTCATTCTTTGTTTGCTGTATTGGCAATATATTGATTCAAGTTGATGTGGCTGAAGCCCTGCTAACACAACTTCAGGTGTAGCTCCAGCCTTAAATAAGGTGTACTTTATTTCTGATGTGTAAATTGTTTCATATCAGGTTCAGATTGGCAATGCAATCTAACAGTGGAATGTAGCTATGTGTTATGCCTGCTATGGAGAATTCTAGCAAATGGAAAATATAATCCTGGCCTCAGCAGTATAATATGCTTACCATACCTCCTGCTGCTGCCTGTCTCATTACCACTCTATAGAATTGACTGTGCTGGAGACTATTACCTATGATAAAGAATAGCCCAATTAGCATCAGAGTACACAATGCAGTCTGTGTACAGAAGTACCAGAATCTCACAGGTTTATATATATATATATATATATATATATATATATATATATATATATATATATATATATATAGTATGTATGTGTGTGTGTGTGTGTGTGTGTGTGTGTGTGTGTGTGTGTATGTATGTATGTATATATATATATATATATATATATATATATATATATATATATATATATAATATATAGGAAAACTGCTAAAATGCACGTATGGCAGCTCTTTGGTCTGAGTGTTCTGGGCATTAGTTTGAAGGGACTTTTTGAAAGCAAAACACCTGAATGAGACTTCTCAGTGAAGGGTACCATACAAAGATTCCTGCACTGCATATTAGCCACAGCCTCGTAGGCAGTCCATGAGATTAAAAAATGGCAGCCTCCATCCAAGGCTTCTTGCACATGCATTACACTATTTGTAAAATCCTGCCTAATTATAGGCCTCTAATGTTCCAGTAAGCACACTGTACAAGGGTTATTGCTACGTGGCCACGTTTCAGTCAGGTGCCTGCACTGCCTCATAGTGACATCAGGCTTGGACTGCTGGCTCCAAGAGCATTCCAGCAGGAAGAGCTCAGAAAATGGACATCTGCAAGGAACTGATATTTATGCAGTTTCAAGGAAACCTTTACTTCTAGAAATATGAGGGCTATCATTCCTGACCCCATTTGTAGAATGCCAATTTCCTGGCTATCTGGGGCTTTAATACCTTCTTGATGAACTTGAACAAGAATATCATTTAGAAAGTCTTAGGCTAGGTTCACATTTATTACTATAGAACCCAGACCTTAAAGACCTCTCTGGAACAGTATGCTCATCGTGATGGATGAAGCCTGGATTATATATGGGAACTAGTCACGTGGACAGGAAAGACAGGGTCACCTGGTCTCTTTGATTGTAGTTCAATTACAAGTAATATTACATACAGTACAAGCTTTAAATTGTTTGTGTATCCTGAATAGTATGTGTTTATATGTAAAAACTATCAGGAAACCAGGAATGTGTTTGAAACGTATACAGTGTTGAACTTTTCAAACTTGGAGCTAAATTCAACCACTCATAGCTTAGCCTTAGGTGGATTACCAGGTGTTACTTCATACCATAGGTCGCACACTTTACTGCCACTTCTGCCTAAAGCCCTTTTTTTAGAACTCTGATTCTTCCTCGCACCTTTTGCTACAGGATGGTCACCACCCAGACTACTGTGTATTCTTTCTCAGATACACTTACCTGCATTTACTTTGAGTACTCCATAGGGGAATAGGCTCACTGATCGCAATGGTGAAACCAGGCACAAGCTTTGCTATCAGTGGCAAAAGCCCATGCAAACATTTGCTCTGCGGAAGGCCTGCAAAACACCCAAACTGCTCAACAGCATCCATGCTTCCCTTGCACTGGAGCAGGACCCTATTTTAACATTGGTCTCTTCATCTGGAGGAGCGCCAGCATGGGACCTGGGAAAAGGAGGATCCAGGCTGCTCTGAGCAAAAATTGTGCACAGAGCAGGTAAATATAAAACCTTTGTTATTTAAAAAAAAAAAAATCAAGGCTTTAATATGTCTGATGCCCAGCTCTTCAATTTCTGTTTGTTCATTGCCCTAGTCCATTTAGCTGAGGTTTGACAATCAACAGGATCCTGTCTTCAAGGGTTGTGCTTTAACAAAATTGAAAAAAACAAAAATGTGGCGTTCCCCAAGGTAACATTTCTAGTCCCCTTTATAATAGGGGGCCTCCCAATACACACCTACTCCCAAGGCAATGAGTACAGGGGTAAAGAGTCAAAAGGGATGTTTAAATGATGCTCAGTAGGTACTAAGGGGCCCAAAATGTACCTAGAAAATATCCCCCACACCACTACACCACCACCACCAGCTTGAACTGACTGTTGATACAAGGCAGGATGGATCCATGCTTTCATGTTTACAACAAATTCTGACCCCACCATCTGAAAGTCACATCTGAAATTGAGACTCATCAGACCAGGCACGTTTTTCCAATCTTCTATTGTCCAATTTTGGAGAGCATGTGCGAATTGTAGCCTCAATTTCAAGGTTTGATGCGTTGTGATCGTATTCTGCATACCTTGATTGTAACGAGTGGTTATTTGAGTTACTGTTGCCGTTCTATCATCTCGAACCAGTCTGGCCATCAGTGTTGCCAACCGTCAGTATTTTTTCTGGCAGCTAGTAAAATACGGTCACTTTTCTTCTGCCAGTAAACGTCCGTGGCAGGGAAAGGTTGCCAGTTAAAAATATGGCTGCACAGTTCTGCTCAGGAGCCGACAGAGACCATCCAAATGGAAAGGGGATCACCTCTCCAGGTGGAAATGTGGGTCCAGAACTCTCCTCAGAACTGGAACACCAGGTGCTGGCTAAGCATATAGCAACATGAGGCAAAAAAGGAGTTCTGGACAGTCGCACTCCAGAATATAGCCTTTATTTGTAAAAAGTCCAACAGATACAAGCCACAGCAAAAAATGGGATAAACGAGCTGACGAGTTTCACACTTAACAGTGCTAAGTCATCCCAGTGCCTGCCACAGTGTGTTCGGGTGTTTCCATTGGGTCTGGCAGAAGCGGTGCCTGAGTGTTTTGTGTGATGTCATGGTGTAAGGGAGCTGATTGGAGAGGCTGGAACCTTATGTGTGGGTCTGTGGGATAGGAGCAAGGCAAGCCAGGAGTGGGACTGTCAGTGCAGTTTGGAATGGAGTGGACTGAAGGGACCACATGGCGTAGAGAGAGACTGTCACTGTGACTTAGGAGAGGACATGTCATCTGTGCTGCTGCACACTGCTATCAATGTCACTGTGAGGCCGCGTACACACGCGCGGACTGTTCGCCCAACTTTGTCCGCTGAACAGTGTTTGGGCGGACAGTCCGCTCGTGTGTGGGCTTTCAGCGGACAGTTTCAGCGGACAGTTGGACGGACAAGGTTTTTCGGAAATTCCGTAAAACTGTCCGCTGAAACCTTGTTTGAGCGAACAGTCCGCCCGTGTGTAGGCTTGTTCGTCAAACAAAGTTGCGCGCATGCTCAGAAAGGATTTTCACGCCGAAAGCTATAATGCAGTGTATAGGACGTCGTATTTTTCGTCCCGTCGTACGTGCCGTTCACGTCATCGCGCACGGTTTCAGCAAACTGTTCGTCCGTCGTGTGTGGCCATGTCCGTCCATGCTAAGTTTGAGCGGACTGTTTGCCGAAACTGTTGGACGGACAAAGTTGGGCGAACAGTCCGCGCGTGTGTACGCGGCCTCAGAGTCAATTTCATGTGTGTGTGCCTTCCCATTCTAATTTCTTGCCCTCCTGAGTCCTGGCCCTGAGCTACCTAATTACTATATTGAAAATAAAATAAATAATATGTTTTTTGCCTTAATATCTACCCTAAATCACATTGCTAATTGCATATTGTACCTTTTTGTAGCCTAAATACTGAAATTTGCACTTAAAACTGTAATTTTGTTATTTTTGGAAATGCCAGAAAATCCTTGGCTGTGCAAGTACTTGAGTTACCTATTTTACAGATGCCCTTTAATAAATGAAGTCTGAATCCTGCTCATGCCCAGAAGTCATTTATAAGTAGATGCATAGATCAAATTTGGCAGTATTAGTATACATTGGTTACTTGATAATAACACTAGGACTAATTTGCCTGTCAAAGTATTGCTTATACTTTTGGGCCCCTTGCATGCTTACACTACATTAGGCATATAACAAAATATGCTTGTTGTTGTGGCATCTAGGGAACCTCAACTGCAGCAAATTTGTGTTCATTAAGATGCATTATAGAAAGTGTATTTTACAATGTACACCTGCGTGCAAGAGCCCTTATAATAACATATATAAATTTTATCTGGAACACATTTTTTATTTTTTTTTTGAAAATCTGTTTATTGAGTTTTAAACCATTGAACAAAAAACAAACAACAAACATTGGTCACGACTAGAGTGGACTTCGGTATCTACAGAGACATGAGAAGAGGCAAACAGTTGCGTGCATTATAACAGTGGGCCAGAGACCTCATAATGGTTCCCGCAGGTGGCATTTGTGGGCAGGATGACGTCAGTGGGCCCAGAGCATCCACCACCAAAATACAATTACATTCACACTTGCATGTTCCTATTTTTGGAGGAAAATATCAGGTTAAGAAGGGTGCAAGTCAGAGGCTGTGGAGGGATCAGCCAGCCATTTGGACCAAACCTTAGTAATAATCCTTGTATAAGGGCAGGCTACTGTTAACTAGTTGTTTCCACAAAGATAGAGGAGGAGGAGTGGGCTTACGCCAGCTAAGGGCTATGGCTTTGCGGGCATAAAAGAGGAGCAGTCCGACCAGAGTGCGGCTAGCCACAGTGGGAACTAGTTCCTCCACCAGGCCCAGTATACATATTGCCATGGAGGGTTGGAGCGATATGGTGGTGACCTGTGAGATGACCTTTAGTATCTCTTTCCAGTAGTCAACAATGGGTGGGCAGGTCCAAAAAATGTGGGTGAAGTCACCTGGTATCGCTCCGCATCGCCAGCAGCCGGGGGGGGGGGGGGGCGGGGTTCATTTTGTGCAGCCTATGCGGGGTGAAATATGCACGGTGGACCATTTTAAATTGTATCAGGCGGTCTCTCAGGGAGACGAGGGATCTAAAAGGGAAGTCCCATACGTCGTCCCAATCATCATTATCAAAGTCAGGTATGTCGTGTAGCCACTTGTTCCTAAGTTTTTCCATAGTGGGCAGGGAGGTCAGCACCAAATGAGAGTAGAGGCGAGAGGTGGGCTTTTGTGCGCATCCAGACCTGAGGAGGTCATCTGGAACACATTTTAATGAAAACCCATGCTCTGATTTTTATTATATTTTTAAAGAATATGTAAACTCAACATTTCATATTCCTAAAATGTGCCTGTTCTACCATGTACTTGTATGAAACAATGTCCTGTCCCTGGTGTTCCTGACAGCCCCTTTGCTTTCATATTAAATAACTGACCACGCTAAGCAGGACAGCATGGCCAGTTCTCTAGCTATGCTGGGAATTCAGTGTGCTCTCCTCCAATGATCGGACTTGTCCTGACACCCCCTTCTCCAGCACAGCTATTCGCTGGGAAGCTTAGTGTGCTGCTGCTTCTCTTCCCCCCTCCCCCCCTCAGCTCTTATGCAGCTAAGAGCAGAGGAAATGTGATAATAAAAAAAAAAAAAAAAAAAAAGGGGCGGTATTTATAATTTTTTTATATCTATACACAAATGTTTTGCCTTTTATTTATATTTTAAACTAAAAACACTTTAACCGCTTAAGGACCGTCTCCTGCACATTTACGTTGGCAGAATGGCACGGCTGGGCACAAGCACGTACAGGTACGTTGCTCTTTAAGTGCCCAGCCATGGGTTGCAAGCGCGCCGCGGCGGCTCGTTCACGACCCGGTCCCGAGTTCCGTGACTGTGGCCACGGGACCAGCGGACTTGATCACTCCTGGTGTCCCGTGATCGGATCACAGAGCTGAAGAACGAGGAGAGGTATGTGTAAGCAAACCTCTGCCCGTGCTTCCTACTGTGGCTGTCACAGATCGTCTGTTCCCTGTTATAGGAGAAGACGATCAGTGACGTTACATGCCAGGCCACGCCCCCTACAATAAAAAAAAAAAAAAACACACAACGTCACACATAACCCCCTCCCCGCCCCCTAGTGGTTAACTCTTTTACTGCCATTTACACAGGAATCAGTGCATTTAAATAGCACTGATTGCTGTATAAATGACAATGGTCCCAAAAATGTGTCAAAAATGTCCATATGTCCGCCATAATGTCGCAGTCACAAAAATCGCTGATCACCGCCATTACTAGTAAAAAAAAAATAATAAAAATGCTATAAAACTATCCCCTATTTGTAAACGCTATAACTTTTGCGCAAACCAATCAATAATCGCCAATTGCGTTTTGTTTGTTTTTTTACCAAAAATATGTAGAAGAATACGTATCGGCCTAAACTGAAAAAAAAAAATTTTTTATATATTTTTGGGGGATATTTATTATAGCAAAAAGTAAAAAATTGCATTTTTTTTCAAAATTGTTGCTCTATTTTTGTTAATAGCGCAAAAAATAAAAACCGCAGAGGTGATAAAATACCACCAAAAAAAAAAAAAAAGTTCTATTTGGGGAAAAAAATGTTTTTTTCATATAGTAACTGTAGAGTCAACATGTTTCAGGGGTTCCAAGGAGCCTCTGTCATCAGTGCTGGAGATTGTAGAGAGCTTGCAATCTTGCTTCATGTTGTATTTCCTAATGAGGAGCCTGCTTCTGGTTTTTAGTTTGACAGTGCTTCTCTTCTCCACTCCTACATTGTAATCATTACAGTATTAAACGGAGGCACACTGCCATCTTCAGGCTGGTGTGACCTCTGCAAGAATGGGCTGTCAATGATTGTGTTATGGAAATAATGCTAAGACAGCTTGTTCTTTTCTTCTGACAGCAATAGAGTGCACTAGAAAGTTCTGTCATCTTGCCCAAAGGGGAAGTTTTAGGTCCCTGAATTGCACCGGCAGCCGTTTACCAGCAAAGAAGGATTTTGCACACTTAACCACTTGCCCACTGGGCACCTTTACCCCCTTTCTAAACAGACCAATTTTCAGCTTTCAGCACTCTCACATTTTGAATGATAATTACTCAGTCATGTAACACTGTACCCATATGACATATTTGTTATTTTCTCCCAAAAATAGAGCTTTCTTTTGATGGTATTTAATCACCACTGGGTTTTTTATTTTTGAGCTATAAATCAAAAGAAGATTGACAATTTAGTAAAAAAAAAAAATGCATTTTTCGGTTATAACATTTTGCAAATTAGTAACTTTTCTTTATACATTTTGGACAAATACTGCTACATATCTTTCGTGAAAAATTACTAAATCACTGTATATTATTTTGTGAGTCTACAAGCTATGGTGCCAATCATTGAAAATTAATCACACCTGATGTACTGTCGGCCTATCGCATTTCTTGAATTTCTTGTACAATTTTCCATTAGATTTACCAAAAACCATATAATATGAGGTCAAACAAATTAAACCGCTTTCAATTGTATCCACTTAGGCAGGCCCTTGCACTACATAGTTTAAGGTAAATCTAAAGGAAAATTGTACAAGAGAATTGAACATGTATGGCCAGTCCAACAAGCCAGGACAGTACAAATACCCCCCAAGCGTTGGTTCGATTGGCAAGTTGATTAAGTGAAATTAAATTGAAAAAAAAGGAGAAAACTCTGACGGGTAGGATTTTTATGACAGAAAATATCCTATTGGTCTCTGTCATAAACGCTTCTACCTGCTTGTCAGCGTTTATGTACACTGGGCTACATATACTCAGCTCAGTTTATATTTATAGCACTGCTTTCTGCCATGATGATGTGGATTCCCATGCACATGTGCTGGAGTCACATCATGGCAAGTGGTCAAAGGTTCTGGATGAAGACCGGCAAAAGATAGAAGCGCTGACAGCACAGCACTGGAGGGGATTACTAAAAAGAAACACATTCTCTGATACCCCCTTCCTTCCAATGGCAGCCAAGAATTTGTCATCATCCACCAGCATCACTGTGTCTTATACCAAACTACTATATGTGGAAAGTGCAGGAACATGGTTTGCTAAGAGCAATGTAGGTACCTGCACTAATTATTATGTAGCAATACCCCCATAGAGTCAAGAAGCAGTCCTTGCACTTTGTTTTTTTGTTTGTTTTATTAGGGGAATAGAACTTGGATGGGGATAGGGTGCATATGGGATGCTCACTTGATTGAAGAAAATTTGTAGGGACTTAACTATATACACTCCCAGTATATATACACAACCTCTTCTCCTTAACCTCCAGCACATACCCTTGCTTACAGAGTACCACTGCTAGGACCAGCTAACACTGATGTAGAGATCTAACATTGGCTCTGTCAGGCCCAAAGCAAATCCACTTTGCAGGCAGGGACCGTGGGCCCTATGGTGTACCAAAATAATGGTAGTCCTTAGTGCTAGCTGTCCTAAATGTGGCTACTGCTCCTAGTACCACCTCTTCGGGCACTGCCTGCCCTCCTGGCAGCAGCTGCCTCTTTCCACTGCCCATGCCACCACAGTCCTCCTGACTGGCTCGCTCTGCACCCATCCCAGACGATGCCATCTCAGTCCTCTCAGGCGTGCCTCCTAGTCCTCCTATGACTGTGTTTCACTCACTAGCCCTCTTGGCTGTTCCTGAAGACTTGCCTGACAGTGTTCTCCTGTTGTCCTGATTACTCCCAGTGCCTCCTTGCCAGGACACCTCCATGGCTTTGGGAAGGTCCCATCCGCACCTGAGCCCAGGCCCAAGGTCACCCCCCCCCCCCCCAAAGACTAGGGAGCTCCCTCAAAGGTGACAACAGCCTAACATTCCATCTCCAGCTTCCACCCAAAATCTCCCCCCCAGCTGGGCTTATCCAGAGTATTTGAGGGGGGCCTTCCCCCTGTCAATCCAAGTTGGGGATTCACCAGGGCCCTCAGAATACTCCAGGCAGCTCCACCTTACTTCCCCTCCAATCTTTCTAGAAGTTTCCAACACATTTTATAAATAGGGGAGAGGTCTCAGTGATGCTGCCTGTGAGTAAACCAGCTCTCCCTAGATCTTTGCCCAAACCAGGAAAAAAACACAGACAGGTTTGGCTACCAGCTGAGCCTGCACACATTTTCCTACTTTAAACAACAAAAAAACCCTATCTACAATTCTAGCACTAGAGGGTGGTATACTTACAAAGTAGTTTCCATCAGGCAGATGTTACAAACCTAGGCAACCACATTTTGTGAAAGATAACTGCGGGTTTAAATTCTAAGTAAAAACAGAGAAGTATAACAATATAAGAACAAACACAAGCACACTAAGATAGCCAAAGATTTTGATGTATTTATATCCCATATTTAAATAGATCCAACAATTATATTGTCTCAAGTTTGCTTTTAAGGCACTGGTCTTGTATTCCTTATGAGCTGTCTCCCCTCCGGATGCCACATTCATATTGCATAATTAAACTTTCCATATTTAGTTGCATGCCCTGTGGTTGGTACAGGATGTAGACTGCAGGAAGTTTGTCAGATCTTTTACAAACAGTGCAGACATTTCCACATTTCTGTAAAGAAAGATCTACGGTAAAGAGTGAACACATTCAGCAGCAAGTGCCTCATCCCCAGCTATTGCAGCAAGGTTAGATTTCCGCATTTCACAAATATACGTGTGATGTTTCTCCAGCCATTTCGAATAGTCTTTCCAAGTTTAAAATGCAAGCTGTATCAGCAACTCATTAAACTATCAAGCTCATTTAATACTTAAAGTGTTACTAAACCCACAACAGTAAAATCAGTCTGTATATGTAGTAAAGTATTCTTGTTATACTCACTGTGGAACCTAAGGGGTTAATCCTGCTCATTGTGTAAAAAGTTTGTGTGATCCTGCCTTCTCTGATCCTCCCCTTCCTCCACTGTCCCCAGTCCATGTCTCAACATTACAGAGCCTTGTACATGCACAGTTTGGTGTGTATTGCTAGAGAATTTTATTTACCATGCGTATTTATCTGCGTATAACACGTGTCGGCATATAACACGCACCCCAAGTTTAAGAAAAAAACTTACATTTAAATACCCATCAATGCAGCCTTTTCAGTGTCCATCTGCAGCCATGTCCATCATTGCACCCTTGTCCGGTGTCTTTGCAGCATTGCCCAGCCTCATTGCAGGCTGATTATTTAAAATTGGCACTGATCTCCGCTGACTGTGAGCGGAGAGGAGCGAGCGCTGACGACATACACAAAGCCGAGTGTACTCAGCTAGGCTCGGCTCCTCTCGCAGTCCCGCCCTATGATGGACATAACACAGGTCCAATGGCGGGACTGGGTGGGACTGTGAGCGGAGCCAAGTGCCGTTGATATACACATAGCCAAGTGTACTCGGCTAGGCTCGGCTCCTCTCGCAGTCACGCCCAGTCCCTGCATTATGTCCATCATAGGGTGGGACTGAGCGTGACTGTGAGCAGAGCTGAGCCTAGCCAAATACACTTGGCTATGTGTATATCTGCGGTGCTCGCGGGGGATCAGCAGGGATCAGTGTATAACATGCACCCACACTTTTTCCCTGATTTTAAGGTGAAAAAAGTGCGTGTTTTACACCGATAAATACAGTACTTTTTCTTGCGAGGGTGCATGTGATCAGTACAGGGCCAATCAGCACTATCTAGATAGAGGGTCAGGGGTCCTGCAGCATCACAGATCAGTCAGAGTAGAATGAAAACTCCTCCTACAAGCTTTAACCAGACACTGATAGAAGTCACAAAACTGTTATATACTGCTGATGATAAATGGTATTTAGCAGTTTAAATTTACGAAAATAATTGCATTTCCTTGTTCTGGTTTAGTAACACTTTAATGTTGTAAAAAAAAAAAAAAAAAAAAAAAAAAACTAATTAGATATTGTATCTTCTTTTTTACAGGAAGTGTCATTATATAACCACAAAGCAGAAGACAGTTCTTTTTCTGTTATATGCATAATGCTACCAGTTTTGGAGACAATATATTTATACGTTAATGAGGTCCATTTTGTTATAGGAGTCTGTGTTATTTTTTCAAAAAATTACATTTATCTATTTTAACCACTTGCCGCCCGCCCTATAGGCAATTGACGGCTGCAAAGTGGTTGCATAATCCTGACCGGACGTCATATGACGTGATCAGGATTATGAGCCGCTGCGCGCCCCCGGGGGCGCGCATCGCGGCGATCGTTGTTGCAGGGTGTCAGTCTGACACCCGGCAACTACGATCTCGGTAAAGAGTCTCCGACGGAGACTCTTTACCACGTGATCAGCCGTGTCCAATCACGGCTGATCACATTGTAAATGGTAAGAGCCGGTGATCGGCTTTCCCTCACTCGCGTCTGTCAGACGCGAGTAGAGGAGAGCCGATCGGCTGCTCCTCTGACAGGGGGGTCTGTGCTGATCGATTATCAGCACAGCCCCCCCCCCCCGAGGATGCCCACACTGGACCACCAGGGACGCCACCAGACCACCAGGGAAAAGGTAATCCTCCCTAGACCACCAGGGATGCCAGTCAGCACAATGGATGCCAATCAGTGCCCATAATGGATGCCAATCAGTGCCCACAATGGGCATCACTGATTGGCATGCATTATTGTTTGGCACTGATTGGCATCCATTACTATAGTATAACACCAATGCCGCCTATGAGTGCCCACCTGTACCTGTGCCGCCTATCAGTGCCCACCTGTGCCGCCTATCAGTGCCCACCTGTGCCGCCTATCAGTGCCCACCTGTGCCGCCTATCAGTGCCCACCCATGCCCATCTGTGCCGCCCATCCATGCCCATCTGTGCCGCCCATCCATGCCGCCCATCCATGCCAATCCGTGCCAGCTATCAGTGCCAATTTGTGCCACCTATCAGTGTCCGTCCGTGTCGCCCATCAGTGCCGCCCATCAGTGCCGCCCATCAGTGCCGCCCATCAGTGCCGCCCATCAGTGCCGCCTATCAGTGCCGCCTATCAGTGCCGCCTATCAGTGCCGCCTATCAGTGCCGCCTATCAGTGTCCATCAATGCCACCTCATCAGTGCCACTTCATTGGTGCCCATCAGTGCCGCCTTATCAGTGCCCATCAGTGTAGCCCCATCAGTGCCCATCAGTGAAGGAGAAAACGTACTTATTTACAAAGTTTTGAAACTGAAACAAAAAAAAACATTTTTTTTTCTAAATTTTCGGTATTTTTTTATTTGTAGCGCAAAAAATAAAAACCATAGAGGTAATCAAATACCACCAAAAGAAAGCTCTATTTGTGGGAAAAAAATGATAAAAATTTCATTTGGGTACAGTGTAGCATGACCGCGCAATTGTCATTCAAAGTGCGACAGTGCTGAAAGCTCAAAATTGGTCTGGGCAGGAAGGTGTTTAAGTGCCCTGTATTGAAGTGGTTAAAAATATTTTGTTACCTAAAGTCGACCACATGCTAAGAGTCTGATTGTTCAATCACCATGTAAACCTTTTATAATGACTACTTTGTAATGGTTGGGACTGCCAATATAAACCATTCCATTTATACTCAATATTTAGTAGTCTCATAATAAATAGTTATTGTCAAACCTAAAGAATAGTGTACAATCAGATTGTAACATGTGTGGCTAAACCTATACTGTTGGCAAGGCTTGAGAGAAGCTATGATCTATTGTGGTACCAGTATCTCCAATCCTATACTTTGGCAGTACAATAGGCGTACTATAACACTATATTTATCAAGGCTATGCGCAAGGTACAGTAACGCATAACAACTAGGTATCAACTTTCATTGATCTAGGCTGTATAAACATTTTATGGTTTCCTCAAACATGGCTCTGTCTACTGAATATGATACCTTATTATCTTGGTCTATGTGTCTATTACCTTGGTACCTTGTTATTATCAAACCACATGACCACACATATGACAGCTTCACAGAAAAAAATGCACTGTGAAGAATCCACTGACATCTGTAATAAAGTATCATGGATGGAAGGCGTTAAGAACTTAAAGAGGAAGTAAACTCCCATGCATATATTGAACCGATAGGTAAGCCTATAATAAGGCTTACCTATAGGTAATGTAAATATCTCATAAACGTGCACCGTTTTAAGAGATATTTACTGTATATGAAGCCCAATACATCAACGGTCCATGAGCCTCTGAGGGAACTGTCACCCGTGCCATTTCTTAAGAAGCCTATGCCTTGACCAGTGGCTCCTGCGCACACGCATGGGAGTGACGTCACACGACTCCGGCCAGTCACAAAGCCGGACTCCGCAGACCCAGAAGGAAGATGGGCGAAGATGGATGTGGCCTTCAGTGGGAAAACAAGGGCTTTGTTTGCAAGTAAGTTCAACATAATGTGCTAGTATGCGATGCATGTTAGCACATTATGCCTTTACTTTTGCAGGTCAGAAAAAAAGAAAACAGGACTTTACTTCCTCTTTAACTAAAGGTCTACATGCTTACCTAAAGGTTAACAAGGGGTTAAAGAAGAACAGCCTTAAACACACTAATTAAAATACATTGTAGCAGAACTGTTAAATTGCATTTATGAATGAAGCCTGTAAACACTGTTTTCAGAGGTCATTCATGAAGGTGCATTGATAGCCACTCATGAGACAGGGCAGATCCCAGCTGTCAATCTGATCTCAGATTACACTGGGATAGACACTGTTCCAGTTTAATATGTGGGACAGAGCTGTCAGTTTGTCAGCCATGTTCCGATCTGTGCCAGCATTTCTGTATACATATCAGCAGGTCTCAGATGTTATAGTGACAGCTGGAATGGAGTCCTACAAAGCTTAGCCTTCAGTTGGGCAATTAGCCCTGCTGTCTGCATAAAGAGTCTCTGTCAGCAGCTCCTGATATAAGGATCGGCTCCCAGCTGTCAGAGAGACAACCAGGCCCTGCATTACACCAATATAGCCATCTCCCTGTTATAATCTTTGAGCTGATTGCACCAAATTACAATGTACTCTGTGTGATAGATGTGGGAAAATCCAGGCCTTCTGAAACAATGTGCTGTGAACCATTAAATAATAAAGCCTAACAGCAGACATTTTTGGTGTAAACCAAATACAGCTTTTAAATAGAAGAATCTCATACCAACTGTAAAGCATGGTGGTGGAAGTGTTACAGTTTGATGTTGTTTTGCTGCTTCAGGGTCCATGCAGCTGGCATCATCTAATCAGCTATGAATTCTTCATTAAAAGTGTGCTTGAGGAGAACGTGAGGCCATCTATCTGAAAGTTGAACCTGAAAGGGGTCTTTCAACGCATTCATGATCCAAAGCACACTAGTAAATCATCCAATAAATGACTAAAAAAGAAGAAAAGGAGAGTTATGGTCTGGCCTAGCCAAATCCCTGATTTGAATCACATAGAAAACTTGTAGAGGGATTTGAAATGGGCAGTTCCTGTAAGAAAAAACACAAATGAACCAGTGGACTGTTCCAGTCTGCCTTTACCTGTTCTCAAACCTACTTAATCATCCCCAGCCTTGAACCCATAGACGTCTCCAGTCTACCTGTACTTATGCTACTGTTATGCCGCATACACACGATCGGAATTCTCGTGGGAAAAAGCTCTGATGGTTTTCCAGACGGAATTCCGATGGAATTCGGCTCAAGCTGTCTTGCCTACACACGGTCACATCAAATTCCGATCATTTATAACGCGGGGATGTACAACATGTACGACGGGACTAGAAAAAGGAAGTTCAATAGCCAGTAGCCAATAGCTTCTGTCTCGTAGTTGAATCTGAGCATGCGTGATTTTTGGCATGTCGGAATTACCGATAGAAAGTTTTTCTGTCTGGAAAATTGAGAACATGCTATCAATTTTTGGCTGGCGGAAATTCGGACAGCTAAATTATGATGGAGCATACACAGTCGCATTTTCCGATGAAAAGCTCTCATCTGTCTTTTTCTGGCCGGAATTCCGATCGTGTGTATGCGGCATAACTGAAAGAAAATTATTTTCTGCTAACAATACTTATACATTTTGGAGTATCTCACATCACCCCAAATCCCCTCCTGTTACAAGGTTCTACAAGCAAATATACTGTAAAAAAACAACCCCCTAGAGTGTTCAGTTAGAATGGATGGCGCTGTGTGTCTGGCTGCCTTTGCACTGTTTTTGGGACAGAGCCTGGTATAGTACAACAGCCTTGTCGGGGGTAGCGATACAGTAGAAATGTATTCTTTAGTTGAATTTCCCTCAACTGACTGGATATTTGGAATGAACACTAGATAAGTTACCTGTTATAAGTATTTTTACAAGCACAATGTAGAAGCCGTGTGAGAAATGTAGGGAAACTTAGAGGTGTGCTTAGTGCCAAGAACTGAAAGCTGCTCACTGATTACAACCATTAAACTGTATTTGGAAGTGTAGAGACCCTGCCCCTAAGCAGAGTTGTCCTGAGCTGAAATTTGTTGTTACTCCTATTGTTACTGCTAACTAGACTGTAGTAAGCCTAAGCCCTGAATTGTTTTAACTCTGCTTTCATTAGGTTTTCCCTAAGCTCGGGGTATTGTTTGCTTATGCCTTTTGCAGGGGAGTGTTCTTCAGCTGATAGTGCAGTAAGAAACTATTTTGCTGAGCTATGTAGTCTAACGCCATTCTAGCCAACCACTAGCAGTTTTATTGTTAGTGGTGCATGCTGGGGGTCCTTTATCTTTGCAACCTGAACTGTTGCCAGAAAAGGTGATTGTGTTGGAGGCCTCGGACTCCCAGGCCTGCTACCTGAAGAGGGTGCAGCCAAGAGTGGCCCAATCTGACACCTGAGGATGTGTTAGTTTACCTTATCATTTTTTTCTGTAACGGTAAACAACACTTTAAGGGCTCATTCACATTTAACCTGCAATGGTGGCTGGACACATATATTATACCCAGTGGCACGTTTAGTGGACAGTACCACCGCTGAACGTGAGCCATTCAAGGTTCCCTTTTCTGTATTGACTGCTGCTAGTGGAAACAGCTGGAGTAATTTTTGGCTATCCTGTGCCTTAACCTTCTGTTCTTCAGTTTATTGCACTCTAAAGCTTTAAAGTGGATGTAAACCCAATTCATGAATTTTGAGCTGGACACATATCTGTAGTGTTTTCTTATCTCTCTCCAAAGCACGAGTTCAGTGGTCCCTAGCTCTTTTATCAGCCTGATAACTTCTGACAAGTTCTACCACACAGGAGACAAAAGCAGCCTGAAGTTTGTGTCTGGAAGGTTGCTATAAATAGATTAGCAGAGTGCTGCTCCATTCAGAGCAGAGCTCTGCACATTCCTTCCTTCCTTTGACAATGTGGAGTGTGGGTATGTGCCTTTCCTCCAATCAGCTGTCTTGGCTGTATGCAAATAATCCACTCCCAGCACTGAGCAGGAAGAGAACATCTGTAACATCATGTTCACTTTCTAAAGAATATATACAGATGAAGACAGCAGAACATGCCATGGGTGGAAACAGAGCAAACAGAATCTGGAGCATCTTCACATAGTAACCAATTAGCTTCTAGCCTCAGATTATTCAGAAAGGCCACCTTTCAGTAAGGCCTCATTTAGCCACATGTAGCAAGAATAGGCAGGTGATAGTTGTTTGTCACGGCTTCCATGTTTCCCTCCTCGTTGAGAACCAAACAAGGGTCACATGAGAGGCCTACTCTAGGATGGCCTCTTCTGGGCTACGCTAAGCACATTATATAGGGTCACTTTACTGCACATGGAGTAGCTTTGCTTTGTACTATTTTCATCAATGGCCTGGGACAAGCCTAAGGCTGCTGTGGGGGAATACTCTGCCTTAAGGTGGGCCTCTACTCTTAGAGATGAACATATTCCATGTACACTGGCACTGCAATTGCTCTCCAGTTACCGCTCGGTTCCCTATGACAATGTACACTTTCTCTGTAATCTGCATTTAGGTGGGACATGCTGAGCCTTGTCCACATCCACCTGTCCATTGTTTTCCACTACCATTCCCCAGTAGTGGAGTGGACCCCACTGTGCACCCTGCACAGGTTTCACACATGCATTTAACTTAACTCTTGAAATTCCGTACCTTTGTACAGAAAGGGAACCTCTGCTGACAGAAGGAGTGCCAACAACATCTGACTCCGCTACTAGAGGCTTTGTCAGCTATAACAGGTACACATTATCGACAGGCTGCTGTAAAACTTCCGTTACCCTAGGTAACCACTTGTGTCTTCACACTACTCCACACCGATATCTTCATACCCAAATGTGTTTAAGACCCACTCGGTGGGCTTTGTGTGCTGGTTACTTGCATTACACCCCTTTCAGTAACTTCAAAGGGGTTACCAATTTTTCAAATGCTTTACTTAGAAAAGTGCAAAAGCAATTACAGAGTTCAACATTCAAAGGTATAAGTCTTCCATAATTCCCTAACTCTAACGGCTGTGTGCTGCCCCAGGCATACTTGCAAGGGTAGTGATTGTGTAACACAGAGTCCAACAGTGGCATTCTTCCAGAGCTGGTGTCTTCGGGGGGGAAACCCGAGGTTCTGATGACTTTACATCCAGGCAGTGACAAATGACATCCTTCTGCTCCTCTCGAGTATTGTTCTTTGTCTCATTCCCTTATGGCAGAGGTGCCCAACCTTTTGAAGAGCGAGGGCAACTTAAGCGACTTGGTAACTGGTCACGGGCCACAATAAGCAGAGCAGGGAAATGACAGGTCCATGCAGAGTGGACACGGACACAGCCCACTCTATTCTATGGGTCCTCCGATCCGATTTGCCCTAACAGAAGGGGATTGATCCCCTTCTGTTTTTTTTTTTTAACAAATCAGATTGGAGGTAGGCAGGTGTAAAAGGACGCAAATCTGTTTATATCTGCCGTTTCATAGAGGTGAATGGAGGGTTCGATTGAGTTGGACCGATTGTGTGAAAGGGGCCTTTCACACTAATGCAGCTTCTTTCCTGTGGGTTAGCTACGCTTTGCCATAGACTTCTATTATATCCTGCAGGTGTGGTGCACTGTCTGAAAGCTCACCAAACCTGCACGTAATAACAAAATTCTATGGCTCAGTGCAGGTAAACTGAAAGTGCACTGCACTGGGAGATCAGTTTGAAAGCAGCCCAGTAACCACTGCGCAGATATGCCCATATATACACTGCAATTTTAGTAATAAATTGACCTTTAATAACAGTCTTCCATTCAGGCATCGCCTGCTGTTGCTGTCCCCGGCAGAGTGCATTTGGTATCACTCCGCCTGTGGCAAGAGACTGCGCTATACAGGAAGCATCAGCTTATACAGCTCTGCTCCACAGCAGCTTGCTTTGCCGGCTTCATTAACAACACAGATGCTCTGGGATGGCGAGTCTACAACCCATGATCTAAGCTTGCCAATCTGCCATCCCACAGAAGGAGGTCGCAGGCCATATCCGAAGGCTCCATGGGCCACATGTGGCCCCCGGGCCACTGGTTGGGCACCCCTGACTTATGACATCAGATAACTTGATGCGAGTCCTGGACTTCTCGTCTCTCTACCAAGGGGTTCTTGTACCTTCTTCACTGGATCTCTCTATGGACCCTATTGCAGGCCTCCCCATGGGCTCTTGGGGCAGAAACTCCTCATACCACTGCCCCATATTTATATATCACAGGATTAGTGGGCCGAAAACCCAGAGAAAAACCCACCAAAAGACCAAGGAAATGGGAAAAGCATTAATTCCTACCCTCCCCACTGGGACAGCACCTAACTGGTTATTTCAACCTGTTGTAAGATTGGGGTGATCAGACTCAAGCGGTAGGTGCATTTTCAATGAGTGCGCTAGTCCAAAACTGTATTTTTTAGGGCATGGTAGCCCACTTTTATTTAAAAGAACGGAAAAGTGCACACAAGACATCAGTAGCCCATGCAGGGGGTTCCACCATTACATATCTTGCGCAATCAAAATACTTCAGCCTCCTGGCTTACTCTCTTGCCACATGGCTGCTTCAGGCCTCAAGCCTAAGCCTAAGGTCAGCTCCTCAGACCAAAAGAGTTTCCTATGCCGCATACACACGATCGGACATTCCGACCACAAAATCCTTTTTTCCAATGCATGTTGGCTCAAGCTTGTCTTGCATACATACATTCGCACAAATGTGACGAGGTGACGTACAATGCATACAATGAAATATGAAGTTTAATAGCCAGTCCGGCTCTTTTGCTTGATTGCAAGCATGCATGGAATTTTGTACGTCGGAATTGTGTGCACACGATCGGAATTTCTGACAATGGATTTTGTTATCGAAAAATTAGAGATCGGCTCTCAAATTTTTGTTGTCGGAAATTCCAACAAAAAATGTTCGATGGAGCCTACACACAGTCGAAATTTTTCCGACAACAAGCTTCCATCGAACATTTGTTGTCGGAAAATCCAACTGGGCGTACGCAGCATTAAGCCCTCTCCTAGCTTACTCCCGATCAGCTCCTTGCTGCTTTGTCACAAGTTACATCTGCCTCCTGCAGACATGCATGCTCTGGCTGCCCCATGCAGCCTCTGACTCCTCTCAGAGGAATGGGAGTTCACCTGACTCCCATGCACGGACTTCCTGTCTGTTGGGTGGGGCCCTGAGCCATAGTCAGGTAACAACTAAATAGCCCAGCACACAGCTGTGCAATCAGCATGCCTGTCTCTCCAAAATCTGGCGTAAACCAGCAATCCTCCAGGTAGCACGGAGTTCCACTGCCACACTGTTTACACACATCCCATGCATTCCAGCAGCAAGAATCAGCGGATTCTCATGAATGGAATGACAGGTGCATGAGAAAGGCATTGTCCACTCAGCCTATACATAGAATTGACAGGCTGACAGCAACCACCACTGTTCATATGTAGCTGCACACCAAGCAGTTACCTGTGGTAAGGGAAAGGTGTTCAAGCCTGAATGCAATCAATACTTTGTACAGGCTGAGTGGCGGCCGCTATTTGCATACACCTGTCATTCCAGCCACAAAAATCTGCTGATTCTTGCCACTGGAAACTGGTGTATGCGTCTAAATACCTGTGTGCTGGCGGAATCTGAAAACTAAAACTAAAAGCTGATTGGTTGCCACGGTTGCTCTAGATTCTGTCTGCAACAGTCTTAGTAAATTCTTCTCTATGTCTCTTCTGCAAAGAAAAAAAAAATCAACTTAACAACTTAATCAACACATGATTATAAAGTGCTCAGTGCAAAGGCCACAACCAAAGGAAAATGAGTAAATGCAGCAGCCCAAATAGTCCCTCAAATTAGTAGACTCTTCACCACTTGTGTGCACCAACAGTCGCAAACTGCTTACCAGATCCTCAGACATCAAAGAGAAGGAGGTCTGGCTATGTTTAGGGAGAAAACCCAAATGGATAGATGGATGGATGATGATATGTTAAACAGAGCTCATCTCGCCAACAGCAGCAATCCACCATGTGATAAATCAACTTGAGTTTATGTCAATGACAAGCTGGAGGTAGAAGATCTCTCACGGTGTAGTATTGAAAAACCAACTCTTATTAAATATAAGAGAATTACTTACAAGTGTAAAAGGTATAACCGTACAGTACAATAAAGCAACTATAGGTCCTACAGAGAATACATCATCACGCCTGTCGAGGCACTGATCAGGATTTACTCTTGCTGAAATGCTGTTATGGTACCTTTTACACTTGTGAGTAATTCTCTTATTTTAATAAAAAGTTGTTACCACCACCGACGAGGGATGGACAATGGATTGTTGCAGCATAGGTAAGCATTTGTACATTTAGTTCCTTTTTAACTTCTGTGTGCATGTGCAGCAGTTGCATCATCCCAGGCTGACCAATCAAGATGGCCACTTTAAAGCGGAACTCTGGGCAATGTCATTTATTACTTTCAGGACCGCTTCACACTGGAGAGCAGTGCGGGAAAGGTGTGTTTGATGTGCATTTCCCCCACTATGTTAAAAACACAACACCTTTTGCAATCTGTTGCGAGCACCAATGCATTGTTGATGGAACCCCAAATGCAGATCGCAAATGCAATGCATTTTCCTGCACCAGATTTTATGGTAACGCAGTACCATGTGATTTAGTGTGATGCTTTTTTGAAAAGTAGTGCTTGCACTATTTCTTCTGTGCTCAAGTGCAATTTGCTGACCACAGCCTGGACTGTTGATCACAACTCTGCCTCCTCATTTTGTACCTCGCTGCCAGCACAATGCTGACCCTTTCCTGTCCCTGACCTGGAACCTGATCACGATCCTATACTTATCTGCCTGGCTGCTGCTGAATCCAGCTATAAACCTGACTTGATATTTCCACCAGGTGGCGCTCTGCACTTCTAAGCTCAAGTTCACTTGTAGATGCCCTTCTATTGCCTCATAGATGTGACCTGGGAAAAGGTTAAGTCTAGTCTCAAAAATTTTAGAAATAACTTTTATGTCTATATTTAAGAGAGAAATACAGTGGTTTGAAAAAGTATTCATACCCTTTGACATTTTTCATATTTTGTCATGTTACAACCAAAAACGTAAATGTATTTTATTGGGATTTTATGTGATAGACCAACAAGCGGCACATAATTGTGAAGTGGAAGGAAAATGATAAATGGTTTTCAACATATTTTACAAATAAATATGTGAAAAGTGTGGCGTGCATTTGTATTCAGCCCCCCTGAGTCAATAGTTTGTAGAACCACCTTTCACTGCAAATACAGCTGCAAGTCTTTTTGGGGATGTCTCTACCAGCTTTGCACATCTAGAGAGTGACATTTTGGCCCATTCTTCTTTGCAAAATATTTCAAGCTCTGTCAGATTGGATGGAGAGCGTCTGTGATCAGCAATTTTCAAGTCCTGTCACAGATTCTCAATTTGATTTAGATCTGGACTTTCACTGGGCCATTCTAACACATGGATATGCTTCAATCTAAACCATTCCATTGTAGCTTTGGCTGTATGTTTAGGGTCCTTGTCCTGCTAGAATGTGAATCTCCTCCCCAGTCTCAAGTCTTTTGCAGACTCTAACAGGTTTTCTTCAAAGCCCTGTAATTGGCTCCATCCATCTTCCCATCAACTCTGACCAGTATTCCTGTCCCTGCTGAAGAGAAAAATCCCCACAACCTGATGCTGCCAGCACTATGTTTCAGGGTGGGGATGGTGTGTTCAGGGTGATGTGCACTGTTAGTTTTCCGCCACACAGAGTTTTGCTTTTAGGCCAAAAGGTTACATTTGGAAAATTGCAAGGGGTATGAATACTTTTTCAAGGCACAGTAGGTTTATGGCTGGACTATGCGTGAGAGTCAGTTGTTGGCTTACATTGGCCATCACAGATTCTGGGGGGAGGGGGGTGCCATTTTTGAGATGGTTGAAGATAGTCTGCAGTTGTGGAATTAAACTGTCAGAGAATTTTTCTTAGAAAAAGAAGTGGTGTAGGCATCTGGACCTGGTATTTTGCCTGGCTTAAGATGTTTGATAGCTGTGTTTTTTTCCCTCTATTGTGACATCAACATTCAAAGAAACATGATTCTCTTTGGATGTTGTAGAAAAATTATTTTGCTTTGGTAGTGAAAAAGTCAGCATAAAGTCTAGAGAAGTGGTACCGTATATACTCGAGTATAGGTCGACTCGAATATAAGCCGAGGCCCCTAATTTACCACAAAAAAACTGGGAAAACGTATTGACTCGTGTATAAGCCGAGGGTGAGACATGCAGCAGCTACTGTTACAGCTTAAAAGAGTGGAAAAGAGGGTCAACAATGCCCATCTGCAGCTGCATACCTCCCTGTGTACCTCCCTGTTTCCATTCCTGTGTCCATCCCTGTGTCCATTGCAGCCTACCTGTGTCCTGTGCATGCCTCCGTGTGCCAATCTGCAGCCTCTTTGTCCTTCTGCAGCCTCTGTGTCCTTCTGCAGCCTCTGTGTGCCATTGTGTGCCATTTTGCACCAAAAACATACGGCGGCCATGCCAGGATTCAAAAGCCGCACCTCTCCTCCTCGTCTGTGACAGACGGCGGCCATTCCACTGTTCAAAAGCCGCGCCTCCCTGTCTGTGATAGGCGGAACACTCAATTTCCCAGCAGTCAGTGTTCCGCCTATCACGGACATCCTCTCATCCTCGTCCATAGTATGAGGATGAGCGGATGTCCGTGATAGGCGGAACACTGACTGCTGGGAAATTGAGTGTTCCGCCTATAACAGACAGGGAGGCGCGGCTTTTGAATAGTGGAATGGCCGCCGTCTGTCTGCACGACATGCTGATCAGGTAGGCAGACGGCGGTGACTCGAGTATAAGCCGAGGGGGGCACTTTCAGCCTAAAAAAAGGGGCTGAAAATCTCGGCTTATACTCGAGTATATACGGTATTTAAATTCCGTCAGGACTTCAATTGGGTTACTAGTAAGTATACGAACCCTGGTCTGGAGAGCTATAGGTTTTAGATGTCAGTTTGCATGATGCAGGTATTTAGCCAACATGGTGCCTAGTTTGTTGCTATGAATATTAAATGTCTGTTTAGAACAGCACATTAGTCTTACAGCTATATCTGAAAGGCAAAGGTTCACTTCAGTTCTAATCTTTTCAACTTAAAGCTGAGTGCTAAGGGAGGGGTTAGCCTTGTGAGATAAGGTGATCCCTTCTAATTCCAGTTCTAGTTTCTTTCTGCATTGGTCTCTCTAATGACCTCCATGGGAGGCCATTTATATTAAATGATCTTGCGTAACGGCTTTACAAGCTTCCCAGAGAATGATAGGTGAAGAGACGAAGTAAAGATTTTGTTGGAAATAAATAGTGTTGATTGAGCACAACCATTCTAGGATCTCTGGGTAGGATAACTAAGAATCATTCAAAGTCCAGGTAGATGGTCTAGGCCAGGGGTAGGCAACCTTAGAGAGGTGGGGATCTACCTGAACAACATGGGAAAAGTCAAAGATCACTGGGCATGGGGTGCTTTTGTTAGGACCAGTTCACAGCAGAACGGGGTTTGGGAAAGGTGCGTTCCGTTTGTGTTTCCTGCACTGCAAAGTTCACTGCCTTTGCAGGTGGCAATATATTGTTAATGGCACCCCAAATTCAGATCACAAATGCAGTGCATTTACCTGCACCAGATTGCATGGTACTGCCATACCATGCGATCTGGTGCAGTGTGTTTTTGAAAAGTAGTACATGCACTACTTTGTGCAGTCTGGTGCAATACACATCCTATTTAAATAAATGAGCTGCAAAATTGCACCACATTTAATCACACAGGAACAGGACCTCGAACCCCTTTAGCCTTAGGCCGCGTACACACGAGCGGACTGTTCGCCCAACTTTGTCCGCTGAACAGTGTTTCAGCGGACAGTCCGCTCGTGTGTGGGCTTCAGCGGACAGTTTCAGCGGACAGTCTGACGAACAAAGTTTTTCGGAATTCCCGTAAGACAGTCCGCTGAAACTTGGTTTGAGCGAACAGTCCACTCGTGTGTAGGCTTGTTCGTCAAACTAAGTTCCGCGCATGCTCAGAAAGGATTTACACGCCGAAGGTTGCATTGCAGTGTATAGGACGTCGTTTTTCTAGTCCCGTCGTACGTGCCGTTCACGTCATCGCGCACGCTTTCAGCGGACTGTTCGTTCATCGTGTGTGGTCAAGTCCGCTCATGCAAATTTTGAGCGGACTGTTTGTCGGATTGTTTGACAAACTAAGTTGGGCGAACAGTCCGCCCGTGTGTACGCGGCCTTAGAGGCAGGAGCGGAGGGTATACACATGCTGCGGCAGGAGTTATACTACCTGAAGTCAATTGCGACTCATTTAAAATGAATGGGACCACTCCGCAAATGCCCCACAGCCGTGTGCTCAGCATGCAGTTGCTGCATGCTAGTGCAGGGTCCAAGGGGTTAAAGCAGGTGGTGAGGAGGCAATACAAGGCCTTGACCACTGTACTGCACAAGATTGCAGGGAGCTTGCAGAGCAGCCCTATTCACCTGCTCTTACAACCTGAACTGAGCAGCATGCCCCTGGACAGTGACAAATTCATTAGCACAATTGTATATCCTGCAGCATACAGTAGCTGTCAGCTTACCACTTTGTGGCTGGGCACAGGATTTGCTGTGAGGGACCTCAGAGAGCAGCGGCCGGTGGGCAGACTATGCTAGAGAAGTTTGTTGCCTCCTGTGCAGCTCACTTAGTGAGTGTTTCAGGTCCTCAGCTTTCTGCAAGGCCGCAGCACTCAATATGATGCCCGGTATGCCCCTTCCCCACATGTAAACTCTACTCAAAGGGTGCCATCATCTCCTGGCGCTGCACAGTCCTAAGCCAGATACAGAGAGGTGGAGTGCAGCTCAGTTTGTCAAAAAGCAGTACAAACATAAATAGGAGGGTTGGGTGCTGTGTCCGTCAATGAACTTCAGAGAAAAGTATTTTACGGTGAGTACAAAAATCCCATTTTCTCTTTCGTTCATTGACAGACACAGCTTCTTTAATTCTTGACCTTAGGGACGTCCCCAAGCAGTGTCAAAAAAACGAGGGGTGGAAACAGAAACACAACTTCACCCACAACAAAAGGAACACCTCAAAAGTGGAGTTGCCATCTTAAAATGGCCTCCATCAAAACCAGCGGCCAACTGAGGCATCAAAAGATGTGTTCAAAACAAACTTGTAACTTAAAGAAAGTGTAAATTGCAACCTTACACAGCCGCCTGTAAAACCTTGCGGGTAAAGCAAGCATTCGAAGATAAGCTTAAGTCAACTTTGTAGAATTTAGTGAAAGTGTGAACGGAAGTCACCGCCTTACACACCTGGGAGACAGACGCTTGATATTTGGAAAGCCCAGGAGGTTCCAGTTGCCCTGGTGAAATGGTGGACGACGAGACCACCAGACCTTTTTTTGGACCAGCCACCAAGACAAACAGAGTCTGACTTCCGGAAGGGAGCCGTATCAGACAGATACACCCCTAGAGCCCAGACCACATCCAGGGAATGTAAGGCAACCTCTTTCGGGTGTGTCAGCTTAGGACACAATGTCCTCATTTAGATGGAGTGCCAAAACCACCTTTGGAATGAAAGAGGGCTGCGGATGTAGCACCGCCTTATCCTTGTGGATGACCAGGTAGGGAGACTTGCATGACAAGGCCGCCAACTCAGAAACCCTCCTGGCAGATGTAATAGCCACTAGAAAGACTACTTTCTGAGAAAGAGTTAACAAGGGAATCTCCCTAATGTTTTCAAACGGTGGTTTCTGGAGTGCCGATAGCACCAGTTTCAGATCCCACGGAGGTAGCGGTGGTCAAACCGGAGGGACTACGTGCCGGACCCCTTGCACAAAAGTACCCACCAATGAGTGAGTCACTAAAGGACGTTGGAAAAAGACAGTCAGGGCTGATACCTGCCCCTTGATGGTGCTTAAGGCAAGTTAGTTTCTGATCCACTCCTTGCTGCAAAAACAGCAGGATCCTGGACACTGAATATATGTGTGGGCGCCATCTCCTCACAGCATAGTGGAAATTACCGAATCTGACAGACCTCGGTCCCTTAGTACCTGGTTTTCAACAACCATGCCGTTAAAACCAGCGACAGTAAAGCAGGATGAAGTATCGGACCTTGCAATAAAAGGTCCTCATGCATCGGCAGCCGCCAAGGAACATCCGCCACCAGTCGTACTAGGTCAGCATACCAAGGACAATCTCGGCCAATCAGAATCACCAGAATCCCCTCAGCCTCCACTCTGTGCAGTAGATGTTGTAGAAGTTTGGGGGGGGGTAGCCATAAATCAGCTGATAATCCCATCATGGAGCCACCAACATGTCTGACGTGTCCGCCCAGGGGTTTCTTGTCCTGGACACAAACCTCTGCACCTTCTGATTGAGCAGAGGCCAGAAGGTCCACATCTGGTGTGTCCCACCTTAGAGAAGGGAGCCGGAATACATCCAGATGCAACAACCATTCCCCTGTGTCCAGCATCTGACGACGGTAGTCCGCCTGCCAGTTTTCTATGCCCGGACTGTATATGGCCGACAGGGCCGGCATGTGCCGCTCTGCCCACTGGAGGATGTGAGTGACCTCCCGTGCTGCGGCCAAGCTCCTTGTTCCTCCTTGATGTTTGACATATGCCACCGCCGTGGCGTTGTCTGACTGTATCCTGGAGAGGCACCGTCTGATCGTCCGAAGCTCAAGCACATTGATCGATTGATCGACAGTTGGGATTCTTCCCATGACCAGAGGCCCTGGGCTGACAGTACGCCCAAAACTCCCCCCCAACCGGTCAGGCTGGCGTCCGTTGTGATCACTGTCCAATGGAATGAACGACCTCAGCCACCAGAGAAGGGAATCCTTGACTAACTGGTTCACCTGAATTTGACAATCCAGGAATAATGGAGATTTGTTCCATTTTGACAAAATCTCCTTTTGCAGGACTCGAGTGTGAAATTGAGCATATGTACCGTTTCGCAAGTGGCTACCATGAGGCCCAGAACTCGCATGCAGAAGCGCAGCAATGAATACTGCGGCTCACCAATAACCTGACCGCAGCTTGAAGAGTCTGCAGCTTGTCTGAGGGGAGAAAAACTCTCACTTCTGAGGAGTCCAACAGTAAGCCCAGGTACTCCAGGGATTGAGTTGGCACTAACACCGACTTCTTTAGGTTCAGCACCCAACCAAACTCCCAGAGAGTCTGCATGGTGATTGCTATATCCTCCCTTAATTCTGAGGCAGAAGCTGATCTCAGAAGGAGGTTGTCTAGGTAACCCACGACTGTGATCCTACGTTGCCTTAACAGCGCCAGAATTGGAGCTAACACTTTGGTAAAGACTCAGGGTTCTGGTGCCAGGCCAAAAGGGAGAGCCACAAACCTGAGGCATATGGGTACATGTAAGTATGCATCCTGGATATCCAGGGACGCCAGGAAGTACACCTGATGGAGTGCAGCGACCACGGAGTGAACTGATTCCATCCTAAACCTTTGCACTTTCACAAAGCTGTTGAGGGCCTTCAAGTCCAGGATTGGATGTACCCCTTCCTTTTTGGGGACCAGATTGGAGTAGAATCCCTGAAGCCTTTCCAGCGTCGGTACAGGTACTATCATCCTGCGTAGCAGTAGGTCCCGTACTGTCCCGAACAGGGCTTCCCAATGAGCCAGAAGTAGAGGTAGGTTGGAGGGAAAAATTCAGTTTGGTGGACAAGAAAGAAACTCTATCTTGTATCCCGATTAAACCAGTTCGCAAACCTATTGGTCGGGTCATCCAGCGAAGCTCCAAATAGCCTCTCACCTTGCAAGGGCAAATCCGCCAGTGCTTTTTTAGATGCTTGGTCCGCAGACCAGCATTTCAGCCAAATCAGGCACCGTAGCACCACTGCTGATACTGATGGTCTAGAAAGCACAGGAACCGTATCCAGGGCCGCATCACAGACATACTTAAGGCCATGCACTAACTGATCTGCCAGTTCTACGCAGAATGGTGAAGACTGTTGCTTCTCCAATCCACGGTGCAACAACGTTGCCCATTCAGTAAGCGTCTGCGACACCAAGGCCATGGCCAGCATAGGTCGTAACGCTGACCCCACCACCATAAACATGGACAGGGCCACTGCCTCTGCCCTCCTGTCGGCAGGGTCCTTGAAGGCAGGAGTCCCTTCTACCGGAATTGTGGTTACTTTATTTAACCTGGATACCAAGGGGGGGGGGAATGCCCATTTTTTCTCCTCAAAGGGGTAACGCACGGCCATTCTTCTCAGGACTGAAAAGGCCCGTTGCGGGCTTCCCCATTCCTTGTAGATGAACTTATCAAAATAAGTCAAATACAGAAACACCTTAGGCGTGCGGGCTGGTTTGCAGGACCCAAAAGGGACCATCACCCCAGCAGAAGTTCCTGCTGTATCTCCAGGGTATCCCGCACTGCAGTGATAAGTGCTCCTACTTTTTCCTGCGCTAACCTGGACAGCGCACTCACTGTCTGAACGGTCGTGGACCGCATCCTCTGACACGTCAGAACAGGGGCCGCCAGTCACTGCGGGGCTCGAGTCTGAATCAGAGCTCTCTGATTCAGGACCACCGACAAAGCGTCCATAGGCACCGCATTTTTAGCAGGTGAGCCAGTTTCAATAGCAGGGATGTCTGGGGAAGAAGCGCTAGCTTCTGACACCATGCTAACCCTCACTCACCTGCCACAACTTAGGGACTTACGGCAAGGTACACAAATCCCACCCTCCTAGCTGCTAGCAGACTGAGGGGCCCTACCGCAGGACTCGCCACCCTGACCGAGTGCTGCGCTGTGCTGCCGCTGACCGCTCTGCCCTGTGTCAATCACAAAGTGCCCAGAGTAAAAACCGTGCTGTTCTGAGGTACACAGACCCAGCACTTGAGGCAAATACAAGAAAATGGCCATTCTAGTTAAAAAAAAAAATCACCAAGAAAATGGCTGCCAAACTTTCTAGAAAAGGCTGACAGCACATACACTGCAGAAGACTACAGGAAAATGGTGGCGGCCTCTCCTCATCAGTGAAGAAAAAAGGGTAGTAAAGAAAAAAAAAACAGACCCTAACAGCCAGCGCAGCCCCCCACCAGACCCCCGGTCAGGTACATAACGCCGCACCTCATGCCCAGTCACACAACGGCCTCAGCAGGCGGAGGAGGGAATGAGGTATAGGGCGAGAGGGAAAGGGATAGTGAGAGACCCCCTAGTCAACCTCGCAGGGAATGCTCAGCTGCTCCATTCTACCGAGGCAGGGAGAGCTGTACATACCACTCCTGTCGGGATTGCTGGACGCATTTCACCACAGACCCATCAGCTAAGCAGCACGGGGTGGCTGTTGGCCACGGCACACTGTGACATGGACAGCATTAGCCCTGTCATATGTGTGTCACGGAGCATATAGCTCACCGGCCGCCCCAGGAGCAGAAAGGGGCATGTCGTGGCCGACCCAGCACGTAGCTAGGGTCAGCACGTAGCTAGGGTCTGCTCACGCTCAATGGCCAGGCTGGGGAGACTACAAGGATCTATATTATCCAGCCTATCGATAATCTATATTATCCAGATCCTGTTGATTGTAGATCACAGGATCTAAATGGCAGAAAAAATAAATCCCAGGACCAATGGTCCCCTTAGGGAGCCAGGTCCTTCTCCTGCACTAGGCAGAAAAAAACTAAGCTGCAGGAAGCAGGGTGAGGAGTTATAGCCAGAGGGACCTGTGTGGTGCTGTGCAGTCTTGCTGTTTTTACATGTTTTACATGTTCTGCCCAGTCCTCTCCTGAAGGTGGCGTGATAACCCCAAGGTCCAGAATTACAGGAGCTGTGTCCGTCAATGAACGAAAGAGAAAAACATTTTACTTGAAGCAGTGGTGGGGGGGGGGGGGGAGAGATGGAGACACAGACACAAGCTGATATGCAAGAAGGAGGGGGAGAGCTGAGGGGACAGTTTATGACGGAGGGCTGCAGTTAGACCACGTTGATCAGGGCGGAGCTGCCCTGATTTTTTGTGGATGGTTTAGAGAGGGGATTTTTGTACCAAAAATATGTGGAAGAATACATAGCAGCCTAAATTGAGGAAGACTTTTTTTAATTTTTTTTGGGGGGGGGGAATATTTATTAAAGCAGAAAGTTAAAAAAAATTATTTTTTTTCAAAATTGTCGGTTTTTTGTTTATAGCGCCACCAAAAGAAAGCTCTATTTGTGGGGGATAAAAAGGATGCAAATTTTGTTTAGGTACAGCGCCGCAGGACCGCACAATTGTCAGTTAAAGGTGCCAAATTGTAAAAAGTGCTCTGGTCAGGAAGGGGGTAAAATCTTCTGGGGCTTTAGTGGTTAAGATTGAGAGGGGAGTAGAATCGCAATCTTGATTCTTTAACGAATACTTTTGCAGCTTTATCATAAATATACATCAATATAATGCAATTCATATAAAAGCTATATATAACACAGTTCCTATACAATACATACAGGATGATACAGCAGCATGTTCCAGTTGACAAAGTTGAGATATTAATCTTATAACCAAAAATAACAAGCTAAGTTAAAATCGCACTTGTTTATTATTAATAATAATAGTAAAAGGTAAACAAAGCAACGTAGTCAAATCATATCCAAAGTACAGTAACCAGAACTTATAGTCAGACAAGCCAGGACATCAGGGAGCCAGAGATGAGCGTGCTTCAGGACAGGAAATTGGAGATTAGTGGAACAGCAAACAGGATCAGGAACCAGAAGGGACGTTAGTCAAGCAAGTCCTCAACAGGTACATAGGAGAGAGTCTCTGAATGTGTGGACAAAGGCAGAAAGGAACTGAACTGAATAGCTTAACCACTTGACATCCACGCTATGGCCGAGTGACGGCCACATTGCGGATGTGAATTCCCGGGAGGCCGTCAAATGACAGCCTCCCCTGTGCACGCTCCCTGAGGAGCGCGCTGTGATCACTGAGTCACTGAGACTCGGGTGATCACCGATCTGACTAAGGGATCGGTCCCGGTCCCTTACCATGTGATCAGCTCTCATCAAATGTCAGCTGATCACATGATCAAAACAAAAGCTTGGTGATTGCTTTTTTTCTCTCCTCACGCTGACAGCGGAGGACAAAAAAAAAAGCCGATCACCCGCTAATCTTAAAGGGACATCAGTCCAGAAACGGAAGAGGCAATTATGCCTCATTTATGCTATCTGAAAGTGGCCACAAGTGCCGCCTATCAATGCCCACAAGTGCTGCCTATCAGTGTAACTGATCAGTGCCCATCACTGCCACCCATCAGTGCCACCTATCGGTGCCCATCAGTGCCGCTTCATCAGCGTACATCAATGTCAGACAAAAATTACCCATTTAAACATTTTATAACAAAATAAAAAATAAATTAAATTGCACAGGTGATCAAATACCACCAAAAGAAAGCTCTATTTAGGGGAAAAAAATTATAAAAATTTCATTTGGGCACAGTGTTGTATGACTGCGCAATTGTCATTCAAAGTGCATCATCACTGAAAGCTGAAAATTGGTCTGGATAGGAGGGGGGTTTAAGTGCCCAGTAAGCAAGTGGTTAAGTAACTAGCAGGACTGACGAACAGGATATAATCATCAGGTGAGTCACTGTGGAAAAGATTGGAGCTAATAATTAACCGACAGCTGAACGGCCTGCTCTGAAAGGGAAGGGCTGAGCCCAGCTCTGACACCAACACACTAGAAAAAGTGCCCGAATACCAAATGGATAGTAAATTAACCCCAATAAGGGTAAATAAGAATTTGTTTAAATCCAAAAGTGCATAGTTAAATAAATGAAATGAAAAAGAAAATATATAAACACCCGCCAGTCCCTTTAGTCAGCAGGTGATGACGGAGTGCGGAGTGTATGGCGGTGGGTGGTATGTGCAGGAGAGGATTGCGGACTGTATGCTGGTGGGTGGTATGTGTAGAAGAGGGGTGAAGAGTGTATGGCGGTGGGTGGTATGTGCATAAGAGCAGTGTGGACTGTACGGCGGTGGGTGGTATGTGTAGGAGAGGTGTGCAGTGTGTATGGCGGTGGGTGGTATGTGTAGGAGAGGAGTGCGGAATGTATGGCGTGGGTGGTATGTGTAGGAGAGGGGCAGAGTGTACGGTGGTGGGCAGTACGTGTAGGAGAAGGATGCAGGAGTGTAGAGTATATGACGGTGGGTGGTACAAGTAGGAGAGGGGTGCAGAGTGTATGGCAGTGGGTGGTACGTGTAGGTGAGGGGTGCGGAGTGTATGGCAGTGGATAGTACATGTAGGTGAGGGGTGCGGAGTGTATGGCAGTGGGTGGTACGTGTAGGTGAGGGGTGCAGAGAGTATGGGGGTGGTAGTATTTGCAGAAGAGGAGTACGAGGTGTATGGCTGTGGGCAGTATGTGCAGGAGAGGAGTGCGTAGTGTATGGCGGTGGATTGTACATGTAGGAGAAGAGTGCAGATTGCATAGAGGTGGGTGGTATGTGTAGGAGAGGGGTGCAGAGTGTTTCGCAAGGGCGGTATGTGCAGGAGAGGAGTGTGGGGTATATTTCAGTGGGTAGTATGTGCAGGAGAGGAGTACAGGCTGTATGGTGGTCGGTGGTACGTGTAGGAGAGGGGTGTGGAGTGTATGGCGGTGGGTGGTATGTGTAGGAGAGGAGTGCGGAGTGTATAGCGGTGGATGGTACTCGTAAGAGAGAAGTGCTGAGTGTATGGCGGTGGGTGGTACGTGTAGGAGAGGGGTGCAGAGTGTATGGCGGTGGGTGGTATGTGTAGGAGAGGAGTGCGAAGTGTATGGTACGCGTAAGAGAGGAGTCCTGAGTGTATAGTGGAGGGTGGTACGTGCAGGAGAGGGGTGCGGAGTGTATGGCGGTGGGCGGTAGGTGTAGAAGAGGGGTGCGGAGTATATGGCGGTGCATGGCACGTGTAGGAGATGAGTGCTGAGTATATGGCGGTGGCTGGTAGGTGTAGGAGAGGGGTGCTGAGTGTATGGCGGTGGGTGGTATGTGTAGAAGGGTGCAGACTGTATAGTGGTGGGTGGTATGTGTAGGAGAGGGGTGCGGACTGTATGGCTGTGGGTGGGAATGTGTAGAAGGGTGCGGACTGTATAGTGGTGGGTGGTATGTGTAGGAGAGGGGTGCGGACTGTATGGCGGTGGGTGTTATGTGTAGGAGAGGGGTGCAGAGTGGGTAGTACATGTAGGAGAGGGGTGCGGAGTGTATGGCAGTGGGTGGTACGTGTAGATGAGGGATGCAGAGTGTATAGCAGTGGGTAGTATTTGCAGAAGAGGAGTACGAGGTGTATGGCGGTGGGTAGTATGTGCAGGAGAGGAGTGCAGAGTGTATGGCAGTGGATGGCACGTGTAGGAGAGAGGTGTGAGTGTATGGTGGTGGGTAGTATTTAAAGAAGAGGAGAGTCATTATTCATTACTGCAGAGGTCACTTGGCAGTGGCATGCATGGAGCAATTGAAGTTAGCTGTACAGCACTAGTACTAGCCTCCTACCCTGCTGCAGTCCCTGCCAAATGCCCCATCTCAAGCTTGTTCCTCAAGTCCCTGCACACAAGTCTGAACATCTTACAAAACCAACTCCCCTCCCTCCACACATCCTGCAGAACGAACTCCTGCAGGCATCCTTCCAGTGGGATCGTTAGCATCCAGAAGCTCCGCCTCCACCTCGATAGTGTTTCTGCAAGCAGCACTGGAGGACACTACGTGGGGGCGCTGGGGAGTGCCGAGAGTGGCAGAGGGAGGAGACTTCAGGACGGCGCTGTAGTCACATAGCAGCGCTGTATTCATATGACGGTGCCGTACATTTACTTAGCAGCATTGGCGCGGCTGCAGGGGGAAACTATCAGGGCCAAACTGGGAGTAAAAACCAGCCCCAGAAATAATTTCATACTAACCCCATAGCATATTATGCCAGCCCAACGTCATTATTTTCTTGTTCATAAAAGGGAAAACCATGCATTTTAAAGCACATTTGAAGAGGGTATTATACTCATCAGTGCCCATCAATGCAGCTTCATCAGTGCAGCCTCACCAGTGCCCATTAGTGCAGCATCATCAGTGCCTATTAATGCAGCCTAATCAGTGCTCATCCAATACGCCTGATCAGTGCCCATCTAATGCAGCCTGATCAGTGCCCATCTAATGTAGCCTCGCCAGTGCCCATCAATGCAGCCTGATCAGTGTCCATCAATGCAGCCTCACCAGTGCCCATCCAATGCAGCCTCACCAGTGCCTATCAATGCAGCCTGATCAGTGCCCCTCGGTGCAGCTTCACCAGTGCCCATCCAATGCAGCCTCACCAGTGCCCATCAGTGCAGCCTCACAAGTGCCCACCAGCTCAGCCTCACTAGTGCCCATCAACTCAGCCTCAGTGATGCCTCACCAGTGCCCATCAATGCACGTTGATCAGTGCCCATCAGCGCAGCCTCACCAGTGCCCATGAATGGAGCCTCACCAATGCCCATCACAGCAGCCTCACCAGTGCCCATCAAAGTAGCCTTATCAGTGCCTATCAATGCAGCCTGTTCAGTGCATTGCGATTAGAGAGAGGAGAGCCGCTGGATTACACAGAGTGAGGATATCTCACTCACCCGGCGTGGCTGCTCTCATACAAAGTCTCGCCTCCTGGAACGGCTTTATAATGGACATCACTGGTGTGCTGTCTATCATAGGAGCTGGGACTGCGTATGACAGCGGACACTGGGTAAGCAGGAGATCCCCGCTCTGGGTAATCTGGCGGCAGCTTTGCCCTCCGAGGCAGCCCAATGGGCTCAGCAGGACCCATGGTAGGGCTAGCCCTGGGCACCCCTGTCCCAGCTCGCCGTGCACCTGCCCAGATCAGCCCTGCAAAGTGGGGACAAAAATCAGGGACAGACTTGATCCGGGGACACTGTCCTCAGTCCAGGTGACATCTTGTCACCCTACATAAGCAGCTGGTATTCCCATATCAAAGGGGCATAAATACACATAGCTTTGGAAGGTGAATGCCTTGCCTGCCTATGACAGGCCCAGTACAGGTGACAGCTTCTTGGTGGGCTCAGAGTGGGATCTGAACATACCTGAGCTTATCCCTAAATACAATCACCAGAACAAAACAGAGAGGGTGAGTCTCCCCAGCAAGGACACAGTCCAAACCTAGTAATAAAAAAAAAAGGTTTTAGATTTTTAGATAAATAATGTATAGCAAAGGGCATTTTTTTTCAGTTTTGCATAGCGAAGATGGATTAGATTAGAAACCCTATTAGGCCTTCACACCAATGCATTTTTAGTGTTTTTTGTACTACAGAACATGTTCCATTGGAAACCATGTTAAATGGACTGTAGTGCAAATCTGCAAAATGCAAAAATAACTAACACTGCATAGGTGTGAATCAGGCCTAATAGGGTTTCTAATGTTTTTTTTTTTTTTGCTGTCTGTGTGTCCATTGGGGTGATTCACCAGAACAGGAATAAAGAGGAAACTAGTTCTGGTGGCCCCCTGGGGATTCCCTCACTTTGGCGGGATTTCCTCTCACTTCCTGACAGGGATTAGAACCCTGCCTCTATCCATAAAGGAAAAAAAGCAAGTTTTGCCTTTAGAGACAATTTAAAATGTAAACATGAGATGACAATGGCATTTTTGTATTGAAATGTCCATGCCCCGCTGTAGTCGTTGTCTTCTAGAAGCACTCTACATGTGCCTATGACCATAACGGGCGCTGTCCCTGCCAAGCCACGTCACATACCCACACCTCTTCCCGCCCCTCCCTCTCTGCCCGTTCTGTGACCATCTTTGGTAAGAGTCTGAAAGGTGAGAGCGCTGGTGACGTAATTGTGCGCGTACGTCACGGCTCGATTCAACTTCTACACCTCAACCAATGATAAGGCGAGGGTTACCGCCATTTTTAATTTGGCTAACATGCCTGCTATTCCTGAAGCGACCGCGGCCAGCAGCAAGCCACTGACTTCTAGTCTGTCAGAAGCAGAGCTAGCGAATGAACTCTCTTCAACTATATCTGTTTTTCTCAGCACACAGCGCCCGCTACAGCTACTAAGTGGGTTTGCCAGGACACAACATGGACGTTACCGAGTCGAAGAGGTCGCGGCGTCACGTTATCTGTGAGGAGGGCAGAAATGCTAGAGCGAATCAGAAGAAGAGCGCCCGGCTTCGGCCACACCCATTAATTAATACGCGGAAGTGATTTCCCGCGGCGAATGCTGGGAGGAGTCTGCCGGAAGTGGGGCAGAGAGTGAGCAGCAACGGAGGTGAGTAGGGCGGGGTAGGAGTGTCAGTCGGTGCTTTTTGCCGGTGTATGGCCGGGGAATGTATAGTGTGAGTGTGGAGCGTGTCAGGGGATAGGTTGGGCACTTGTCACCTGTGCATAGTGTCACTTGAGACGCTGCTGAGTGTTAGAGATCAGTAGATGTAGGTATGACACACACGGGGTGTACGTACTAGTTCAGACAGCAGTGTATCCCCTGACTGTCACCTGTTTATGTGTTGTTCTCTGCTTGGTGCCCAGCACAAAGTGACAACTCCACAGTGACAGATCCTACTACTAGGAACCACACTCAGCTCAACTTATTCTGTAATCTTCACAACAACTTAGGCACACTATTTGTATCCGCCTGGGAACTCTGTCTCCTCCCTCATTTTACAATGATGGTGGTGTCCAGGCAGATATGATTCTGAAAACAAGACAGAAAATGTGACAGCCCCCCCCCCCCCCCTTCTGATGCACATTATAACTCAGGAATATGGATCAGCTTGGAGTTGTCTCCTGATCAGTTCTGGGACAATAAGTTGCGATCAGGGCACTCCACACCCTGCAGCTACACAAAGGGACAGGTATGCTTGCGATTAGATATGAGCTTGGGTTTGGTCCAAGCATAGGTTTGGGCCAGACCCCCGAAATAAGCTGCCACTCTCGCCCAGCCAACCGTGCCTAGGACATCTCTCACAGTTGCACATATGAAGTTGATTGGGCAGAAGTGATGGCTTTCTTCTGGGTTCGGGCTGGACTGATGTTTGGCTCACGCACATCCCTTCTTGTGACATCATTGACCTAATATGGCCATATTCTGGCCTGCTTGCAACTTAATGGCTTGGCACTGACAACTGCCTTCCAGGTTCAGCCTAACCCAAGCTCTTTACTACTCGGGAATCTGCTTTGATTACATGGAAAAGATCTTCAAGATTACAAAACAAGTTCAGTTCAACATGACTTGCTGCTACCACCTATATTATGATCTTCACTGATCTTTCAGCCTGACAGCATTTACGCAAAGCTAAAGTATTTATTTCTGTTCTTAGTGCATCTAGTGTATGGATCACTATTCACTTTGCAACTCCTTTTCGATCTATCAACTTTGTAGTGCATGCCCCCCATGGATTGTTTAGGTTTGCACACTTATTTCAAAGTTTTGGTAAATCTCAAGGAGATTGAATTGTACAGTGTATGGTCACCTTAACAGACTGAAGCTGACCAGACATGGCACCGTTTTTTTTTTTTTTTTTTTCTCAGCAAGCTGAACAAAAAAACTGAACTGATTAGACATTTTTTTTTTTTTCCACATTCAAGTCGGATCCAGGGATCATCCATGCTGTGTCATTGTGTTCTGGAAGTGGACTTATCGGTTGCACTACTCTACTGTCAGAATACACTGATCAGCAGCTGCAGAACTGATCAAACTAAAGTTTCTCGGCAAGCCCATTTGCGAGTAGTCAATCAGTAAATTGCTGATCGACTGCTAATCAATCTAAACAGGCCATAGATTGATTGGAAATTCAATTGGCCCTTGCTGGACTAACTGAACTTCAATCTATCCAGGGCATGCTTAAAGCTGCCTCTCACTGTTTTCTGATTCAGGTTCTGCCCTAAACACCGATAACTTGGTCACATGTGTTCCTGTTTAGGCAAGAGAGAGAGAAAGAAGCCTTGCGTGACTGCTCTACAGCTGGCTTATCTCAGGGAGGAACTGCACGCTTTCCTAACCTTGTGTCGTTGTCCCCCCCCCCCCCCCCAAAAGGCTTGTAGGGCCCTGTGACATATTATGGATAATCAGCTGCAGACAGACTATATGGAACTTTATAACGGGCTGCGTTTTATTTAGATAACATGGGCAGTAGGTGGTTTGTGCATTCTTGGAATGTGGAGGTATCTGCACAGACATGTTTAGGTACTTCCTGTACCAGTGATAAAGGTTGACTAGCAGTGTCTTTAGCAGTAGGGAGATCACACTTCCTCCTTCTCACATTCCGAGCAGATAGACTGCAGTAATGTAATACTTTTTGTCTCCCTTCTCGTCTGTATTTTAGAATAGAAAAATCGACTTTAACCCTTGTTGATTGCAATAAGTTTTATATCCACTCCTGTGCTTTCTCATAGGAGTAAAAACATGGCGGACATGCAGAATTTAGTTGCTCGCCTTGAAAAGGCAGTGGTGAAGCTGGAGCTTCTCGCAGGAGGTGCAGGTGGTGGTTCAAGCCCTGCAGGTAACCCTAGTCCTGTGTATATTTTGCATTTTATCATCACTGTATTTGCTTCGTGAACACTTTATAATACTTTCTGTAATATATTTTTGTTAGAAGTGGCACAATTTGTTCAGGCCTATGACTCGATCCTCAATGCATCCGTTGAAGACTTTTTGAAACTCAGCAAGGAAATTGGCGGCGATGTTCAGAAGCAAGTAAGTTTTTTTTTTTTTTTTTTTTTTTTTTTTTTTGTTTTGTTTTTGGATACCTTTATTGTATTTCTTGATTACTATTTAAAAAAAAAGTCACATTTTGTATAGCAGTGATATAAGTCATAAAACTGGGTCCCAAGTACACTAGGTTCATGCTTTTCTGCAGAGAAGTCATGCCTGCTTCCCCTCTAAAAGCAAGAACCATAAATAGTACAATATATTCTAGACTGCGTTATATTAAACTAGAGCTAAACTCTCTCAACATTTTACCAAATTTTATATATTCTTTACAATGGTTTTATTGGGGGAAAAAAATGCTCCAATTTACAACCAGTATTCAGCAGGTTTTGCATACAAATATGAGTAGACTGTACAAAGGAGAATATTGGAAATACCACCCAGGGATAGTCTCTACTTGCTGGCTTGTCAAGTTAAAGGCGGGCAGACAACCGTAAGCGAAAAAGGACCTTCAAGTAAGAAGATGTGGTGTTTGTAAACTAGCTAGTAGGCATAATGCATTGAATGATACATGTAAAGAAGCATCACAAGAGAGGTCATAGACATAATTAACCATTGGGGGGCCCAGGGGGGTCACAGTCCCAAAGGAGTTTTAAAGAGGAAGTAAACCCTTTCAAACCATTTTGACCTACAGGTAAGCCTAGATTAAGGCTTACCTGTAGGTCCAAGCAATATCTCCTAAACCTATATGGTTTAGGAGATATTTGCCCGAAAATGGGCACCGCTGTCTACGGCGCATGCGCCGTAGACAGCGGCGCGCAGGCGCACTAAATGCGGCAAGTCCAAGAATGGATTTGCCTAATTTGTCGACTCCCGTGCGCATGCGCGGGAGTGACGTCATCGCGGCTTCGCCTCTGTGTTTCTTCGGAGCTGCGAGACGCCACCAGCAAGATGGATGCGGCGGACTACAGGGGACAGCGGCGACTTCGCTGGCTCCTGTGTCAGGTAAGTGACACATAATGAGCTACTATGCGATGCATAGTAGTCCATTATGCTTTACCTTTGCAGGGAAAAAAAGAGGAAGTAAACCCATCAGGGTTTACTTCCTCTTTAAGAAATGGGGGTCATATGGCTGCATAAGTGCAGTTATCTGCAGGGGTAAAGTGAAAAGGAGAAGTCAGCAGAAAAGAAAAACAGAAGAAGCAAAGATGAGTATTAAAGCAGGGGGAGGTGGCAGGGGAAAAGGGTGCTTCAGAGGCTTGTATGCCAGTTAGCATGGCTTATAATGCAAAGCAGCAGGAGCCAATCAAGTGCTGGGTGTGGCTGAGCCACCCACTCTGTCAATAGTGTTTTGTAAATAGACGGAAAGGTATTAAACAGTTTAACGTTTTAACTTAAAAATGAAATAAATAATTATGTCATGCATTCCAGGAGTCTTCATGGGCATTTTAGTTTTATAAGGAGAGCGGATTTTTGTTCGAGCCAAGATGCCTGAGCTAAGGGTAGATGGATTTCTGGAAAAGTGACATGAATAATCTGCCTTTACTCAAGGCCACCACTAGAAATGCTTTTTTTTTTTTTTGTTTTGTTTTGTTTTGTTACAGCGATTTCTCAAAAAATAAGCATGGAGACATGGGTGAATTTGCTTTGAATATTAAAAATTTAATGGCATTTTCAGTTTGTGGTGCTCAGATACAGATAAGCTCTGCTTTAAAGGGGAGGGCCAGCTGAGAAATTTTTTAAAAGTCAGCAGCTACAAACACTGTAGCTGCTGACTTTTAGTAAGCGCACTTACCTGTCCAGGGTGCCTGCGATGTCAGCTGACCCATTCCTCGGGTCCTGGCGCTGCCATTCTATCTAAGGGAAAACGGGCAGTAGAGCCTTGCGGCTTCACTGCCCGTTTGCTATTGCACATGTGCGAGTCGCGCTGCGCTTTGTGAATGGGGCGCGCTGTGTTCTGGGACACACACAGTTCCCAGAACACACCACGCCCCATTCCCCAGAAGACCTCGCGAGGAAAAGACTGAAGATCACTGCGGAGTAGGAAGAGGCAGATTAGGACTGTCTGCCTAGCAACAGGCATTTCTGGTAAATTTTTTTTTTTTTTTTTTTTTTTTTTTTTTTTTTTTTTTTTAAATATGCCTATGGTTCTACTTTGTTTTGTTATACAGTCAGGTTTATGTTTTGTGGGTTTTTTTTTTTTTGCACTTGTATGGCTATGCTCAGGGGAAGGTCAACATTTTCAAATGGGCCCTGCGTCTAAGTAATTGTATGCCATTAGGCGATTGTTCTCCGTGGGAGATGGGAGGAGGAGGTGGGGCTGAAAGATAAGTGCCCTAAAAGTGCAATTATCCTATAAGCATTCTTGGCATGCTTCCATATGCAGTAATGTATGTGCACTAGTTTACTCGGTAAAATAAAACCTATTTACATTGTACGACCCATAGATTTGTTTGGTTGCTTGATAACTAGAAAATCTTGGTATTTAAAAATAAAAATAAAAAATTGGCATCAACAAAATACTCCTTTCACACTGATGCAGTGCCGGCATTAGCGGTAAAGCAACACTTTTTAGACGCTAGTGGGGCACTTTGACGCCCCCCCCAGCGGCCAAAGAAAGGGTTAATAGTGCCCATGTTCGGTGAGTAAGGGCTGTATACACCGCCCCAAAAGATGCTAAAAGCGCACCGCCCCAGTGTGAAAGCATTCAGGCTTTCACACTGGGGTGGCTTGAGAGGTGCTATTTTTAGTGCTAAAATGCCTGAAAAGCACCCCAGTGTGAAAGGTGTTTAAAATTGATATTGGTATGTTTTTAATACCCCCCGTAAACATGATTTTAGCACATTTTTAGTCAATACAACTCTAGATGCCCATTAGTGTGCTCAAATCTTTTATGTATAGTGGAAAGAATGTTTCTCACCTCTTCCTGTCCCAGTATACTGGGGTCATCAAATGAAAATCTGGCTGGGTTCTCTTCAGCAGCCACATAAAGTTTAGTCTTTTGTTGTGACTAAACTGAGATCTTACACTTTTTTTTTTTTTTTCCTTATTTCAGGCAGAGCTTGTAAGTGCTGCCATTAATTTGCAGCGTGAAGTTTTGGTAAAGGCATCACAATTTCAGCAGCCAGATGAGGTAAGTCTTTCATAAAATGTATCTTTCTGTGAATTTTAATACATTTGTGCTATTTTATAAATAAAATGTTACATTTATTTCTGATCCTACCCTTTTTAGAAGGAGCTTGCTACTCTACTCGCTCCACTCTCCAGTCAGATTCAGACTGTTCAGGACTTTAAAGAGAAGAATCGAGGCAGCAAACAATTTAATCATCTCTCTGCTATCAGTGAAAGTGTGTCTGCCCTTGGATGGGTAGCCGTGGTAAGTGGCCTCTGTAGGTAGCTAATTATTTGACTTAACACTTGCGTTGTTTTGTTTTTTTTTCCTTCCTTTTTATGTTCATCTCAGGCCTTTCTGTTCGTTTGCATAGGCTCCCAAACCTGGACCCTTTGTGAAAGAAATGACAGATGCAGCTGTGTTTTACACTAACAGAGTGTTGAAGGAATACAAGGATGTGTAAGTTATCAAAGTTGCAATGATATGGCCTGCTCATTGAAATTTTTAAATACAAAGTATGGTAGGTAAGCGTTCAGTGTGATTTCTGCAATGAAATATAGCAGGATTTGCTGCTTCATAAAAGCTAGGGACAGCCTTTCTCTTCTGTGTATGTAACTCATTGACCTTGCTTAGTTTGGAGTGATTAAAGCGGAGTTCCACCCAAAAAGAACTTCCGCTAAGGGAATTTAACCCCTGACATGCCACATTTGGCATGTAATTTTTTTGGGAGAGGAGCAGGGTCCCAGCTCCCACTTCCTCCCGCGCACCACAAGGGATATTACCTCCACGTCACAGGTCCCAGATGATTGCCCGGCCAGTCATGTGCCGGGTGCCCACAGTTACAATGCCGGCGCTGCAGAGAGGAGGGGGAGATGAGCGGTGCTTCGTTCCCCCACATCGCTGGACCCTGGGACAGGTAAGTGTCTGATTAAGTCTGCAGCTGCAGTATTTGTAGATTACTTTTCTTAATTTTTATTTGCTTTTTTTTTTTTTTTTTTTTTTAAGCAGAACTCTGCTTTAAAGGGGGCAGGGCATAATCTAATCTGTACTTTTAGTATGGATTACAGCAGAGATGTGGGATGATAAACATGCAGCACAATGGCGCCTCCTAGATTTTCAGAAATGTAAACTGTTCCCTGTTTGTATATTTCCAAATCAGTGGTAGCGCAAATAGATTCATTCTTGTGTATGTGTGTCCTTGTATATTGCTACGTAAAACTTCTTCTGTGGGGTTACTTTGCAGGGATTGCATAAAACCATAATAATTTATCTAATCACGTGTGTTTATTTTGTGTTTCTTGGCAGAGATAAGAAACATGTGGACTGGGTTCGTGCATACTTAAACATTTGGACTCAGTTACAGGCTTATATTAAGGAGCATCATACAACAGGCCTAAGTTGGAGAAAAACGGTAAGTCACATTTTACTTGTCCACCCACCACAATCTGCCCCCCTCCCTCACTTGTACGCTATTAACATTGGTACATTGTTCTCATAGGGACCAAAGGCTGGTGGTGCTTCACTTGCACCAAGTGTTCCAGCCCCACCTAGAGCTGGGCCACCCCCTCCCCCTGGTGGACCTCCTCCCCCACCACCTCCAGCTCCTTCATCTGCTCCAAGTGATGACTCCATCAGTCGATCCCAACTGTTTGCACAGCTCAATCAGGGAGCGGATATCACTAAAGGTAAGAAAATAAACTTTGTTATATGCAAGGAATCATTCACAAAGCAAAATGCCTATGAAGTGGAAGCTTCCATTCTTAAGGTGACCATACATAGCTTGAATTTCAGCTGACTTCTGCAAAGCCAGCCAAGTTTTCAGCAATGGGTGGGCCTGTCGGTACTACTTGGCTGAACATGCCTAGATTGGAAAATTTAAAGGAGCCAGGTAAATAATTGGCAGAAACCTTTCCAGTTTGCAAAGTTGTGTTTTTTTTTGTTTTTTTTTGTTTTTTCTCCTCCTATGACTGCTATCTAAGGCTTTCCATTGGTGCTGTTTTTTTTTTTTTGTTTTGTTTTTTTTTATAGCAGGAAGGGGGGGGGGGGGGGGAGTCCATCTTTTTAAGCAGGCTGCAAGCTTTGCTTCTCAGGTTTAGGAAAATAAAGAACATGCACAAAGCATATGTAGATTCCCTTATTTGTACAACAGGATGTTAAAATACTCTTGGCCTAGGTTCACACTAGTGCTGCTGCATTTTTCAGTGCGATTTTTGTAGCGCATTTTTACAAGTTTTTTGATTGTATCTTCAAGTGTAGGGGTTTTTTGGTAGAAGGGGGAGACTGGTTGTTCAATACAAACCCTGCCAAAAACACGCCACAACATGTACCTGCATTTTTCATGCACTCCCATTAAAGTCTATGGGGCCAAAAACACTAGCCTGCACAAAAGAAGCACCTTCTGAAAAATCTGACTGCACCATGTTTCATTGATGTGAGCGAGCACCATAGAGACAAATGTGCTTTGCATTGTTGTGCATTGCAGCACATCGGCAGATGCAGGAGAAATTAGTGTAAATGGGGACTCGCGGTATACTAAATATTTACATTTTAGCTGTTGAGATTTGGTGTTAAATGTGCTTTAGCAGTTCAACAAAGGCGTCTTGGCACCAGACTGCGTATAGTGATAAATTGAATGTGTAATGGTGTGTCTTCTCCCATACAGAAGCATATTCAACAATTTACAGCAAACTCTGTAACCCTCCTGCCAGTGTCTGTCGTCATCTGGTCTCCTAATTAACAACCCTGGCACAACTCCGTGTGGTTTTCTCGTTCATCGCTCCTGACCGTAGACGCCCCTACAGGTGTGGTCAAAAGGCCAGTATGTGCCCCTCACATGCTGCTCGGCAGCACTGCCATAAATAGGGCTCCTGTTGTACAGCCTAGATTTGTGAGCCAGACACACTTGTCCTTAGCTGGACTACTAAATTGGCCTACCTGTTTTTAGACTCTGGTACTCCTTTCCATACCAACACTAGTTTCCCAGTGCTCCTATCTAAAAATATATATTGCCATCATGTATAGTTCTAGGCTTGTTTTATGATCTCTATCGTCTGTTTACAGGGCTCTGTAGCTCATGCATTATCCCATGGCTCTTTTTGTGTGTTTTTTACAGAATAGTGCCGCAGCTTATGCCAGTCTTAATATAAAATATTTTGTGAAACTATATACATATAGCAGGGCTCAAAATTTTAAGTCCTGAGCTACTAGCCAGGCCTCAAGGGTGACTCGCCACCAGTTGCCCCGCCCAACCCCTACCATGCCCTGCCCCAATCCTACCCCTAAACGCACCCTCATAATTATCTCGTGAAATGTTTATCTAATGTAAATGTTTTGTGCAGAATTACATTATAAAAATAGATATTAACTTTATCTGTGTCCACCAGTGCAGCCCACCTGTGTAGGGTAAGGGAGAGGAGAGCTACCACCACCTGGTTGAGCGCGGGGAACAAACTGCTTTCATTTCAATAGCTTTGTGTACCCCACTGCGTGCCGTCATATACAGCCCCTCCCCCTTGTCTGGGCACTTTGATAGACAGATCACCCGTCCATTCCTGTCAAAGTGCCTGGACAAGGGGAAGGGGCTGTATGACGCGTGCGGCTGGAAACGCACCGCTATTGAAATGAAAGCTGTTTGTTCCCCGCACTCTAATCAACCAGGCAGCGGCGGCTCTCCTCTCCCTACCCCTATGATCGCTCCGACAAACCCAGGCTACCAGCGTTGAGGGCTGCATATAGTATAAAGTATGTAGTCTTCTTCTTCCCCCCCCCCCCCCAAATCCTTAGCTTTCGATTAAGGAGCCTTGTATACACCAGATAAAAACTCTAAACATTTTTACATTAGTGCATTCTCTGCATTAATGTAAAAAATACCCCACTAACTGTAAAACCCCCACCTCAAAATACTTATCTTACACCTCCCCGTTGCAGCCCTGCTTTCCTCTCTTCAAAGTCAAACTTCTGAGAGGGAGCAGGGGTGTTGCTCGCTGTTCTGTATGGATACTTACAACCCAGCTTGGTAGCGCTGCTAAGGGAGCATCCAGAAGAAGACGCAGATTGCATTGGTGGGGGGCCGCTAAAGAAGAGGTATGTGGCCCTCTGCAATAACATTGCACAGAGCAAGTTAGCATAACATAATTTTTATTTTAGAATCACTTTACTGTATATGCATTAGAGCTGCACAATTAATAGTCAAGAATCGTTATCGCAATCTTGACTAAAGTTTCACAATTCTTTCTATGCAAAGATTTCTCTCTACTCTTCTGAAGCCACAGCCCTCAAAAGAAAGGAAGAGAAAAATTGGGCAGTCTGCCAAGAATCAAAACATTCTTTATCAGTTGAACTAAACATTGTAACAATTTTCAATGGAATAGACTTTGTAAGTGAAAAAAGTTTAACCACTTAAACACTAAACCTTTTTCTGACATTTGTTTCAAGTTAATATAATTTTTGTTAGCAAATTACAAAAACATTGTGTGTATATACACACACACACACACACACACACACACACACACACACACACACACACACACACACACACACACACACACACACACGTATGTAATTTATTTAGACACCCTAGAGAATAGAATGGTGGTTGTTGCAATATTTTGTCACATTTTTATGTACTTGTAAAAAATAAACAGTAAAGTTAGAATATAATATCATTCACTTTTTTATTTTTTTTTATTTTTTTTTATTTATTTTTTTTGTGAACAATTTTACATTGCGAGAATTTAATATGCATGCTGCATTTTAATTTGCCTTGCATTTTTCCATTAAAATCAGCTAAAGCAAGCCTTAATCTATTAAATCCAATAGTAATGGCTCACACGTGCCACCATGCATGTATATTGCTTAAAGAAAGCTGGATAAAACCTGTACCCCCCCCCCTTTAGGAACACAAATGTCTGTCTGATACTTGCAAACTAAACACTTCCTTATGAGTAACTTAAACCTACAAGGCGATTCTCCAATTTATTAATTGCTTTTTAATGCCTCCTTTTAGTTGTGCATTAGAAAACAAAAGGTCTTGTGTGCTTTTTGATGAGCATGGTTTGTCGTACTGTATAAGGAATTTTTTATGTAAATTAAACTGCGTCGCTGTCGTATGGCTAATATTGTTGAGGAGGAAGTAAACCCTACATCTCCTAAAATCGAACACACCTTTCCCACTGGGGTGTTTTTAAGGTTTTTTTTGTGCTAAAAATAGCACCTGTAAAGTGTCTGCAAAACAGCTCCCCTGCAGTCTGTGTGAAAGACAGAGTGCTTTCACATGGAGATGATGCGCTGGCAGGATGCTTAAAAAAAAAAAGTCCTGCAAGCAGAACGTTTGCAATGATGTATACCGCTCCTCCACCACTCCTGCCCATTGATATGAATAGGCAACACTGCCGAAGCGCATGCAATGCGATTTGGCAGTGGTGCTTCACGGGCGCATTTAACCTCTTCCTCGGCCGCTAGCTGGGTTATATGCAGCCACTAGCAGCCGAATAGCACCGCTAAAATGATGGTAAAGCGTCCCTAAAGTTAGCAGCGTTTTACCATCAACGCCTGTCCACTCCGGTGTGAAAGCAGCCTTCATAAGTGATGCAGAAAATGTCTTGCATTTAAACATTAAACAAAACAAACCTCCAATCAGTTTACTTGTATGTATGATTTGGATAAAAAAAACTATATTAAATAAAAACAGGTAGCCAAAACTTTTGGATGAACAAAAATGGGCAAACTTTTTACTGTTTTAGTGTTTTTTTTTTTTTATCATTGGTGTATTTTCTTTTCCCGAAAAAATAGCATTTGAAAGACCGCTGCGCAAATGCCGTGTGACATATAAAATATTGCAACAACCGCTATTTTATTCCCTAGGATCTCTGCTAAAAAAATATAAATAATTTTTGGGGGGTCCAAGTGATTTTCTGGCAGAAAATACAGGATTTTTACTTGTAATCAACAAGTGTCAGAAAAGATTTGGTCTTTAAATGGTTAAACTGAGAACTCTAAACACTGAGTTGAGTTCATTCATTCAAGTGTAAACATTGTATCTTTTTTTTCTCTTTTCTTGGCAGACTGCCCGAAAGTCCCTTCTATGAAGACTGGGGTAACTTGCATTGACTTCTATTACAGAAGTCATTTGCAAGTCGCGCTGTAGTTCTAAATCTGCCTTTTTATCAGTACAATGGGCCGATTTAATTAAACGGCAAATATCGGTCGACCTCTAATACTAGCCCATTATGTGACGCTTACCTGCAAATGGATCCATCGATGTCCCCTGTGCAGACTGCTTCCATCATCTCCTCTTCCTTCCGGGGGCTGTGGACTCCAGCTCTCTTGCCATAGCCACATGACATCATGCGTGGGAGTCGTCCGTAATGGCACATGCTGGGGAAGGAACGGAGGTCCACTTCTTCACAGCGCATGTGCCGATTACATCCACAAGCTACAAGTGAAATATCTCCTAAACAGTGAACGTTTAGGAGATATTTCCACTACCTATAGGTAAGCCTTATTCTAGGCTTAACTATAGGGAAGTCACTAGGGAGGGTTTACAACCATTTTAAGCAGTTGGGAGTTTGTTTCATCATATCCAGTTGTTTCGCAATCTTTTGGCCTAGCTTAATGACCCAGTGCATTCCTCTTGATGTCCTATTTAACGGTTCTTATACACAAAGGCTGTTATAAGCACTTTAATTTTCTCTTCTCCTTTCCACATTGGCTAGCATAACACGATAGATAGATAGATATCTCTATCTATTATAATATATAGAGAGATAATTATTTTTATTTTTTATATATAATTGATTGCAGCCATTCGGGAACGGTATGATGTACTTGTATCCAGACATTGTTGGAACTGTCTACCTTCTGATTCTCATTCTGGGTTATTAACCACTTAACCGCCCTATAGCCGAATGACGGCTACAGGGCGGTTTCTTAACTCTGGGAGGCCGTCATATGACGTCCTCCTAGAATTCCGCTCTTGCGCGCCCCCTGGGGCGCGCACTCGAGTGAATCTGTGACCGCAGGACCCGGCGCATCACGGTAAACGGCCGCTCATAGCGACCGTTTACCACGTGATCACTCCGTCAAATGACGCCGGTTCCTCCCTCCCCCCCTCCGCTGTTCCGATCGGTACAGAGAGGGGAAGAGATCGGTGTCAGCAGCGATGTGGGCTGCATCTGCAGTGCCCACATCGCTGCTCACCGGAAATTAACCCCTCAATTCCCTGCCAATACTCTGCAATTCCCTGCCATTACGCTGCAACGCCCGCCAACGCTCTGCAACGCCCTGCAATACTCTGAGATACCCAGCCATAGTCGGTGATACCCTGCAATACTCAGCCATAGACACCCCCCCCCCCCCTCCCGCCGCCCTCCGGTGCTTCTACCGACTCGCCAATACGATCAAATCTAGAATTCCAGGCTTCCCAGCTTGGAGGTGAGATGCGGGGTCTTATTGACCCCATATCTCACTGTAAAGGGGACCTATCATTCCATATTCCTATTACAAGGAATAAAAGTGATCAAAAATTTTTTTTTTTTTTTTTTTTTAAAGCGTCCCTGTCTCCATGTGCTCGCATGCAGAAGCGAACGCATACTTAAGTCCCTCCCACATATGAAAACTGTGTTCAAACCACACGTGTGATGTATCGCTGCGAACGTTAGAGCGAGAGCAATAATTCTAGCCCTAGACCTCCTCTAACTCAAAACCTATAACCAGTAAAAAAAAATGAAATCGTCGCCTATGGGGATTTTTAAGTAGCGACGTTTGGCGCCATTCCACGAGCCTGTGCAATTTTGAAGAGTGACATGTTGGGTATCTATTTACTCGGTGTAACTTCATCTTTCACATTATGCAAAAATTGGGCTAACTTTACTGTGGTTTTTTTTTTTTTTGTTTGCTTTTTTTTGGGGAAAAAAAAAAAAAAATTCGAAAAATTGCTGCGCAAATACCGTGCGAGATAAAAAGTTGCAACGACCACCATTGTATTCTCCAGGGTGTTTGCTAAAAAAACATATATATATATATATATATATATATATATATATATATATATATATATATATATATATATATATATATATATATATAAGGTTTTGGGATTCTATGTAATTTTCTAGCAAATAAATGATGATTTTTACATGTAGGAGAGAAATGTCAGAATTGTCCTGGGTGCTCCAGAACACCTGATGGCGCTCCATGCATGTTGGGCCTCTGTATGTGGCCACACTGTGTAAAAGTCTCACACATGTGGTATCGCCGTACTCGGGAGTAATAACAGAATGTGTTTTGGGGTGTAATTTGTGGTATGCATATGCTGTGTGAGAAATAAACTGATAATATGACAATTTTGTGGAAAAAAAAAAAAGTAAAAATCTTGATTTTGCAAAGAATTGTGGGAAAAAATGACAACTTCAAAAAACTCATCATGCCTCTTACTAAATACCTTGGAATGTCTTCTCTCCAAAAAGGGGTCATTTGGGGGGTATTTGTACTTTTCTGGCATGTTAGGGTCTCAAGAATTGAAATAGGCCGTCAGTACTTCAGGGGTGATCAATTTTCAGATATTGGCACCATAGCTTGTGGACTCTAACTTTCACAAAGACCAAATAATATCCACCAATTTGTACTTATTTTTACCAAAGATATGTAGTAGTATAAATTTTGGCCAAAATTTATGAAGAAAAAATTACTAATCTGCTAAATTCATTTTTTTTTTTTTTTTTTTTTACAGAATTTTCTGTATTTTTTTTTTTTTTTTTTCTTTTATAGCACAAAAAATAAAAAAACCGAGCAGTGATTAAATAGCACCAAAAAGCTCCATTTGTGTGAAAAAAAGGACAAAAATTTCATATAGGTCCAGTGTTGCATGACTGAGTAATTGTCATTCAAAATGTGAGAGCACCGAAAGCTGAAAATTGGTCTGGTTATTAAGGGTGTTTAAGTGCCCAGTGGTCAAGTGGTTAAAGGTGCTATCTAGGGATTGCTAGAGAGCTCTAACACATGAAAGCGGGAGCAATAATGAATATAAACCTGCCTTTGTGCAAAAGCAAGAACTACAAGATTTAATTTGAATTAAGCATGCACTTGGAGCAGAGGTAGGCAACCTTCGAGAGATGGAAATCTACTTGAACACTACTAATGAAGTCGCAGATCATTTCCCACCCCCAAAAAAGACAGTAAGACTGACCAAACACCCCCCCCCCCCCCCTTTTTTATAAAAAAAAAAAAAAAATATATATATATATATATATATATATATATATATGTGTGTGTACTCTGACCAAAAAAGTATTACAAGAGTGCAGGGTTTAGGAGTGCATTATGCAGATTCACCATTGCAATACACTCAGACTGCAAGGATCATGGGTGCGTTACACTCACAATTCCTGGCTTCAGTGAGTCTCTGACCTGGAACAAGCGTGCAGATAGATATATATATATATATATATATATATATATATATATATATATATATATATATATATATATATATATATATATATATATATATATATATATATATATATATATATATATATATATATATATAAATTTTTTATATATATAAAAAATTTTTTTTTTTTTTTTTTGCCATACCGATTTCCGGCCATCTTTCAGGCAGATGGCTGATAACGGGTGCCAATATTCTGTACATTATGGTCACCTGCTTCTGGGATGCAGTGCGTCGTCTCTTGCACTACTTCTGGCAGCCTCTCCCCAGCGGCATCCGAGCGAGTAAACTTCCACATGCGGGTGGTGAGAGATGACGCAACTATGGCTCTGCTCATCCTTGGCTGCAGCTCTGTCAAAAGCAGCTGCCCTGCTGTAGGAGCGGAACAGCTGTGATGCAAGGCGGGCAGTGAGACATGTAATTTCTCTGCTGCTTTTGACAGATTGCAGCAAGTGCTGCGTGGGGATGGGGAGGCGGTCTGTGCAATATTTTTATACGTTTCTGACTAATACCGATAGTTTGCAAAATGTGACTATCGAACCCTCCTGATAATCGCTCGACCTCCTAGTCAACTGATCTCCAGGCAAATCTGTGTTCTAAAATAAGTTCGGTAATGATGGTACCTTTACTACTTTGTTTTATCTGCAATAAGATGTTAGGGATTCTCCAGGAATCTCAGTTAAACGGCAGGGCAGGGGTTATGCTTTTTTTCTAGTTGGCTGGATACGCTTGGGAACTTTGTTTTAAAAAGGGAAGCAACTGGAAAAACCTTAGAGATTTCAGAGTGGTGAAATGGAAGCCATAGCAGATCTTCATCCTGCACCTGTATGTATAAGGGCATTTGTAACCAGTCCTAATTGTGCTTTTATCATTTTAGGCCTGAAGCATGTACCAGATGATTTGAAAACTCATAAAAATCCTTCACTGAAAGCTCCGTCTGGTCCTGTTAGAAGTGGACCTAAACCATTCACAAGCCCGAAACCATCACATGTTGCATCCCCTGCAGCTAAACCGGCTCCTAAGAAAGAGCCTGCCTTGTTGGAGTTAGAGGGCAAGAAATGGAGAGTGGTGAGTAAAATGCTTTTTACTTTTTGTGAATAAAGGATAAAATGGAGGGATGGTGATGTAGCCGATGCTTCTTTATAAAGTATCACTCCGATTGTGAATTTGTTGATAGCGACCTGGGCTTGAGGAAATTAAAAAGGTGGAAGACCCATTTGGTACCTGCTGTAGATACTGAGTGTGCAGACTTCTCGGTATGTACCTGTCTGCTGTGCTAAAATTTCAGCTGACATCAGTGTCTGTGTGCATTGATGCTGCAGTCCCTGTTTCTTATGTAAACAGATTGTTTTGTTTCTCATCAATTGAGACACAGGCATTCTTTCATGTTTGGATTCTATTGCTGCTACAGGAGGATTGGATACTGGCAAACAAATTTTAGCCCAGCCCAGGATAACCCCTACTTCTACTGCTATGCCTCAGTTTTTTTTGTTTTGCTAGTGCCCTAGTGAAAATGGACACCTCTTCAGCTCTGCTGCGAAAGACTAACTTATTTGCCTCAGTTCTCTTCCATCTAAGTATATGATATAAATAGACTCCTCCATATGACCCTCCCATTTTATTTTTATTTTTTTTCAACCCCCGGGGTTGAGGCTGTGAAAGGCTTGCTGGCACCTTGGTGATCCTTCCCAGTAATAGCTGGGAAGATGACACTTGTGGAGATGCGCTGCAGGATGGACCCTTCACTACAGACTAGCTCTGGCGGGTGGAGGCACCAGCACAGGACAAGTAAGCGAGGGGTTGTTGCACCTTCCAGCTGTGGCTTTTTTTTTTTTTTTTTTTTTTCCCTAGAGTTGTTTTCATCTAGCCTGCTTCTGTCATCTGGAGCCTCTTGGTTTGGGGCTTATTGTGGCATGACACTGAGCTTTCTGTCTCCTATATTTTTAAGGGTGTCCAGGGGGGCCATGTCTTGTTTCTCCTCTTGCTGATTCAATTTAGGCCAAAGCACCTTAAAGATCATGCAGGCAATACCCCAAAAAGTGTTTCATTTGTGGTTTTAAGTTGAGGCACCTGGGGTTAAACCTCTATGCCAGTCTTGCATAAGTGCTTAAAACGGAAATCTGCTGTAGTAACCTACTTTCTATTGTCAAGGAGAAGTTGGCGTCCACGTCCCAATATTTCAGATCTCTTGGCAGACATGAGATCCTCCGCATAACCTCCTTTTTGGTGCTCCCAACCCCTTTGCTATCAGCATTGGGAATGGGTTTTGTGTAATGTGTTCTGGGACGTTAATGAATTCCAGTCATCTTCAGCCATATTCTAGTGAAAAGGACAGGGTTAAAGTCTCTAGGGCTTTCTAATTCATGCTCTCTGGAGGATGTAGACAACTTGACTGGGGCCATCTGGAAGACCTTAAATATTCACAACTTTTATCCATGACCTGTCTGGTGTGTTCCTTGGCCTTCATGATGCTGTTTTTTTCCACCAAGGTTCTCTAACAAACCTTTGAGGGCTTCACAGAACTGTATTTATACTGAGATTAAATAACACACAGGTGGACTATATTTACTAATTGGGTGAATTCTAGGCAATTGTTTTCACTAGATTTTAGTTAGGTGTGTCAGAGTAAAGGGGGCTGAATACATATGCACACCACATTTTTCAGATATTTGTGGGGGGAAAAAATAAAAACATTTTTGGAAAAAATTTTTATTTTCCTATTGGTCTATCACTTAAATCCTATTAAAATACATTTTATTTTGGCTGTAGCATGACAAAATGTGACATTTTCAAGGTACTGTAACTCCTGTTTTTTCCCCTGACACTCTGAGATCAGAGTCTAGGTCTCTCCACTTCAGAAACTGCTGTTCAAGCCCATTAGAGACACATTACTCTTCTGACCCACAAAACGGTATTCCTTGTAGCATTTACCTTTTTGCAAGGCAAGTGTCTTTGCTGGCTGGATTTGCAAATGCATAAACTGGTGTTTGAGGCCTGGGACTTCCTTCTTGCCCAAAGTTTCTGCCTTTTTACCTCAAACATCATTCTTTTGTCCCTCTGTTAGGCTCTAGTTCACAAACAGAAATTTCCTTTTAATGTCAGTATGTGATGTTCTGTAAGTTATACAAAGTGGATGTTGCAGCCTCATCTGAGATCAGCTTTGGACATGAGGGTCCTTCAAATGGCTGTTTGAGATGGAGGCAGTCCCCACTAGAGTGTGGTTTGGTTTTATTTTATTTATTTTTTGTTACGTGGTGTTACTCACCCTTTTTGGACTGCTTTTGGAGAACCTGAAAGTGAAAGACCTAGGTCTCTCGGACATTAAACATTCATTTTTAGCTTCCCAGTGTCCAATCTTCCTGTAGGTGGCAGTATAACCCAAAAGTGAGACTTGCTATGTGCCTCAATTGACTACAAGAGATTTTATAGGGAGTACAAAAATGTTATATTATGGCGAGTGCATAATTCCTCTTTTAAATTCTACCTGTCAGAAAAATACTTTGAATCCCGTGTATGTATCATGATGTGGAAGTTGCAGGGTATATCTTGTAGATAGAGAAAAGTTAACTGCCTGAACTCTTTCTGCAGAGCTGACATTTTTAAAATTTTTATTTGAACAGGAAAATCAGGAGAATGCTTCTAACCTGGTAATCAGTGACACTGAACTGAAACAAGTGGTTTACATCTACAAGTGTGTAAACAGCACCCTGCAAATAAAGGGAAAGATCAATTCCATCACTGTAGGTAAGTGCTGAGTCGAAGTCAAAACCTTTTGAAACCAATTTTTGAATTTCTGTAGTGGATATAGTAAGTGTATAACCATATTAACTACTTTTGTGTGAAACACTGCCAGATTCCAGTGTTGGTGGCAGCAATCAAGTTTTTCTTGGAAGTCACGCTAGAGCTTTCAGAACGTCATGGCACTTGGCACAGAACAACATTTTGGAAAGGTTCTGCTTGGCAAAGCACCAATTTGTCATTGTGCGTGTGTTGCAATGTAGCTGCCAGTTATGGAGAGAATTGTGGTGGTTTCCAGCAGGACAAAAAGGCAAATCTCTTGCCTCAGCTTGGTTTTAGATGATGGTTAATTCACAGCAGTACACTTGTTATAATTCAAGCTACCTTACCGACCTAGGGTGTGCATTTCAGTGCAAATGTATTTGTACCCAAAAGCACTCCTACAGCGCAGTGCACAACAATCCCCAGATACACATGTTCTCTGCATTGCACTGTGCCTTTAAAAAAAGTTTGTTTTGGTGCATTAGCCCCCCATTTTATTTTGAGTGATGGTGTCACTATTTTTTTCTGAATAGATAACTGCAAGAAGCTTGGCTTAGTGTTTGAAGACGCTGTGGGTATTGTCGATGTAATCAACTCGCGTGATGTTAAAGTGCAGGTGTGTTTTATTATTAGTATTCTTATTTATTGAGAGCAAATCTCCTATGTGCCATGGAAGTTGGTGCATAAAGCATCAAAACAACCATTATGAATGACCAATTTGGAGTCCATGCATTTGGGGTGGGGGAAGTGTATAACAAACCTCCACTACAATTATAAAGATCCCTTAAAGAGGAAGTGCATGTAAAATCTAAAATCCCTGCATCTATAGACACCAGGGATCTAACTCTAACCTCTCTATCCCTGTAAAAGAAGAAAAAAATTGTATACCTGTTTTTGGAAGCCAATCTGATCCACTCTGACCGGATCCCACACTAAGCTGTCAGCCGCGGCTTCACTGTGAAGGTGGGTGCAGAGGAGACGGGCAACGGAAACCCCATAGTAGCTCAATGGGTGACATCACTTCCCATTCATTTCACAGCCGATGTCATCCGTGTGTTCTGCAGAACTTCTGCCACTGTAGATCTGGTCAAATCGGCTTCCAAAAAGGTATGTATACTCATCTTTTCTTTACAGTTTTATAGAGAGGGTTATATTAGATCACGGTCTATAGATGCAGGGATTTTAGATTTTGCATAGACTTCCACTTTAAGTCCAACAGACCATCTGCCTGAGCCCCCTCTGAGAAGCTGCTCCCTTTTCTAAATCTGTTGAAGATTACTCTAGCTGTAGGGTACACATTTCACAAGATGTGTGAAAAATATTTAACTGTTAATACTAACATAGTTTGGGGGTAACAGAAGCGCTTGTCCCACTCAAAGGAGAATTGCTTGATAGTCTATTGTGTTGTGCAAATGCAAAGTCTTTTTCAGGTTTTGTCATTTTAGACTACTGTAAGGGCTTTCTTATACCCAATTTTTGTGTTGATTCTTTTTATAGGTTCTAGGTAAAGTGCCAACAATCTCTATCAACAAGACAGATGGTTGCCATGTGTACTTAAGCCAGGCTAGCCTTCATTGTGAGATCATCAGCGCCAAATCTTCAGAGATGAATATTTTGGTCCCAGGGAGCGGAGGAGAATATGTAAGTAGAAACCTTTTGATTCTCTTCTCACCAAAACGTAGTTTTGATTAAATGGGAGAGCATTAGTACCTCCAGCAGACTTTGTTCTTTGTTACTGTTGGAGATTTTCTTTGACTGTATTTGACTCCATTCCAAAGATTTCTCCTTTTAAGTAGGAGACAATAACCTGACTGGTTCTAACCCTTGCACCTCTAAAAATGAACTTGTAGATATAATTTTTTTTTTTTTTTTTTTGGGGTGGTAAAGTGATTTTTTTATTTTTTTTTTAATTGGTGCGGCACTGTTTTGCGGGTGGCACTAAGCCATATGCTAAATTGGCCCATTGACCAGATGGTGTCCTTTTTGGCTGACAAGGCACTCCCAGTAGTTGGGCTGGGTATCTGTGCCACATGTGTCCATGACTTCAGCCCTAATCCAAGAAAAATCATGGGGAACACAAGCCATGTATGCCTTGTTAATGTGGTGTGTGTGGGTTTTTATTTTTTTTATTTTTTTAAAAGGATTTCTTATGTTCATCCACACTAAACCTGTTTCTATTCATGTACCAATTGAAGTACCCAGGAATAACTACATGTATTTTGTTTGTTGCAGAGTGAATTTCCAGTGCCAGAACAATTTAAGACTGTTTGGAATGGAGAGAAGTTGGTTACCACAGTCACTGAAATTGCAGGATAGTCGGTTATTTGCTTGCTGTGACATGGGCTGGACACCATGTCCTCCTCAGCCCTCTGTGTTCTCTCTGCTGCTTCTCTTAAGGATTACTCTAGCTGTAGGGTAGAGACCTGATCCTTGCAGCCTTACGCTGATTAATGTCCTACTGTAACACATCTAATTAGTGCCAGAAGTACACCGAGAGCTGCTTATGCTAATCTGCTGTCCCACCCCTCCCATGCCAATACAAAGGGCGGGGCTCTGACTGTCTGCTAAACCATTCTATGTAGTGGCTGGATGACCAGTAAACTGTTAATTGGACCAAAGGTTATGAGCACTTTCTTATTGGATTTTGTTAACACCCATTCCCCCCCCCCCCTTTTTTTTTCAACACCCAGGGACCATTACAGTTCCTTCCCACTGAATATTGGCTATTCCTTTTCAGAACGTCCAGGGTTTACTTTTTATACATAAATATCTTTAGAAATATGCAATGGTTTTCCTTCTCTAAAGTACTTTTCCTGGCCTATCACTTCTGTATTGATCCACAAACTAATATGCCAATGTGTACTGAATATTTTCAATGTGGTGTTAGCAGGTTCTGTTCCGTCAATAATAAGGGAAAAGGAGCAGTCCCTGCACAGACCGTGGAATATACACGTTTACAAATCAAGCATTTTATTAAAGATACAAAGTAAAATGTACAATATTGTCTGTCATTTATGTTCAACTATAACAATGGCAAAACATGGTTCATGGATCTAAGGACAAACTTTTATTTATCTTGTTTTGGATGGAGCAGGTAGGGGTTATAACCCCATATTCATGCCAATTCCCCCCCCCCCCCCCAATCACCATCCCAATCCAAATCTGGAGATTTCGATTTCACTACTCTCCCCATAGCCAAGAGGTTAATGGAGGGAGAGGGAGACCCTCCAATGTGTCAACAGAACTAGTGTTCCCATTGGAATATTTCCCCTCCTATTCTAGTGAAAACCAAGAATGTTGGATTTACGTTCACTTTTGATAATTGTAAATGGGACAAAGAACGGATGGATGAATCTTCCTATTGGGGGGACACAGAACGCAATAAAAACCTGACCAGTGCTCTTAACCCTCTACTCAATGCTAAACAATGTTGCCTTTATACTTAAATTACTTTGCTGCATGTGCAAACATTGTTAAAGGGATACTTCTGTGGGGGGAAAAAAATTTGGGAAATGACTAAAATGAAAAATGGCTGTCTGGAGGCATTCTGTACACAGATGGTGTATGGAATACCCCCCAGAAATGTCATTGTCTGCTTGTGTGATTGGCTGTTTTTTTTTTTTTTCTCCCCCCTGCAATAAGATGCAATTCAAATTTTAAGCATCCCCTGCAACAAAATTTTTTTAGTGAGATACTCAAAGGGAAATCCATGTCTAATGTCATACAGACTTGCCTTATTAGAGCCCTCCAGATGCAGCAGTTAAATGTTTATTTAAAACGGATTCATTTTTGGACCAGTAATTTTCTGTAGAAAACTGGGAAAATGTGAAGAAACTCCCCAACAGGGACCCAGATAGCAATAAAAAAAAAAAAAAAAAAAAAACGTCCATTGCATAGCCTAATCAAAATTATATTGTCTGGAATTTGAGTTTTAAGAAAAATTTAGTCTCACAAAAGTGAGTACACCTTATGTTTGTAAATATTTTTAGATCTTTTCATGTGATGACACTTTTCTACAATGTAAAGTAGTGTGTACAGCTTGTATAACTAATTTGCTGTCCCCTCGAAATAATGAATTTGGGCCCAATTAGCCATTTTTCCTCCCTGGTGTCATGTGATTTGTTAGACCCCCCCCCTTTCGCGCTGCCGCGCCCCTAGCGTCGGCGGTAAAAACGCCGCTAATTTTAGCGGCGTTTTACCGTCGGCTTATACAGCGCATTTCGGCATTTTCCGCTTTTACCCCCCGCTAGTGGCCAAGAGGGCTAAAACTGCCCACAATACGCCGCAATAGCTGCGTTTTCCTGGCAGTAATGTAGCGCTACCCCATTGATTTCAATGGGGAGCAGCGGTAAACACGGCTCCAAAGAAGCTGCTAGCAGGACTCTTCCTGACGTCCTGCCAGCGCACCGCTCCAGTGTGAAAGCCCCCAGGCTTTCACACTGGAATGAATGAATGAAGCAGCAGTTTGAGGGCGGATTGCAGGCGCTATTTCTAATGCTATAGCGCCTGCAAAAAACGCCCTCAGGGGTGAAAGGGGTCTTAGTGTTACAAGGTCTCAAGTGTGAATGGGGAGCAGGTGTGTTCAATTTGGTGTTATTGCCCTCTTATATACTGGTCTGTTGTCTTTGGGAAATAGACATTTGAGTGCTGCCAGCATTGCTGCAGAGGTTGAAGGAGTGACGGGGGGAGGGAGTTTCAGCCTGTGGTACCTCAGACCATATGCTGCACACTGGATCAAATTGGTCTGCATTGTGATCATCCCAGAAGGATGCCTCTTCTAAAGATGAACAAAGCCCCCAGTTTGCTGAAGACAAGCAGACTTATGCCGCTTGGACCCAACCAGACTTTCCGGTAGACTAGGTCCAACTGTCTTCCCGACTGACTTGGCGGACTTCCGACGGACTTTCCGAACGGACGTGGCCACACACAATCGCACCAAAGTCAGACTGATTAATTCCGTCTGACCTTTGCTGTCAAAGTCTGGTCGTGTGTACACTGCATAAGGATATGGATTACTGAAACCATGTCCTGTGGTCTGATGAGACCAAGATGAACTTATTTGATTCAGATGGTGTTAAGCGTGTGTGGCGGTGAGGAGTACAAAGACAAGTGTGTCTTGCCTACAGTCAGGCATGGTGGTGGGAGTGTCATGGTCTGGGGCTGCATGAGTGCTGGGGAGCTACAGTTCATTGAATGCCAACATGTACTGTGACATACTGAAGCAGAGCATGGACCCCCCCCCCCCCCCCTTTGGAGACTGGGTTGCAGGGCAGTATTCCAACATAATAACCCCAAGCACACCTCTGAGACAATCACTGCCTTGCTAAAGAAGCTGAGGGTAAAGGTGATGATGCTAGTCAAGCCTGTCTCCAGACCTAAACCCTATTGAGTATCTGTGGGGCATCCTCAAACGGAAGGTGGAAGAGTGCAAGGTCTCTAAAATCCACCAGCTCTGTGATGTTGTCATGGAGGAGTGGAAGAGGACTCTAGTAGCAACTGGTGAACTCCATGCCCAAGAGGGTTTAGGCACATAGAAAAACATATAAAAATAGGATTTTTAAAACTGCTTACCTGTAAAATCCTTTTCTTGGAGTACATCATAGGACACAGTCTCAAGTAATTACTTGGTGGGTTATAGGCCTACCTTCAGGTGTTGACACTGGTATAACCAATACAGGAAGTTGACTCCCCTATATAACACCTCCTTCTTCCAGGAGCACTCAGTTTTTGTAGCCAAGCAATATAAGTAATATACTCTCAACCCATAAAACAGAGGGGCGGGAGCTCTGTGTCCTATGATGTACTCCAAGAAAAGGATTTTTACAGGTAAGCTTCATTCAGATGAAAGCCTGAAACCACTTTTGGCAAAAAACCTGAACAAGGGCGTAACACCACTCTGTCCTCATGAATAATCAAATATGACTCTTTACAAGAAAGAGCAGCCAATTCTGAAATCCTCCTTGCTGAGGCTATAGCAAACGAAAATATCAGCTTCCTAGTCAGAAGGACTAACAAAAACAGCCATTCGAACCGTTGCAGCATGTTCTCTAACACAGACAAAACTAAATTTAAGTCCCAAGGGCTTAAGAGTGATTTAACTGGCAGATTAATCTGCAGCACTCCTTGCATGAAACCCTGGACTAAAGAATGCATAGCAAGCAGTCTTTGAAATAAAATTTGATAAGGCTGAGACTTGGCCCTTAATAGTACTCGGGCCAACTTCATCTCTACACTTAATTGTAGATGGGTAAGAATTCTGCCTATGATATATCTCTGAGGGTACCAACCCTTGGACTCGCACCAGGAAACATACCGTATATACTCGAGTATAGGCCGACCCGAATATAAGCCGAGGCCCCCAATTTACCCCCAAAAAAACTGGCAAACTTATTGACTCGTGTATAAGCCGAGGGTGAGACATGCCTGTCCATCCCTGTGTGTGTGTCCGTCCATCCCTGTGTGTCCGTCCATCCATCCCTGTGTGCGTGTGTATCCATCCATCCCTGTGTGTGTGTGTGTGTCTCCATCCATCCATCCATCCCTGTGTGTGTGTGTGTGTCTCCATCCATCCATCCATCCCTGTGTGTGTGTGTCCAGCCTACCTGTGTCCCGAGCCTCCGTCCCGTGCCTTGCCTCCGTCCCGTGCCGTGCCTTGCCTCCGTCCCGTGTCGTGCCTTGCCTCCGTCCCGTCCCGTGCCGTGCCTTGCCTTGCCTCCGTCCCGTGCCTTGCCAGGATCGCCGCTCTTCGTCGGCGCCTCGGCGGCCATTCTAAAATTCAAAAGCCGCGCCTCCGCCTGTGATAGGCGGAACACTGAATTTCCCAGCAGCCTGTGTTCCGCCTATCACGGACATCGTCTCATCCTCGTCCGTAGTACGAGGATGAGACGATGTCCGTGATAGGCGGAACACAGGCTGCTGGGAAATTCAGTGTTCCGCCTATCACAGGCGGAGGCGCGGCGTTTGAAGGGTAGAATGTCCGCTGTCTGTCTGCTCGACACGCTGATCGAGCAGGCAGACAGCGATGACTCGAGTATAAGCCGAGGGGGGCACTTTCAGCCTCAAAAAAGAGGCTGAAAATCTCGGCTTATACTCGAGTATATACGGTAAGCTTTCCAGGCTCTATAATATATAGCTCTAGAAGCTGGCTTCCTAGCATTAATCAAAGTATCGATAACTGACCTGGAAAGCCCACGTTTATTCAGAATGTGGGTCTCAATAGCCAAGCCGTTAAATTTGGCGTTCGTAAAGTAGGATGGAATATCGGCCCCTGAGCAGGTCTGGCCTTACTGGGAAGAGCCCTGGACCCTCCACTGCCATCCTTACGATCTCTGCGTACCATGACCTTCTGGGCCATGCTGGTGCTAACAGTATTACTGATTTTATTTTTTTCCCCTCCTCTTTCAAGCTTGAGCCTGCAAAGAACTTGAGGTAGCAACTGAATAGGGGAAAGTGCATAGATCAGCAAAAACTGATCACACGGGGTCGCCAATGCATCTGTCCATATGCGAGTGGGTCCCCTGTCCTGGATGCAAAGTTGACTAGCTTAGTGTTGAATCTAGACGCTAAAAGGTCTACGTCCGGCGTCCCCCATCTTTGGCAAACAGCCTGAAACACCTTGGGGTGAGGAAACCATTCTCCTGGGAATAACTGCCGGCGATTTAGATAGTCCACCTGCCAATTCTCTACTCCCGGAATGAAAACTGCCGATAGGCATGGGACATTCTCTTCTGTCCAAGTTAGAATCTGGTTCACCTCTCTCTGAGCTGAGAGACTCTTGGTGACCCCTTGTGAATGATATATGTCACAGCTGTGGCATTGTCGGTCTGGATCCTGGCAGGACGAATTCTTTAACCTGGAGGTCCAGGTTTCTAGAGCCAGATACACTGCCAGAATCTGTAGGATGTCAATGGGCAAGGCTCATACTCCCCAGCCTGAAAGGCTGGCATCTGTCGTTACTACCTTCCAGATAATTGATCTGAAGGACTTTCCCTTCAGCAGGTTCCAAGATAGTAACCACCAACTGAGGCTTTGGGACAGCCACATTGGCAAGTCCAAAGCTTAAATCATTTTGTTCCAAGCAGACAGAATACTACTTTCAGTTTCGAATGAAGCTACCACATCTTCCCTAACCACCTCATGCAAAGGCGAATTGAAGGATTTCTCTTCGACCTGATCATCCTCACCAGCTCCTGTATGGAGCTGATCCTGGCAGGCGGCAAGAACACCCCTTTTCTGGGCTGTGTCTATGATCAGGCCCAGATACTCCAGCCTTCTTAGTGGCTTTTACCTTCCAGGTAACTGCTTTTGATGGCTACACCTTGCTTCAAGCAAGCCACTTACTGGTCTATTAACAATAGATCGTCTAAGTAAGCCAAGACAGTTATGCCCTGTGCCCTTAACCTGACTAGAGGTGGGGCTAATACCATAGTGAATACCCGAGGTGCTGTAGCAAGCCTGAAGGGCAAGGCTATTAACTGAAAATGCTTCTGTTCTACTTTGAACCGCAGAAACCTCTGGTGAGGAGGAAATATATGGACAAGCAGCTATGCATCTCTGATGTCGATGGACGCCAGAAGTTTTTCTCCTTGCAGGATGGAAACGACTGACTTGATTGACTCCATGCAAATGGAGCAGATTTTCAGGAACCGATTTAGATTACGTAGGTCTAGACTTGGTCTGATATCCCCATTTGGCTTTGGCACCGTAATTAGGTTTGAGTAAAACCTCAAACCTTGCTCGTTTGGGAATCTGTCTGATCACCCCTTGAGCCAATAATCGGTCTAATGCTTGCAACAGGGATTGTCTTTTCCCTGGATCCTTGGGAATGTTTGATCTCAGAAAACAAGATGGTGGAAACTCTCAAAGTTCTAGCTTGTATCCTAAAGACACTGTCGAGAGAGTCCATTTGTCCTGAATCTCCCTTTGCCAGATTTCTGAGTACATCAGAAGTCTCTCTCCCCCCCACCTTGGTGAGGGGAGATGCCTCTTCATAAGGAGGTCTTGTATTCTTGTAGCCACAGGTCTTCCTTTATGCCTGGTCTGATGGCAGAGGTCAAACAGTTTAAATGAAAGACGCTTATTTTATTTTGACTGGCAAGAGTACTATTTCCGCTGGAAATTGTTTGAATGTATATATCCAAATTATCATCAAATAATCGTTCTCCCTTCAAGGGGAAACTAGTTAGAAGGTTCTTACAAAGCATCTCAGCTGACCAACCCTTTAACCAAAGGGTCCTTCGCATATGTACAAGTACAAACGCAAGGCATGTGATGCCTGGTGAATAGAATCCTTCATAGCCTCTACAGCAAAGCATAATGCTTTAAGAAGCTCGGCCAGTTCCTGTGCTTGTTGTGCAGGGAGCTCATCTGAGAGCATCTGTGAACTGGTCCTTTAAGGACTGACAGATGCCTATAGCTGCAATTGCAGGCTGAGCAACAGTACCTGTTAAGAAAAAAGGGATTTTAACAGACCTTCCAACGTCTTATCTGTTGGATCTTTAAGCATAAGCACATTGTCCACTGGGTAAAAAAAATAAAAATATTTTTTCACATTGGATATCACAGCGTCAACTTCTGGAACTTTCCATCTTTTAGTGAATCTTTCTTCCATAGGATAGAGCTTTGCGAGTCTCTTTCGAAGGGAAAAAATGCTTATCTGAATGATCCCATTCGGTATAAATAAGCTTTTTTAGTAATGCGTGGATGGAAAACGCATGTAAAGGCTTCAAAGAACCCAAGGAAGAGACCAGCCCTTCAGATAACTCTGTTAGGGGTAGCATGCTAGTAGAGCGAACCATCTTTGCAAGCCTCTGTACTTCAGATTGTGAAGTAGGTATCCTTGGGAACTTCAAGTATTGTTTCCTCTGCAGAGAAATAATCGCATGTCTTTCCTCCCGATCATCTGAGGGCAATACCCCATCCTGTCCCCATAATTCTCTTGGGCCCTCCACTGCCAGTAAAGAGTCTAAGGTGGGGGAGGGGGGTCTAGGACGCTTCCTATACACTGGATGGAGGATGCGATTAAAGTTGCTAATCTTCCTTCTAAGCCTTGCAAGGCAGAGGAAAATGCATCTTCAGTCACCTCTACAGGGGCTGAAGTGTGTGAAGCAGTTACACCACCGCTAGCTTGTCTGATCTCTCCGAAGAGGAAGACAGTATGGAGGCATAACTGGGATTCCCAGCGCCTGGGGGATGACACCTTGGGTACCTTTACGGTAGGTCTGGAAGACATAGTGCAAAGCACAAGCAGAGGTACACACAAAATAAGTTATTTTGCTACTAAGTAACAATAGTTTTTCCTGTCTGGAAATGCCTGTTTACACCCTTACGTGCCCAGCCCTCTGGTGTCTCTTAGTGTGACAGACTGCCCCTCTTCAGTTAAAAAGTCTTTCTGAAATGAGAGTGTCTTTGATATAAAGCCTCAGGTGGAACCTGATTGGCATCCTCCGCGCTTCCCCTCAGCTATGCGCCGAGTGCTGTGTGTGTGTGTGGACGTTACATCCATACACAGCGCCACGTGACCTTGCGGACATGCCCCTCTGCGTTCTCAAGCCCTGCTAGGGACCCGAATGGCCAACACACAGTAAGGTGAACGTACTATACACCTCTACAAGAGGGGAGGGGGGGGGGGGGGTTCTGTCAGCAGAATTTATCGTTTTTTTTTTTTAAAGCCACAGAAGCATAGGGCGTTTACCAATGTTACTAGGTGGAAGTGCTGGGTTGTAATTAAACCATGCAGCTAAAGCAGCTGCATCAACCAATCAGCCACCGCCCATACAGAAGTTTATACACATCTCTGTATTAGTAACTGCTGTACTTTTTACCAAATCCCACAAGATCTATTTAAGTAAGAACCCCCTCTGCCGCTGGGGCCACACATGTTCTGAGACAGAGCTGCACTAAGACGTATCATAGGTAGTGTAAGTTACTCCTTATAGAGGAGACATATATAAGGTATATTGAAGGAAAAAGCAAAGCTTCTTTCCTTACCTTGTCCTCGCTGCAGGATTACTGCTGATTTGACAGACAGATCCAACTTTCACCCATCACGGCGGGCTGCGTTTAAACACGCTCAAAGACTGGGGCCCATTTAAAAGGGGTTCCGCTCCTTTTGGGCCTTGTATAGCACCCCTCAGGACAACTTTAGGAAATGTAGCAAGACCAAAAAGAGTCCTGGTTCCTAGGGTCCAGCTCTCAAAGAGAAGCATTACAGGCAAAACCTCGTTCTTGCATTGAGGTCCAGGTACCATCCTATGGCCTCAGTGGCGAGGATGGATCTGATTATGGAGGTTTCTTTAAATCCAGCATGGATCCCTCCTGGAGCACATCTTCACTTGTGACCAACACCTTAGACACTGGTGAAAAAACTGAGTGCTCCTGGAAGGAGGAGGGGGGTTATATAGGGGAGTCAACTTCCTGTATTGGTTATACCAGTGTCAACACCTGAAGGTAGGCCTATAACCCACCAAGTAATTACTTGAGACTGTGTCCTATGATGTACGATAAAGAAAGTACAATGGCGCTCAGTCAATCAGTGCGAATCACATATTTATTCAGACTAATAAAATTAAATGTAATGGGTCTTCATAAGACTACTGTCCAACCCCAATTTTTTTTATAAATTAGATAAAAAGTACTTGTAAGTGTGCAATCAGTCCAAAACGCTGAATTTTGCTAGAGTGTCAAGGAATAATGTATGCACTTTCACTGAAGGCTTATTTTCTTTGGAGTGAAGCCAGCTCAATCATATGAAGAGAAAAAACAAATAGAAGAGCGCAACTTAGTAAAAAGTGCTTTAACCACTTGCCGCACGCCCTATAGGCAATTGACGGTGGCAAAGTGGTTGCATAATGCTGATCGGACGTCACATGACGTGATCAGGATTATGAGCCGGCGCGCATCGCGGCGATCGTTGTTGTGGGGTGTCAGTCTGACACCCGGCAACTACGATCTCGGTAAAGAGTCTCCGATGGAGACTCTTTACCACGTGATCAGCCGTGTCCAATCACGGCTGATCACAGTGCAAACAAGAAGAGCCGGTGATCGGCTTTTCCTCACTCGCGTCTGTCAGACGCGAGTAGAGGAGAGCCGATCGGCTGCTCCTCTGACAGGGGGGGGTCTGTGCTGATCGATCAGCACAGCCCCCCTGAGGATGCCCACTCTGGACCACCAGGGATGCCCAGAAAAAGGTAATCCTCCCTAGACCACCAGGGATGCCAATCAGTGCCCATAATGGATGCCAATCAGTGCCCATAATGGATGCCAATCAGTGCCCACAATGGGCATCACTGATTGGCATGCATTATTGTTTGGCACTGATTGGCATCCATTAGTACAGTATAACAATACAATGCCGCCTATGAGTGCCCACCTGTGCCGCCTACGAGTGCCCACCTGTGCCGCCTATCAGTGCCCATCCGTGCCACCTATCCATGCCCATCTGTGCCGCCCATCCATGCCAATCCGTGCCAGCTATCAGTGCCAATTTGTGCCACCTATCAGTGCCCATCCGTGTCGCCCATCAGTGCCACCTATCAGTGCCACATATCAGTGTCCATCAATGCCACCTCATCAGTGCCACATCATTGGTGCCACATAGTGAAGGAGAAAACATACTTATTTACTAAGTTTTGAAACTGAAACAAAAAAAAACTTTTTTTTCTTTCAAAATTTTTGGTACTTTTTTATTTGTAGCGCAAAAAATAAAAACCGTAGAGGTGATCAAATACTACCAAAAGAAAGCTCTATTTGTGGGAAAAAAATGATAAAAATTTAATTTGGGTACAGTGTAGCATGACCGCGCAATTGTCATTCAAAGTGTGACAGCGCTGAAAGCTCAAAATTGTTCTGGGCAGGAGGGTGTTTAAGTGCCCGGTATTAAAGTGGTTAATAAATAATATAACAAATATCTGTGACTTACATCTGACAAGCAGAAATGCGGGCGTACCGCTCTGAAGTCTGCCAGACGCGAGACACAGCCGCGTTCCCCCCAGCGTCTCGCAGTCATATTCACGGGCTCTATTGGCACGTCTGGACACGCCAATGACCACAGCATTTATCCCTGTGTACGCCCAGCTTTCTGCTCTTCTGTTTGTTTTTTAAAAGGGTTAAGGTAGTGCTGGAAAACAATGGTGGCCACACAATATTGACACTTAGGGGTGTACTCACTTTTGTGAGATACTGTATATCTTAATTGTTTGGGACACAGGCTGTATATTTGACCCTGGCTTATAGGCCGCTAACATCATGTGATTGGACACTGGGAAAGATTTTGAACTCATACTTACCCTGTTCTGTGAGATGTCTGTTTTTTGCTAGTGTCCTCAGGTGATGGACCTCTTCTCCCCTGTGGAGAATTTCCCCCCCCCCCCCCCCCTATGCCTAATCCGTTTCTTTATTTTGGATTCTTCAGTCAGTTTTTTACTGCCTTCTACTGTAATGTGCGTAGTAGCGCATATGGATCAATTTAACCTCAGTAATACCTTGGGAATGGTCTGTAAGGTTGCTTCAGACATTGGATCCCGCTTAAGCGCTCACCTTGTCAAAAAGTTATTTGTGTGCCATTAGCCTCATTATGCTATATGGATCCAGGGCTATGGTTCCCTGACCCTGAAGGCCCCTCCTGGTATTATGCCTGTTGTTAGATCAATACTGTAGCCTTACAGCAAGTATCAGAATTAATATCTGTTAATTACAGTACTTTTTTTTTTTTTTTTTTAATCTACCGGATAGTATTTTCTGAGAAGCTGGAACTGTGTGAGTTTAGTTGCTTATTAAGTCTTTTACCATTTTTAGCGGTAAAAAAAGTCTGCAATTCAGCCTCCAACCACCAGGCCCGGTGCACCACATGAGGTTCTGATGTCTCTAGTTAGAGAACTCCTCGCCCCCAAAAGACCACCAGAAGTGGTTTGCCACCTTGCTGGTGCATTTAGCAACCTAAGGTGCGGGACTGTTCCGGGCACAGGCTGAACCCAAGTGGACTCCGACTCAGTCTGCAGGCAGGGACTTATCGCAACATCATGGTGTTGCAGGTGTAGCTCTTGGGAACAAAAGGGAGAATAAGGCAGGTCTCTTTACTTTTATAGATTTAAACTGGTCCTGTGGTTGGAGATAGGGGCAGAGCTATATCATATGTCTGCTGTCAGGGTTTAAAAAAATAAAAAAAATAAAATAAAAAGGCAGCAGCTACAACTACTGTAGCCGTTGAACTTTAATAAAAAAAAAAAACACTTACCAGCCCAAGGATCAGTGCTGTCTTCACTTGGGCCAGTTCTGCCCCAGTTTTCAGGTCCCGAGCAGACCCATGTTGACTGTAGGAAACTGGCTGTGACTTCCTGCAGTTTCATAGCCATCCCCCCCACTGCACATGTGTGCGCTGTGCTATCCGAATGGTCTTGCAGCCTCTGGGGACCTATGGCATAGCCCAGCAGGTTGCAGGTGGGAGGCTGAACCTCTGCACAGATCACCAAGGTGATCCGAGCATAAGTGTTAGTAGGTACCTGTCAAAACTAGGTACCCGCTCTCAAAATAAAAACAAAAAATGTTTACAATAAAGGAGGAGGAAATAGGAGAATGGCCCAAGGGCTAATACGGGCAAGAGACCATGAAAAGGATAATCAGGAAAATACAAAAGTATAAAAATATATAAATTTATTGAGTATATAACTATGGACATCTAAAAAGCATAAAGTGTAACTGAGATATCAATATAGAAATACAGTTTTCTCAATACTGCAGTGTAAAATGCATATATGGACTTTGTAATAATTTAGATTTACTGTAAATGATGCAGAAAAAAACCCTACATGTTTCAGAAACCACAAAAAAGTTTTTTTCCTTTTTGTAGAATATCTACTTCCTTCTTCAGGAGTGGGATAAGAGCTTGCTGATATATTTCTATCAAGGGAAGTATATATGTATAAATAAACAGGCAATACTTAAACCGTAATATAACATGTAACAATTTTTCAGAAAGGCAGATACATAATGTTGATACAAAAATACTCACAAATCAGATGTTCCTTTAAAAAAAAAAAAAAAAAAGGTGATATACAGCATCATTGCAAACGGGTGCTGTCCCACTTCCAAAAATCCACTAGGTTGTATAGCATGGGGTAGGGGCAGATAGTAGCATGATCCTAGTGATCAGGGTAGCATTCTGACTAAAGTATATCAAACATTTAGTATTAAATGGATCTGTATTGGAGGCCGGAACAATTTCCACTCCCGCAGGGCGGTAAGTCAGAGCTCACAGGCATCACCAAGAAAAAAGGGGGGAAGCATGCATGGAAAGCACAGATCTAGCAAATAAAATAAAACAAAAAAATGGTATATATACACACTACATAATTATGTGCATATACCGTATTTAGCGGCGTATAACACGCAGCTTTTCCCCCTTAAAATTGTGGGTGCGTGTTATACGCTGATCCTCGACCGTTTTGAGCCTCTGTGTGGCTTTCGACCGCCGAGAACTACTGAGGGCCGCCGAGACACAGGACATACGACTGTATCTTGGCGTTGTCATTTAAAAAAAAAAAAAATAAATAAAAGCTGAAAATGACACTGACAAGGGTACAACGATGGATAAAGCTGCATATGACACTGACAAGGCTGCAAATGATGGACAAGGCTGCAGATGGACACTGATAAGGCTGCATTGATGGGCATTTAAATGTAAGTTTTTTTTCCTTAAAATTCCCTCCTAAACTTGGGGTGCGTGTTATACGGCGATAAATATGGTATATATCTAATGAGGTGCTCAGAAATGGGCTGTGCAGGAATCATCTCCCAGCTTGAAAGCAGAAAAGTGATCAAGAGAAAGTATATAGCAAAAAGCTGGAATTTCAAACAGAAAGAGTAGTGGAGTATATAAAAAAAGTATATATACAGGGCAGACAAACACATAGCTTGTCAGACAATTGCAGACAATTGCAGCTCATAAAAGGCGTCTAAAGAGGGCGTGTAAAGGGTCAACAGGTGTAATAAGAGAATGCACCAAATGTGCGGACGTCATGTCCACACATTGGTGTCATATTGCCATCCATATATTCCTACACAAGACTCTCCAACAGTGGTCCCTTGGTCGGCCCAGCGTCACCGCGTTGATAACGCGATGACATCAGATGTTGACCCAGGCCGCCGACACATCAAGTGGGCTGTACTTACTAGCAGATGGAAGAGAGAGGACAGTGTGCATGTGTGGGACATGAAACATCCCTTCTATTTGCTAGATCTGTGCTTTCCATGCATGCTTCCCCCCTTTTTTCTTGGTGGTTCCTGTGAGCTCTGACTTGCCACCCTGCAGGAGTGGAAATTGTTCCAGCCTCCAATACAGATCCATTTAATAGTAAATGTTTGATATACTTTAGTCAGTAGCATGATCCTAGTGATCAGGGCAGCATTCTATGTGCCCCTACCCCATGCTATACAACCTAGTGTATTTTGGAAGTGGGACACCATCCGTTTGCAATGATGCTGTATATCATCTCTTTTTTTTAAAAAGGAACATATGATTTTTGAGTATTTATTTGTATCAACATTACATGTATCTTCCTTTCCGAAAACAAATTGTTACATGTCATATTACTGTTTAAGTATTACCTGTTTAATTATACATATATACTTCCCTTGATAGAAATATATCAGCAAGCTCGTATCCCACCCCTAAAGAAGTAGATATTCTATAAAAAGGAAAAAAATCTTTTTTGTGGTTTCTGAAACATGTAGGGTTTTTTCTGCATTATTTTACAGTGTAAATCTTTTGATTTAAAGTCCATTTATGCATTGTACACTGCAGTATTGAGCAAACCCAATTTCTATATTGATATAATAGTTATATACTCAATAATATATATATATTTATACTTTTGTATTTTTCTGATTATCCTGTTCATAGTCTCTTACCCGTATTATCCCTTGGGGCATTCTCCTATCCAAATATTTTTCTGGGATGTGGCGAGGACCTTCAGGATCAACCTCTAGTTAGTTTCTTCACTATTATTGTTCATACAATAAGTAGGAGGATAAGCATAACTTTCCTTTTTTAGATGACGTTACGCTTTAATATTTTGCATTTACCATTTCCAGTCAGCAGATGGCGCTTTAGGGTACTTGCACACAGTACTGACATGTACAGTAAACATCACATTTCTGTCAGAAAAATTCTCTGTAAAAACAGGAGGATTGTAAAATAAATGCGCATAAAAATTGTTATACATTTTTGGGGATTATTTTGAACACTTTGTGCACTTATGTGCATACATCAGTAAACACAAAAACGCTTGACTGTCTAGCCAGGTGCATTTTTAAGTGTCTGTGTGTAAGAGGCCTGATACTGAGGCTGTGTAGGGAAGAGATTGATCCCCTGTCATGTGTTTACTGTTGTCTTTTCGCCCGTTGTTCTGATTTGCCCACAATGTTTGTCCAAGTGACCATTGTTACTGAGACAGAAAGTGAAAAATCCAAAATCGTCAGTTGTAACCAGGAATTGAATAGAAGGAAAGTTTTCCAATGGTGTTCTGATGACAAATAGTCTTGAGATTTTTGTACTTCATGTAAAATCTATTTCCTGGAGCTCATAGAAGGACACAGGATTCCAAGACAAATGGGTTACACCATGACCAGCATCTTATACCGCCCCTTGCTTCCAGTATGCCTCAGTTATGTAGAAAAGCAATTTTCAATAAATGCTAGTACAAAGGTCTTAAATCCAAAAAATGTCAGGTCTGCGGTCTCTAAAAGATTGCAACATAACTGGACTGTCTTCCATCTCAATCCTGTGGTGCAAATGAGAAAGGCGATTCAGAGGAGGCACATCGTAAGTCACTATACTGATCTCAGAACCACCAGAGCATCCACTTTTTTTTTGGGGGGGGGGGGGGGGGGGAGTGGGTAACTACTTTAGAGAGGGGTCCCACTTCCTCCTTCCGCCTATGTGACTCCTCCCCTAGGTGGTCCCTCCCTCTCTGCAGTCTTCTCGGACACGTGACAAGTCCCAGAAGATTGCCTGTCCACTGGGAAAGCGCAACTCGCACACGGCCGTGAAGCCACAAGCTGTCACAGCCTGGTGCCCACAGTTCCAATGGATGCGCAAAGGAGTGGGAGAGGAGCAGCCGCATCGCTGGACCGTGGAACAGGCAAGTGTCTGGTTATTAAAAGTCAGCAGCTAAACTTTTTTTTAGCTGCTGACTTAATAAAATAAAAAAAAAGCCTGGAACTCCGCTTTAAAAGACTATAAGAGACAGGAGGTATAAAAGGCATGGGAGAGCACATAAACATAGCCAGCAGCAAGGAACCAGGGAGCCTGCAGCAAGTCATTTACCTTAACCACTTCAATACCAGGCACTAAAACACCTTTCTGCCCAAAACCAATTTTGAGCTTTCAGCGCTGTCGCACTTTGAATAACAATTGCGCGGTCATGCTACACTGTACCCAAATTACATTTTTATCATTTTTTTCCCCCAAATAGAGCTTTCTTTTGGTGGTATTTTATCACCTCTATGGTTTTTATTTTTTGCTAAACAAATAAAAAAAATACCGAAAATTTTGAATTTTTTTTTTGTTTCAGTTTCAAAACTTTGTAAATAAGTACGTTTTCTCCTTCACTGATGGGCAATAATAAAGCGGCACTGATGGGCACCAATGAGGTGGCACCAATGAAGTGGCACTGATGAGGTGGCATTGATGGACACTGATATGTGGCACTGATGGGTGGCACTGATGGGCGACACGGATGGGCACTGATAGGTGGCACAAATTGGCATGGATGGGTATATATATATATATATATAGGTGGTACAGGTGGGCATGGATAGGCACTGATAGGCGGCATGGATGGGCACTGATAGGCGGCATTGTATTATACTGTACTAATGGATGCCAATCAGTGCCAAACAATAATGCATGCCAAACTGTGATGCCCATTGTGGGCACTGATTGGCATCCATTATGGGCACTGATTGGCATCCATTGTGGCACTGACTGGAATCCCTGGTGGTCTAGGGTGGCATACCTTGTCCTGGGCATCCCTGGTGGTCTAGTGGCGTCCCTGGTGGTCCAGTGTGGGCATCCTCGGGGGGGCTGCACTGATAATCGATCAGCACAGACCGCCCCTGTCAGAGGAGCAGCCGATCGGCTCTCCTCTATTCACGTCTGACAGATGCGAGTGAAGAAAAGCTGATCACCGGCTCTTCCTATTTACACTGTGATCAGCCGTGATTGGACACGGCTGAGCATGTGGTAAAGAGTCTCCGTCGGAGACTCTTTACCGAGATCGTAGTTGCAGGGTGTCAGACTGACACCCAACGAAAACGTTCGCCGCGGTGCGCGCTGTGGCTCAATATCCTGATCACGTCATATATCGTCCGGTCAGGATTTTGAAACCACTATGCCGCCGTGTATCTGTTATAGGGCGGGCGGCAAGTGATTAAGAACCGAAGACCAGTGCCTGGGGAAACCGCTGCATAAGCCCACAAGTCATCCCAAGGAATAGCTGCTTTGATAGCCATTTAAATCTGCCACCATTGATGACATCATTGTGCCCCACAGCGCACCTGTGCCTGAAAACTTTGCAAGCCGGAAGTGACCACGCACATGCGTGGCTGCCACCATTTTGGCAGAACTGCGCCTGCGCAAACCAAGCCTTAGTTTCATTCATGGCATGCAGACAGGTCCCGGCGACTTCCAGAAACGGAGAATTGGAACGGAGCTGCGTTCCAGCCGCCATGACCACAATCAATGGAGCGTGATAATAATCAGGAGACACACAGCTGCCATTTAAAAAGAAGCACCTTGACGTTACCACCACCACAGCATGATCTGGGACTAGGAGCTTCCGCTCAACCCACCACACAACCAGGGCGTTTAAAAGGCCTCCCGCCAATGGCCAGGCTGGTAAAATCTTCATTGCATCGCATATCATCACCCATGTCCACCAGCGAATAGCTAGGATTGCTGGACTTTTAGAGAGGATCACTGTTATCCACCACAGGTTTAACCCTGTACTAATGACACTAGCTGGGAAAGAGTCTACATCTAGGGCAATCAAGTGGTTAAATGTGTACCTAACCAGCGTTTACCGTGTGTGTGTTTTACTAAGCAATGTTCAGTTTTTACTTCCTGATTTCAGCCAGTAGAATGTCATCTAGACTGCAGACACCCTAAGGCTGGATTCACACCTATGCATTTTTAGAGCTTTTTGCATTTTGCAGATTTGTACTACAGAACGTGTTCCATAGGAAGCCATGTAAATGGACTGTAGGGCAAATCTGCAAAATGCAAAAAGCACTAAAAATGCATAGGTGTGAATCCAGCCTAAGACAGGAAAGTAGTAAAGCAGACACCTTTGGACAGTAGAATTATGAGTCCGGGCAGAGGGTAGGGTTAGACTGGCAGATTTACATGGACTTGACTAACAAACTGAAGTTGAACTCCTGCTAACAGTTTATAAGCAATTGCAAACTTTTTTTTTTTTCTTTGGAGAAAGGTTTTACATAAATCAGTAACAGCTGCCCAGTATAAGTGCCCCAGTTAGTGGTTTGTCTCAACCCTATAGCTACTTAGTCTGGAAGGCTTGTTCTGTTAAACCGTAACTACACTTTTGTTGGGGGGGGGGGGGGAACCAACAACATTCCCCTCTGGGTGATCAATATACATTGCAAGGATTATAACAACCTTTGATGCAGATTCCTAACTTTTGTTTTTCTGAAGAAATCCCTGTGTATTCGCCTGTGCCTCTGTACTGAGTGGGTCTAATGGGAGTGGTTTCATAATTATCTGTCAGCTGTTCAGCTGCAGGGCACTAAAATGAGGAAACCTGCTGGGCGTGCATCCCTTTAGATGGGTTTCCATTGAAATTATCTCTCCAAAAATGAAATTTTTTGTTGCAGGGGATGCCTGAAATCTGATTTGAAGCTTAGGCAGACTTCTGGGAAAATTCACACAAACAGGAAATTATGTTTCTGGGGAGTGGTCAGAACAACTCCAGGTAGCCATATTGCAATGTATTCTCAGAAAATTACAGTGGCTGCAGATTGAAAAGCAAAAAGGGTCATTTTTAATAACCTTCAATTACAATATGATTAGTGTCGCAAATATGTGTCAAATTTTTTTATTTGCTATTTTTTCCCCAACAAAAGTGGCATTACCCTTTAAATTCAAATAAAAAAAAAAAAAAAAAAAAAAGAAGGAGGACTTACTGGCCAGATCACCAGGTGAAACTAACAGAAGGCCCATAAAATGAAAACCAATGCAGCCACTATATCTAAGAACTGGAAAGCTGCAATTTAATACATCTCTGTTTTTGGGTTTAATAACAGCTTAACCAAATTTATGCTTAGCAGTGGTAAAGGCCAGTAGATACCCTTACTACATGTCCTTTTGTTTATGCTTTCAGACGCACTATCATTAGACAGTAGACAGCATTGTCTATAAGGCACAGAGCCAAAATTAAGCAGCTGTGTCATGATCACCATGATGGCCGGTATGGGTTGCAGGATTTTGAGTGCCAGTGTCCTGCAATAATAGGGGAGGAGTTTTAAAATGCCACTGACCACTAGTGATTGTGAAATTGCTTTTTGATTGGGGAGGTTAAAGTGTTTTGGGTTTATCTATGACATCTAGCAATTGCATACAATGCAACTCCAACCTTTCAAATTTCTTCCACTAATACTAGAAGTCATGGACTTTACTTCAGTAGGCAACTTTTAAAAGGCGAAGTGTCCCTTAAGTTTTAAAAATATATAAGGGGTGTAAAGGACACATCCAAACAGCTAAAGCTCAAATTACACACATAAGACAGATAGAAAGACGTAGCTGTAGAATGTTTTTAATTTCTGGGAAAACCCAGAATGCTTTGCAACTCCAGTGTAAATGGTGCTCCTTGTATTAAATGTTCATTGTACAATACAGATTTTATATACAAACACAAGCTATAAAAAACAGTTTAAAAACTCATTCTAGGCTGCCTAAAAAATACAAGTATCTTTAGGTGGCAGTCTTGACTTATGCCAGAATTCTTTTTGTGATTTTTTTTCTTATTGTGTCTTGGCAGCATTAGCCATTATATTTAGGTGAAATCAGAGGCATAAAAGGCAGTTTTATCACAAAATAGGCATTCTACTCTGGATCCAAACTCCAATCAGAACTTTGGTCACAGACAGCATGGGTAAGGGTTAAATACTCTGTCAGGATTTTTTTTATTATTATTATTATAATTCTTCTGTGTCCCTATTGGGAACAGTGCCCCCTTATTTGTAGCCTATGGGGTTCGAGGCACAAGAAGCAATTGGAAATCTCTCAATTTATGACCAACAGCAACAAAAATACATTTTCTAGTAGAGTGGGAAAAGGTTACAAAACTATTTTTAATGCATTGTGTGCCTTTCTGGGGAATCTCGGTACCCAATTTCTTGCCCCAGTATCACCGGTGCAAGAAGTGAGCAAAAATCTTTTCACTGGAGTAAGGCCTCTTTCACACTGACGTCCCGTTCAGATCCGCCTGTCAGTTTTTTAGGCGGACCTGAACGGGTGCTCCATAGAGGTCTATGGAGCGTCGGATGTCAGCGGTGACATGTCCGCTGACATCCGACCCGCTCCGATCCGAAAAAGTGTAACAGAGGAAAAAGCTATTTTTCCATCCGTCTGCGGATCGGATCGGGTGACGACGGGCACTGCGGTCCGTCGTCATCCGATCTCCCATAGGGGAGAGCGGCGCTGTGACAGATCCGTCCCTGCGCAGTGTGCAGAGACGGAGCTGTCATCTCCCTGCTCAGCGGGGATCGGCGGAGTGATCCCCGCTGAGCAAACGGACATCCACGGGGCGGATCAGAACTGATCCGCCCCGTGTGAAAGGACCCTTAAAGTATGTGAAACAGAAAAACTGGCGCTCAGAGTAACAAAACAAAATAAAAAACAAATTATCCACACAAAAAGTGAAATAAAATAAAATAGAAATAATTTTGCAGCTGCTGTATAAAAGTGCTAAGACTTAAAAAATTGCTATACCAGTGAAAACAGCGCTAGCAATGGTAACTACATAAATATACTCAAAAATAAAGTATCATCATATGTGCAAATGATAAAAAAATATATATAGTGTCCATCGCAATTGATTAAATTAATAAAAGTGTCCAACATACTGAACGTGCAACACAATAAGTCCCCTTCTTGGGCTGAACTTACCACCCAGGCAACCGAAGCCGATTAGGCAAATATATGAACTGATGGTATGAAGGGATTCCAAAAACCAACACCAGATTGCAGAGGGATTTTCATATAAGTGTTCCACCGATAAGAAAAAAAAAAAAAAGACTAGATATGATAAAATATTGCAAGACTTCTTTAAAAGAACTGCGCATAAAGCACTACCTTACAGGATGCAATGGAAAATCGAACATTCAGAGCAAACTTCCACGATCGCCGCTCAGCTAGCGTGCGTTCCACGGAGGCCGGAAATGGTGTCAGTGGCTAGACTGTAGACCGGAAATTACATCAACGTGTTTCGCCCCTCCTCCAGGGAGTTATCACAGAAAATATTTATTTTTGAGTATATTTATGTAGTTACCATAGCTAGCGCTGTTTTCACTGGTATAGCAGTAGTAAAAGTATGGCAGAGGTGCCAATGTCTGTCAGCGATCTAAACTTTTTAGCAGTAGTTGGGCTTTAAACAAAACATATTCATGCCTTTGGAAACCCAAAATCACCTTTTGCAGTCATTTGAAGAACAGACCAGGAGATTGATCTACTAAAGGAGTAAAGACTGTTCAATTTGCAAAACAAATTAGCACTTAGCTTAGGAAGTGAGGTGAAGCTGTGCTGTGATTTTTAGCGGTATTGCGACAGACAAATCAGACAGACACACTTCGCACATTTTTGGGACCATTGACATTTATACAGCAATCAGTGCTATAAATATGCACCGATTACTGTATAAATGTCACTGGCAGAGAAGGGGTTAAATGTGTGTTCTAACTATATGAGGATAGGACTGACTAGGGGAGGAGAAGGAACAACCGCCATGTCTCCTCTCCCCTAACAGAACAGGGGTTTGTGTATTTACACACACAAATCCCCATGCTGGCTGCGATTGCTGGCCACACACATCAGGTCCCCTACTGATGCGGTGGTGCGTGCGCCCTCTGGAGGCTCTTAAAAGGGAACCTCATATGAGATTTCGCACAGGGATGCCATTCTGCACCCGTAAAAAGACGTGAGCCGGTCGGGAACTGGTTAACATAAGGTTGGCCATACACGGAACAATATTTTTTTACTACAGGTTGCAGAAAAGACATCAACATGGACCATTCTGAGCATTTGTCTTCTTGCGGCATGTGATAACTACTAGCTACAGCAGTCGTTAGCAATAATTGCAGGTAAAACCCAGCAGGATGGTTGTACCCAAGTTGATCAATCGACTGATCAACTTGGTACATTCAGCCTGCCTATACACATTTCGAATCTCCGCCGGTTCCTGCTGAACTGGCCGAGATTCGAACAGTGTATGGCCTGCCTTAATGTATTAATATGAGTGAAAAAAAAAAAAATCACTTTCACACATTCTCTACTCCTTTAGTAAATCAATCACAATGAATTTTATTCCATATAGCTGCGATATGTTGCTAGTAGAAGGAAAAACCTAGAAAAATATATACTTTTTTAATACAGATATCTGTTGTATGTTGCTATAAAAAAGATCCCTACAATATCAGACAAGGAGCCATAAAGTGGAATTCACATGTACACAAAGTGAAGACATCCATGTTGAGGGCCACAGTAATGTTCTTAAAAATACAGTTGACTTACTGGCATCCCAATGATGTATAAACAATGCAGTAAATGCATGCTTCCACTTTGTAATGAGTTTGTGCATTGTTATTGCTGCTAGTCCAAATGGTTAAGAGGTTCAAGTAGAGCTGCACGATTCTGGCTAAAATGAGCCTCACGCTTTATTTGCTTAGAATAAAGATCACGACTCTAACTTTTTTGGTTTCTTTTTTTTTTTTTTTTAATTAGTTGAAGAGTATTTTTTCCCCCCAAAAAAATGCGTTTTAAAGACCACTGTGCAAATACAGTGCTACATAAAATATTACAATAACCGCCATTTTTTCTAGCAGAAAATACTGATTTTGTAAGCAACAAGCGTCAGAAAAAGGTTTAGTCTTTAAGTGATTAAACGGACCTAATTTACAGACCGAAGTTCATTCCTTTGATCTAAAAGAAGTAAAGGATACTTTGTTTATAGTTATGTTGACAATGTTGATAAACATTTGCAGGATTTTTTTTCTTCCTTTTTTACAGCTCTGAGCGAGTAGAGAATGTCTGCACTTACATTAATGAATTGTGTAAAAGCTGCATAGAGATGGCGAGGGGGGTTGAATCGAGATCCCAATTTTTTTTAAATCACATTAATCGTGCAGCTCTAGGTTCAAGCTATAATGCATGTTATTCCAGTGCAATTTGGCAGGAATGCCTGTTTAAGAATAGAGCTACAGCAAATAAACAAAAATTCAAAAAAAATAAAAAAATAAAAATAAAACACACATATTAGTGAAGGAAGGGCACAATTTTCTCATTAAACCATTCCTCAGAAAACTGGAGGTGGTCACCATCTGCAGCCAAGAACACTAGCTTTCCAGCTTTATCCATTGCTCTCAAACCCAAGCGATCCTGCAAATATATAAATAGAAGATATTGTTTTGTTGTATGTATACAATGACCAAAAAAAAAAAAAAAAAAAAAAAAAAAAAGAAGGATAGGCTACTTTTTTCAACAGCAGAAAAAACTAGGGCTGAAACAACTAATCGATTAATCGATAACAAATCGATTATGAAATTGATTACTATTTTCATAATCGATGAATCGGCCAGTAACATAATGGGGTTAAAAACTAAAATGAGCCCTTTATAGTACAAAAAAACAAATAATTGCTACTGTAAATATTACAGTTCTACAGTAAAAAAAATAAATAAAATGAACCCCTTACAGTAGTGATTATCTGCTTTTTTCTACTATAAACGGCCAATTTTAGTTTTTTTTAACCCCATTATGTTACTAAACGTCTTAGACCTGGTTCACATCTGTGTGTTTATTGGTGCTTTTTGCAGAAATGCACTGCATTTCATTTACATGGTTTCCTATGGGACACGTTCACATCTGAAAGGGTCAGGGACTTTTAACGCGAAATGGTGCTTTATTGGTCAATGGAGAAGCTGCAGAAAAAGGATGTAATGCATTTTTGCAGCAATTTGTGTTTTTTAATCTGCCCAAAAAAATGCAAATTGCAGTAAAATGATGTGCGCAAAAATCAAAAACGTACAGCAAAAAGCACTGCAGAAACAGATCAAAAGCAAACTGCATAGGTGTGTACCGAGCCTCATGCTGGTCACACAGATCAATTTTCAGATGAGAATATTCAGACGAAAAATCTTTGTACATTCGCTAAATTAAAGAATTTTGTTTGAAATTTTCACAATGAATGTAATATCTGAACGAAAACCACATACACTGTCTGAAAATTCCCTTGACTAAGAAGTTTTATATCATTTCTAGATTTTCCCGTCACTGTGGTTGAAAATGAACATCAATTTGACCCACTTTTATTTATTTATTTATTTATTTTTTTAAAGGTTATTAACTGATTAATCAAAACAATAATCGGCCAACTAATTGATTATGAAAAGAATAGTTAGTTGCAGCCCTAGAAAAAATATTTCTCAACCAAACCACACAAATACTCCAAACACATGTCTACGTATCTGTTTAAATAGAACAAAATATAAAAACGTTTATCTAAAAAAATTATTTAAGTTCCACATAGAAATTGCTAAAAATGCTGTACCTGGTGGGTTATAGACATTACAAAAAAAAAACACAAAAGAATATAATTTAAGCAATTAGTGTGCGTTTTAGTTGTCCTATATCTTTTCCCTGATAAACAACAAGTTATATTAATAATTAAAAATAAACCCTAGGCTACCAGTCATGGTGGGAGAACACAACAATGATAGTTTACATATACGTCATATTGTAAAAGAGCAGTGGGTACAGCAAGCTTTGTTGAAGGTTTTAAAATACCATTCAGCTCCTTGTTGTTAATTTGCAGATCTTACTGGGAGTGCTGTTACTTTAAACAAGCTACCACTAGGACTACGCACTACTTGAGGCTTGTTGAAAGCCTGTTGAATTCTACTAGCAACTCGCTCAACCCTTTTGCTGCTAGGTCATTTTTTTTTTGCAAACACATACTAAAAATTGTATATTTTCTACATGAACACACACTTAAAGCTGTAGTAAACCCGCACATTTTTTTATTTTTTTTTTAAACCTGCAAAGCAAAAGGCATAATGAGCTAGTATGCACCGCATACTAGCTCATTATGAAATACTTACCTTAGAACGAGGCCCCGACATCTGGCCCGATCCACTCCGAGGGAGCTGACATGCTCCCTCGGCGTTTCTTCCGGGTATCGCGGCTCCGGCGCTGTGAGTGGCCGGAGCCACGATATCGTCACTCCCACGCATGCGCGCGGGAGATTTCAGTCCGGCCGCTCGGCTGCTGCCGGATTTTGACGGCGAGAAACCCCTTGTGCGCATGCGCCGCTGCAGTCAGCGGCGCATACCGAGGGGAATATCTCCTAAACCGTACAGGTTTAGGAGATATTTTTTTTACCTACAGGTAAGCCTTATTATAGGCTTTCCTGTAGGTAAAAGTTAAAAATGTGGGTATACAGCCACTTTAAAGTGAGAGTTCCACCGTTTTTTTTTTGTTTGTTTTTTTTTTTTTTTTTTTTATAAGCCAGCAGCTACAAATACTGCAACTGCTGACTTTTAAAATAAGGACAGTTACCCAGTCCAGCACACCCTCGATTTCGGCACCCGAAGCCGATCTCTCGATCGTCTCTCCGGTGCTGCCGCCACCATCTTGGGTATGGGAATCAGGAAGTGGAGCCTTGCGGCTTCATTTCCCGGTTCCCTACTGCGAATGCGCAAGTCGCGCTGCGCAATAAGGATGGTCCCCGCTGTCTCTGGGATCCGTGTGTTTCCCAGCAGACAGCGGTGGACCCGCTGGAAGTGGCGTAAATATCCGCAGATTCTGCGGATATCTATGCCGGAAGTGGGTGCAGATACCTGTACTGTACAGGTATCTGCACCCCCCTCCCACCTGAAAGGTGCCAATTGTGGCACCGGAGGGGGGGAGGGTTCCAATGAGCGGAAGTTCCACTTTAGGGTGGAGCTCCGCTTTAAAAAAAAAATTTGAAAGCAAAGACCCTTTAGAATAAATAAGTGGTAGTTTCATTTTCTTATGTCACATATTTGCGCTACCGTTTATTAAAATTGGATTTTTTTTGTACTCACCATTAAAATCCCTTTATTTGCAAACGTATGACACTGCCCAGTACTTTAAATTTTAATCACAGGGTTATAGCACCACCTCATGGAGAATACTAGGCACAAAAATAAAAGCACTATCTAGGGATGGCACAGATGGTGGGCGGTCCCCACCTGCTCTGTTGGCTACAAAGCGGTAGAGACAGCAAAACATGGCAAGAACATAATAGAGGGAAAGGAGCTTTGTCTTTAATCAGTGCTAAACCGACATACATTAGAGAGGAGAAAGAGCGAGAGATGAGATATATATATATATATATATATATATATATATATATATATAAAAAATATGTCCTGACAGTCTTGTTTGACTGTACAATCTTCCCTGGAGCCCCAAACATCAAGGCTACCAATACATAATTTTTGTAGTTCTAAACTGACATTGGACAATCAGAGTGTAATGTGTATGTGCAGTTTCGCAAAACATTTGTAATTCTGTTCTCCAACTGTGTAATTTTGTAAGTGCTTTGTTTGGAGCTTGTAAAACATTACACAGCACCGAACATTGCATAACAAAATGTTGCCTATTACAAATTGGATAATTACAATACCTGGCCTTAGGCAATATTGTGAATCTTTCCAAGGCTCACATTACAAAGTCATTTACCAAGAAAACAATTAAAAAGGGGTTCAACCCAATTCTTAGCTGGGAAGAAAGAATCAAATTTCCAGTGTTAGTGGGTCCCGAGGACAGGAGTTGAGAACCACTATTGTAGTGGATCCAGCAGAAGCCATTATGTACAAGCAAATTCTGATGACCTTCATTAAAAAAAAAGGGGCACACCATTTGCAGGACATTTTACTTGATTCAGCATCAAACTTATGTACTTGCGATAAACACACTTATTGCAGCACATCACAACAAATGAAGGCACTAAACTGCATTGTGGCGACTGTTAGGAAAAACATTGCAGGTGCATTTTCTAATTTATTGTGATTCGCTGGCAGTCAAGGTAAAATAATAGTGCAACGTACTTTAACACACCACACCTGATTGCACAGATGTGCACAACTGTGGACAAGCCCAAAAAAAAATAATAATAATAAAATAAAAAAATCAGAAGGAAGAAGAAGGTGGTTCCTCTTCATAAAATCACAAATGTAGGTTTGTGCTATGGTTACCTCAGAATACAAGGCGCTTTCTTGCAATGTCATGGTCTCTTTGTCTTGTCCAGGCTTGTAGAATCCAAACCACTAGAGACATTATACAGAAAAATAAAATCATCATCAAAAGAAAATGGTTAGCAATATGAATGACTGTTTTTAACCTAATCACTGAAAACAGCAGTAACTAATACATTAGCTAAGAAGATATTTCTAACCTCCGATTCAGAAGGCTCCACCATGGAATCTCTGAGGAATTTCACCATGACAAACTTATTCAGAGCTTGAAGATTTCGCTTGTAACTTTCATTTATACCCTAAAATAAACACGTTAAAGCTGATAAAGGCAACAATAGTCATCAGTTAGAAAAGTAGAAGTAACCTAAATAAAACGTTTATTAATTAAAATGGGAAAAAGTTAAAACCTCCAAGTTATTTCAATGTTTTCTGTGCCTTCTCATACCAGTAACACCAAGTTCTTTATTTCTTGTTTTGGTATTACATGTATAAAAAAGTGAGGGGAAATAACCTATTCACAGACATCAACTTTTAAGAAATACGATCAGTGGCACCAATGGCGTTTTCTCTCATTTAATGGCAGTCTCTTATAAAAAAAACTAAAAATTCTGACCAACACTCATTTGAAATGCATTTTCCTGACGCCTTCATGGCAGCACACGCTGGGTTGTGACTCCGCCCCCACAACCTGACAGGATTGGATTAGCTATAAATTTGAAGGGGAGACTCCCCGCTGCATTCTCTTTTTTATCCTCACCTGACAGGTTGGTCGGACGTGGTTCCTTGTTACAGATGAAAAAACAGCCTCTACCGCATTCGCCCCAGCAGGTTCAAGCCTCTCTTGTTTGGAAGTCCCTCCTGTACAGTCTCTAAAGGAGCTTCTATGGAGGGAGCCCCCCACTCTGGTGGTCTCAAGGGGCATTTTTACTGGCATTTTTTATAAAGCTTTAAAGAAGCTTTCCTTGCAGTGGATCTCCTTTTTTTCCTTTTTTCTCTTGTTTCCTCTAGCCTCTCTAATAGACTGGCTGTTACACTGATTAGAGCCCAGGTTTACTTAACTTTAAAAAAGAAATTTTTAAGTACTTTCCTTTCCTTGCTTCCTTTCCTTGCAGGTCTTGCTGGTACCTGTTATCCCTCTCGTGCGCCGTTCGTTCCGCCGCACTGCGCATGCCCGGTCTCAGGATTTTTGTTCCTGGGCTTTCCTTGCTGTTTCCCTCTTCCAAGATGGCGCGGGTGTGTTCGTATCACTTCCGCGCATGCGCGGAGCGTCACTCAGAGGCGGTATGGCACCAGTTTTAAAAACACAGTGCTCCTGTGTAAATATCAATACATGATGTATTGCTGGCTGCAATTGGGAAAAAACTGCTCTGCATTCCTAGTTTCTGAGATCTGCTAAAGGTAAGTCCCTGTGGGGTTTCTTTTTATTCTTTTTACTTGTTTTTTTCTGTTATACTTTAACGTTAAATAATATTTAAATATTTATGTTTTATTTTTTTCTGTGCAAGTTAATTGTTTTAAAAAAAATAAAATAAAAAATGTGTCGGTATGATTCTTTATAGTCCCTTCCTGCTTATGCGCTTCCTTCTCACGTTTTAGACTATCCTGTACCCTTTCCTTATGGAGTCCACTGCCCACGCAGACCACCATCAGCAAGTTAGGTAAGAGGCTTCACCGGTTAGGTACGTATTGAAGGGGAGATCAAAGGGGAGATCAAAGTACGTATTGAAGGGGAGATGTCAGATGCTTATTGCTGCCGTTTGTTTTTTCGGCAGCCCGGCTGAGTCAAGAACGGCAAGTTCTAGACAGGGGAGAAGATCCAGCCATACCTCAAGCAGGAAATCTCGTCGAAGCCGCTCAAGATCCCCATCACACCACCGAAGGCATAGCCATTCACGGCATAGCCACTCACACCGCAGCCAGTCAAAACGTAGAAAATCTCCTCCCTCGCACCATCAGGGTCGCCATGTTCGTCCTGCACCCAATGCCTGCTGGGTATGCGGTGCCCCGGCTTTGCCAGACAAGCTTGCTTGTCGTTCATGCTTCAGTGAGGCCACTAGAGAAAAAGAAGCTGATGCTAGAATGGCCACGGATCTCATTAGAGAGTCCGTACGGGAAACATTGCTGGAGTCAGCTACACCGGCTATGGATAGAGCAGTTCCTAGCACATCTTCTGCGGAACCTCGTATCACCCAAGTATCAGAATCCTCCTCCTCGGAGGAATGTCAAGATATGTCAGCCGGCTTTGACTTTTCCCTGGTGGAGCCCTTTGCAAAATCCGTTAAGGAGGCTATTGGCTGGCAGGAGGACGCGGCTAATCCTCCGAAGGTGCGGAAATAGATCCAGAAACCTTCCCTTTTATTGAGGAACTTGAAGACCTCATCAAGGACGAATGGGAAAGATCAGGTAAGAGAGCTAGCCTCTCTAATAGACTGGCGAAAATGTATCCCTTAAAGGAAGCAAAGGTGAAACCCCTTATGAACGCCCCCGTCGTTGACTCTTCATTGATGCGCCTGGCCCGTCACGTAACTTTACCGATCAAAGATGCGGTCTCTTTCCGGGATGTTTTGGATCGAAAAATGGATCTGGAGTTGAAAAAAGCTTATTCCACGGCTGGAGGAGCCTGTAGACCAGCAATTATTACGGCGGCAGTGGCCAGGGCCATCTCAGGATGGGCATCCGGAGTGGAGAAGGACCTCAGAGACGGCGTCGAGATGGAGAAAATAATATCTTCCTTGCAGGAGATCAGACTCGCAGGGGATTTCGTGGCGGAGGCCTCGGTAGATGTTATTAGATCTTCTGCAAGATCAATGCTGGCCTCGGTGACAGCAAGAAGAGCTCTATGGCTCAAGCCATGGGTAGCGGACGCAGCCTCAAAAACTAATTGGTGCCGGATTCCATACGATGGTTCTAACCTGTTCGGTGCCAAACTAGATTCAGCCATCTCCAAAGTTTCCGGAGGGAAGTCAGGTTTGATCCCCTCTGACAGAAGACCTAGGACACAGAGAGGTCCAGCCTTCAAACGCAATTTACCAGACAAGTACCGGGAATCTAGATCCTACCGTCCTGGTAGAGAATTTAGAAGAGACTGGAGGAGTACAAAACCCTCCTTTCTCAAATTACAAAAATCCAAGGCCAATCCGGCTGGGGATCAGCCGAAATCGGTTTGAAGATCTGCCTGCCCACCCGGCCCAGGTGGGCGCCAGGCTAAGGAGCTTTTCCAAAACTTGGGCAAGGCACATAGAAGACTCATGGACACTTTCCACAATAAAATTTGGGCACAAGTGGAAGTTCAAGAACGGTCTTCCACCAAGCTACTTCCGTGCAACCAGGCTTCCGTCTTCATTATGCAAGAGGAGCCTGTTAGTGAGATATATAACAGAACTGAGACAAAAGGGTGCAATCCTAGAAGTACCATCACACCAAAAAAGGGAGACGGTTCTATTCCCCTCTTTTTTTAGTGAAGAAGAAAACGGGCGACTTGCGACCCGTACTGGACCTCAAGAGACTCAACAGAGGCATCCAAGTAGAGTCCTTCAAAATGGAGAGTTTACAGTCTATTCTCTTAGCAATAAACCTAAACGACTGGATGCTTTCTATAGATTTGTCAGATGCTTATCTTCACGTGCCAGTTCACCCGTTTTTTTCAAAAATTCCTGCGCTTCGCCATAGATCAACACCACTTCCAATTTCAGTGTCTTCCATTCGGCATCTCCTCGGCTCCCAGGACGTTTACCAAAGTTCTGCTGCCACTAATAGCTTTCCTCAGGGAAAGAGGGTTATGAGTCCACCACTATCTGGACGACATCCTGCTGTTAGCCGGGGATCAAGAATCTCTGATTCTCCATCGGGAGATTCTTCTTGCGACCCTCCAGAAATTTGGGTGGTTAGTCAACTGGAAGAAGAGCAGTCTACAACCTACACAGAGGATGGTCTTTCTGGGGGCAGACCTAGATACCAAATTAAACAGAGTACAGCTTCCACAGGAGAAGGTCAGACCTTTAGTACGGAAAATGCAAAGGCTATTGTCAACAGACCAGTTGCCGGCCAGAGACTGCCTGAGTATACTGGGGACCATGTCAGCAACAATACCTATGATTCAGTGGTCCCAGTGGCACATGAGACCTCTCCAGATCTCGTTTCTCAGGCAGTGGGATGGAGTATCAATGCGTCAAACCATCTTGGTCTCCAATACAGTGAAGCAATCAATATGGTGGTGGACACACTGCAGCAACCTCATGGGATACAGGCCGATAGTCCCTCCAGATCCAGAAGTAGTAACTTCGGACGCCTGCCAGACCGGTTGGGGAGCCCATTTTCAAGACCTGGCAGCCCAGGGGCAGTGGCTTTTTCAGACCTTGGGCTTAGTCTCCAACATCTTGGAGCTCAGAGCAGCTTTTCAAGCCTTGCGAGCCTTTGCACCACTCCTGAGAGGCAAAAGTGTAGTTATCCGCATGGACAACAAAGTGGCAGTGACCTATATTCAGAGGCAGGGAGGTACCAGGAGTGTCACTCTTATGGAGGAAGTTCGGCCCATTTTAGATTGGGCTCAGATACATCTTTCAAGCCTAAAAGCAG